>NC_055694.1:19999264-20349264 GCF_017639745.1 Melanotaenia boesemani
CCAGTGCATGACCTGCTCCAGAGGGAAACGGAGCATAGCTCACCAACATCTAACCAGGAGCAATATTGAGCCATATTGTCCTTTTGTATTCGTTTTCTGCATTTCTGTTTTTCTCTATGTGAATCTGTCTTTATGTTTTTTCTCTGTCTGAATGCCAAGAGGCAAACAGTCACATTCTAACATTAAAAGACAATAAATAGCCATGGATGTCTATAGGTTAAAGTTGCTCTCCCCTTCAGTTCTTGGGGCCTAGTATAAATCTTTTAAATTATAAATCAATAAATAGTTAATACAATAATAGGGATGTTTATAAATATTTAAGTAAGAGGATAGAGACAGGGTGGAGTAAGAAGTCAGAATAACTGTGTGTGCTACTGAGTGCACAAAGTAACCCTTCTGCAACACACTCACCATGATTAACCGTGGAGGCAGAAATATGCCCACAAACTTTACAGTCTGCTTTATGCCATTAACTTAGGAATGTGATTTTGGACCTGTAAGTGGATATCAGAGTACATAAAGGTGTGTACCTGTCAAAAAATGACAGCTTTAAGTGGAATTGATTAAGTGGCTTTGCAGACAGCCAACAGTATAGCTCAAATCACAGGTGATCAACTTTGGAAATAAACTGCTTTTCGTAAATGGCATGCCAGGCTATGGCATTCATTTAGTGGAACATAAACAGCAGTTATGTTTTAGATGAATGCAGGGTGCTAACATGAACCAAATACATCCACTGACAGAATGTGTTTTAACACCATAACTGAGCAAAAGAAAACAATGAAAATATCCTCTCAAAACCCACTTGAACAGTTTTCTCTCCTTCCTTCTGCCTGTTTATCCTCCCATCCTTCTATCTCTCTGACAGCTCGAACATTGTTCCCCATCTCCATCGGGAGTTAATTTGCCGGAACAGTCTCGCTGTGCACGCTGTGATCACCCAGTGAATACCCCCATAATTCTCTCTGCCTCTGCCTCTCATCCAGCCATGGAAATGACACCGAAAGGTTGACAGTTCAATTTACCCATAACGGATGGGAGCTATCACGCCAGCACCGGTGCGTCAGCCCTTTCCTGTTGACTTTTATTTTTACCCACCAAGAGAGAGATGCTGCTGGAACGCGTCCCACCATTCATCCCTTTAGACTCCAGTGAGCGCCTCCTCTTCTCATCATCACTGCTGGTCCTCCGGGGAGAGATGCTGCCACTTGTTTATGTGACCCTGTCAGCATCCTCCCCACACACGCACACACACACACACACACACACACACACACACACACACACACACACACACACACACACACACACACACACACACACACACACACACACACACACACACTTACACACACATTTACACATTCTTCTCCCCAGTGTACTTATCAAGCAAATTATTCCTCCATTGCCACCCCTCCTCTTCTCATATCAATGTTCCTCATAACATAATGGAGGAGATATTGATTTATATCTTCAGTCATGAACCCTCTCAGCTTGCTGTTGTTACCCCCTCATCATGCCATTGATATACTCTCCCTCCTCCTCTCTTCTTCCAAATGATTTTCTCATTCCTCTCGCCTCTTTTCCATTATCCAGCTTCGCTTTACATAAATCCACCCAGTCATTAGATCCATCAAAAGCTAATGAACATCATCCATTTCTTCTACTCCTGTCTCTTTTTTTCCCCTCCTAGTTTCAGTTGGCTCATTTTCTTTTTGCCTTTACATGCACACTTTCTTATGCACATTTACACTATGCACACACACACACACTGAACTTGTTATGCAGAGGTATGATCATGCTTATTTGGACAGGATAGTTTGCGCAATCTAGATATAGATGATCAGTAGTTCCTAATTTCATGATAGAAGTGTTAAGTGTTCAGATGTCATGGGTGGACTTCACACACAATTGTGCAAGAGTGAAAGGTCTACATGACTTTGTAAATGTAGCATTTCAGTTTTGGATTTTTGATCAATCAGGAATATTTCTACATGCATGTGTTTCTTGTTAAAATGGGTTGTTTAGTGTGGAGACTGATTGGGAAAATTAGCAATTTTTAAAGATTCACAACATTTTATTTCCCATTTGTACACACAGAAACTGCATAAATGCATGGGAATTTTTTGCCAAGCTCTTAGTGACAGAGTGGGAGAATATTAAAAGATAGAATAATAAAAGAAAATTGTACTTTTTTAGAGATAAATCCATGCCACAATAACATGTACAAAACATATAGGGGTCTGTACAGAATACGAGTCTAATCAATGTGCAAGACTCACACACGCACAGATACATGCGCACACACTCCTCTACTCTGTCTCTGTCCCAAGGAGACAGAGACAGCTGGCATAGCTGTCAGCAATGGCATCCATTTGTGTCATTCATTACCCTCCTGTCTCCTTGTCTAATAATGAGCTGCACTTATAATAAAATAATTATAGTGAACAAATTCACTTGCACACCTCTGACCTCGCCTGTTCCCTCTGTCTTTCCATTTTCTCTAATAGCCATTAACATTTTTGGTCTATAAAATCAGTTAGGTCTTTTGGTGCATTTGGTGTGTCAAAACCAGTACCTTCACCCTGACACATAAATAATGAGACAGAGAGCCTTGCCGCTTATTTGTAATGTTAACCAGGCTGTCAGGTGGCTGTCCATTTCCTCAGTGCTAGTCTAATGGGCTTTTTTTGTGCTGCTGATGATACATACATTTACCATACAGCTGTTCACAGAGCCAAGGTTGAAAAAGAAAGACAAAAAATAGTGTGCTAGGCTTTAGTGTAGCTACATTGTGCCTTTCTTTATTGTTTGCTTGCTTGTATCAAATTGGTGGTGAACACAGGAAGCCTCAGCTCCTCTAGTAGTGATAGGCAGGTACAGAACCCAGTGCATAATCAACGATAGTGCTTTTCTGCCTCCAAATGACTAATTTAACTGCTGGCACTAAGGCAATATAAAGGTGGGCACACAGGGGTACACAGGTTTCTCTCTGCAATTTGATCTAATCAGGATCTGATTCAGATTCAGGCAGGACACCATGTGAGAAAGTAGCTTTGAGCAGCATGCCAATCAGCCAGCTAGCAGCAAGAAGGGACATCCTGCGCTTCTGGTGTGGACTTGTGGCTTTTATAATCACTGGATCAGAATGGGGAAGTTTGGGGATAACAAGGCTCCTTTCTTCTACCTGCCAGGTGGTCTTGACACTTTTCAGGCCTACCTCGGCCACCTGAATCGAGAGATAACATTGTTTTACAGTTCAAAGGGTATGCCTGGGAAAACAGACCCTTTAAATGGAATGTCATTATTTCATGAGCTAAAATAATTGTGAAGTTATTCTTTGATACATAGTATTAGTGTTATTTTAACTTTATTAGTAAAGACACACTGAACTCAGTTCAGTTCACTTGCAGCTTTATATGTGTAATCTTGCTTAAACATATGCTGTATAAGTCAAATATGTTCTGAGATCCTTGTTCTTTTAGTAAACAGTCATAAAGATACACATCTTGAGGCACATCATTTATCTGAGGTAAGGGATTTTAATTATTTAATGAGACAAAAACGAATAAACTGTTAACATGCAGTAAATATTGATTATTTTTGTGCCCTAATTACAGTATCCATTTTCAGGTTGGGAGGATTTAACACTGTCCTTCCATAAACAATGTGTTTTTGACATTTTCTTTTCTTTTTTGAAAATACAGCATGTTGTTCAATAAATACTATCTCACACAAAAATAAAAAAATAAAAAAGCATGCTTAATGTTTTTTGAGTATTTTAGGGATCAATTATAACCCAGCATAGTGAAAATAGCTGTTTATTTATTTAGCTATTTAGAAATGTTAAGTCTGCTTTTTCTCCCTGTGTCTTTATGGTGGTTGTATTTCTGTATGATATTAAAGTTTTGTTTTTTATATGTAAACACAAAATACCCTATGTTTTTTTTTTAATTCTGTAAGATTCTCCCTTTACCAAATCAGTATTAGATCAGTAAACATGCACTTCATAGTGCATGTGTGTGGATGTATGTGTGTTATGTGGGGTTATTATCACCTTGTGTGGGGAAGAAATCCCCACTCAGCAGCTGGTGAGCCTCAAACTGCAGTCATAGCACTGTATGTAATGGTTGAGGGAGAGAGAAAGAGACCTGTAAAAAAGTGAATTTTCAGCAGATTTAAAGCATAACATTCTTTCTCCTGCTTCTTCTGTCAGGTCTGTTTAAACATCACAGCCTGCATATCCTGACCAACAGGCCATTTGAATCTTTAAGCAGAAGAAGAAGAAGAAGAAATGCATCCCCAACAAGGACATGGTTAATGTTTAAAGAGAAAATAATGGAAATACAATGGCAGGATCACACCAGAGAGACTCAAAAATGTGTTTTATTACTGGGGAATATGACTAAATAATATATTAGATGTGCATGTTTTACATCTTTGTGAATATTGAAGCACTACTGAGTGGGTGGAATGTATATGAGATGGTGACAGGTAAACAAACAAGCAAATACAGTGTTTTAATGGATGGTGGGGAATGCTTGATAATGGATGGACATGGTTTTCTAGACAAAAGGGTTGTGACAGTTTTGCTTGCTTGTATTTTTAGTGATGATGTTTTACAAATATTAATGTATTTTTGAAACCATTTTTTGTGCTTACACAGGTAGGCTTGCTCATCTGTGTGCATTGCATGAGCAAAGTCTTTGCTACGTTACAAGACAGAGCCATACCTACAGGTGACTCCCCCCCCTAAAGATAACCACTTGAAAGAAAATTCTTTGAAATGATTTATAATCTAACTTTGATAGCGTTAGGATTGTTTTCTTCCCCTGTTTTGAGACCATTCCTATTCAAGCAAAACCAAACATTAACAAACATGCCCACGAAGAATTCAGCAATGCTGTCTGTGAACTGTGTTCAGTAAGGTCAGAGAGCTCTGGCTGCCCTGAGGACAGCACTAAAGTCATTCAAGCTTGTTTTTATGTGTGGACACTCTGATACTCATACACATCTTAAGCATGACCTGTGGCGATGAAACTGAATGCAAACCTGTGCTCTCTGATCACTCACACAGTGTCCTTGACTTGGTGTGTGACCAAAGTGTCGTATTTAAATATTTCTGGCTGAGGATAGTTTTAATCATCTAAATTTTCAGCTTAGAAATGTGACCTGCATTATGTTAAAAATGTCTGGAGGCTTAGCTAAAATTATTTTTATACAGGTTTGAAAGGCTCAAGCTTATGACCAAAAACAAAGATGTTCAGAAGCAGCACTGCAAGTTGTGAACAGCTCTGTCTTTAGTCAAAGCCTTGGCCACCAGGGGGAGCAAGTCTATCAGAATTCCCAACCATAGACAACAGTTGTGTGAATATGTGCTGGTTACTGTGGTGAGTTGCTTTAAGAAAAATGTCATAAGTTTCAAATTCACCATTTTTTCACCTCCAAAACTGTACTGTTGGTTTTTTTTTTTTGTGAAATGTAAAACATTTCTACAGCTCATATTCAAGTAATGTTTTATTACAAAAGCCCTACATTTAGCTCAGTCAAAGCAGCTGCAGTCAGAATCTTGAAAGTCAGAACAAAACTGCAGGATGTTAAGTGCTGACCGAGGGAGAAAACAGACGTTAGCTTTGGCTGTGAGAGTTTAACTCTCACCACTCAGAGCTAAAAATAATCTGTGCTGTCCAAGAACATGGAAAGAAAGGGAGGTGCAAGAAAACCAAAGCAACTAAAAAATGGTGTCATTAGTTTTTATAGTTTGCTAGGGAAACGCTAATAAGCCGTAGCTGGTAAACCATACCTGTAATTACATGAAAGTTGAGGCAAGGCATCCAGTTTATTTCTCAGCTTTGCAATTCCAGCTTGTGGCCCAGGTTCCCACACCTTCATTTGGATTTTAAAAATTGCGTTTGTTGAGGCTTTTTTTTATGCCATTGCCAGGAAGATAAACTTTCCTGCATTTTAGAGTTTGGACACAAAACAACTCACAGGATTTATTCTCCATAGAATTAGAAGCTAAATAAGTAATATTGCAATAGTCAAAACTGGTAATAAATAAAATAATCACTGTTGTATGACTGAAGAGCTGAACTTGATGACACAAATTAATGATGGTGATAGTCTTGAATTAAATTTTACTGCTCTCCATTGAGTGATATGGAGAGTAGTGAATGAGTGAACAGGGGGGTGGGGATTTTGGACATGGCCTGTGCCATTTACTGGTTATTGTAGCTTTTACAAGACTACATGTTAGCTTCTATTGCAGCTTAACTCAGATTTCCTGCAAACACAATGAAAAACTTGTAAAAAAAAATGTAAAAATGTTTCCAGAAAGCTTCCGAACCTTCACAAACTTGGAATGTAAAAATGAATGACAAATAACGTGTATTTCCTGAAGGTATGTGTATCTCATCAGCATATGGTTGTGATAGGGGGCTACAGAAAAGGTGAACCTCAGGTGAACTCTCTATTATTCTTTATTTATTTATTTATTTATTTAATTATTAACTCTCAGCACCACCCTCACGAATCCCCTGGAGTTTCATTATGTAAATTTGCCTCTTGTGGGAAATTCAAGAATATGAGGGTGCACAAACATTGGAGATTCACCTGTAGCATTTGATGAAATTTGGCTCATTGATGAGCATCCAAATCAGGGATGTGATGTGGAGCCAAACATATTTTCATCAGCTGCTGCAGCGCTGGTTTTTTTTCTGTCTTTCCTTATTTTGAAACATTATCACCATAACCCAAACATGAACTGTGTTTAACAAAAACATTGTGGAAGTAGAAAGTTATGATCCTTTGTGAGATTTTTTTATGTCTCTCCCATCTATTGTAATATTACTGTTGCTTCCCCCTGAGTCTCTTATTGCCTCTCTTTGTACCTCACTTCGGTTGATCATTTATTTTTGAAGCCATCAAGCTCAATGGAGCGTCCAAAGGACGTGTCACAAGCTTGAACAGAAGCCAGTTTCAGTAGCACTTCAAAGGCACAGCTACCTATACCCCCTGAGGTGATAGTAGCTTTAGGGTATACTGTGTTACTAGTTCCAGCATTTGTACAATCATCCAGTTTGTTCTTTTACACTCCAGTGTCTCTCTTAGATCTTTCACTGACGAAGAAGATAAGTCAGCTGAAAAATCTGTTTAGAGCTGGTGTCTTACACACATGGTTGATTTATTCTTTGTTGTTCCATTATGTTATTCTGTTTGCTGATGTTTAAATACTAAGATATGGAAATTCAAAAGCACATCTTTGTCTTTGATCATGCTCCAAACAACCATTTAAAAAGTCACTTTTTGTTTAAAGATACACTGCTGCTTATTTAGGTAGGAAAAATCCTCCTTACAAAATTCTCTCGGGCCAAAATCCAGGCCCCGTCAAACACCGACAGATGACATATCTCCCTCCAAGTTGGGTTTATGTTAATGGGAGACCCTCGCAGGTGGAGGTCTCCTCTTACACAAACACCAGCCAGTGATTGCCTCCACTTAGGACCAGTAAAAGTAATAAATGATGACCGATCAGGTCACACTGTAAATTCTGTCCAGTCAGTCTGATGGATGGCCAGGTCTAGGTGTGGACTGAGCCAGGTTTGGTAGGTTTTAACTAGTGCTTGGTTTCCTCCCTTGAGCTTGTGTCTGTCTGAAAATCCCTCCAATGGGAAGTCACAGTGGAACACTTTTTTTTTCTTTCCCTTGGAGAAGAATCACATTTTTTATGATACATCGTACATTTTTCCTGACTCAATCTTCCTCATCCGGTACTCCCTACCGTAAAGTAAATACATTTTGCTGAGCTGTGGTCTTATTTTTCCCAGATAGGATGGCTAAGCTAAGTCAACAGAAGTATTGCTCGAGCTTCAGATTATGCTTACTTCCATCCTTAAATTAAACCCATCAGCCACTTTTCTGTCAGATTCATTTTTAGCTTTACACCAGGTTCAGCCAGGAGAAAAAAACTTTATTTAAATGACTTTACCAACTGCTTGAAAGTTTAGCCTAATGATTCATGTCAGTCGGTTCTGTGAGAAAAAGAGCCAGAACAGTTTGCATGATTTTAAAAGGAGAGTTTCAGATGGAAGAAATAAGTAATCATAAGCCTCTAATTAAAATTATTGAATCTAGATGTTGTTTTCCAAAACCATATGGATTCATAATGATGTCTCAGTTTTTATCATTACTGATGCTCCAAATTCAAATTCAGTACAACTTAAATCAGCCAAACATAAAACATTGTTTTTGTGATCAATTATTTTATTGTCAAAAACATAATAAAACAAATATAACTGATAAAATACTGTGAGAGCAAATTGTAATTGTTTTGACAGTTGAGTATTCTGGTGGATATTGGAGACAAAAATGAAAAATGAGCATTTGATGTTGGCAAAGTTATTAGGTCTTAATAAAGGCAGGTTTTCCAGAAATGTTCCTTTGTAAAGATTTTTGTGAGAAATGGCCATTCTATTCAATAAAAACAAGTAATTTATGAGTATTTTGTTTTTAACCTCAGGCTTATTAAGGTTTTATTCAATGCCTCACTTAAAACATCTATATCTGGACTTATTACGTCCGCCAAGTTGGAAGTTATGTTTTCGACAGCGTTGGTTTGTCCGTCTCTCTGTTCGCAACATAACTCCAAAAGTAATTGACAGATTTTGATGAAATTTTAAGGAACAAGTGATTAGATTTGGGGGGTGATCTATTGGATCCAGGAATTTTTTTAAAGGATTCTTTACAGGCGCTGACACAAAACATCTGGAAACATCTATGATGCAACAAAAGGTTGCTAAATGTAACACCACTGGACCTCATTGATTTTTCTGTCATTTTCATAGAGTGTCCGTTAAATATAACTAAATGTTGTGTTGTGGTTGACTGCCATAATCATAGTTGTTCCACAGACAACAAAAGATTGTTTTTTTAACTACTGAAAAGACACCAAAGCCCAGAAAGATGTAATAACTGGCTAATGGCTATCAAGCATGTCAGTGCTCATGGTACACCTTAGAGTCCTTCGAACAGTTTTTTCAAATCATTTTGTGACTGGTGAGTAAGACATGTATTATGATATTACTAATTAAAATGTATGGTTTTTGTATAGATGCCAAAAATACCATGAATGGCTGATTACATTAACAACTGTCTGTTTTTTCGAATTACATTATGGCTTTTGGTGAGCCTTGTTGTCAGGCGTGCACCACAACTTTGCAAGTCACTTGCATGTGCACATGTATTATTGTACGAATTGCGGTATTACAAAAACAAAAAAAAAAAAAAACCCTCTGCTACTACTGTATGCAGCTTTTCTGATCAGAAACAGGGACAGAAAGGCCTTTTAACTACCACAAAACGAACTATATCAAGTGTTTGTTGTATGAACCACTCAACAATAAACAATGCTACTGTCCCCGGTGCTGAGAGAAACAATGGATCACCTGCCTTGTTTGGAAAATTTAATTAGTTAAATTGTATAAATGAATAAGCGCACAAGCTGACAAATTGATGCTATTCTTTTCAAGAAACATCAACAACCATGTTGGAAAATTAAATGTAGCCAGAAAGTGGACTATTTTAGGGCTTTCCTGTAAAGTATCAGCAGAATGTCTTCAGGGGAGCTCCTTTGCCTTTCAGGGGAGCCAAGCTCCCCTTAGCTGTTTTTTTTTTTTTTTTTTGTGAAGTTCTCAGTGTTTCCTGTTAGCAGCTTCTTCACAATGTGATGGCAGATAGACATAAGGGCATTCATTCAGTCCTTCGCTTCATATCTTTTTCTAGCCTTGACACTGAGCGTCTCAATATAACTGTATTAAATTGTGGATAATTTTTTTTATTGAAAACTGATTGAGAACACTTAAAAATATGAGAACAAGTTGCACACTTTAACATGGACACTGGTATGATGCAGGGTTTGGTTTCACTGGCAAGCTGTTCATGGTCACGTGACCATTGGGTTTTAACACAGGTTTGGGCCTTCCCATGGCGAGATGGGGATAATTTTGTCATTAGAGCTGATAACTCAAAAGCTACCACAATCATTGGCAAAAAATTTAAAAAATACAAAAGCTTGGCAGAGGTCTGTGCTCTTTGAGTGCTTCTAGTTCATGAAAGGTTTAAATGCAACGCTTGTTTAACCTTTTTGTTAACACTATGAAACAAAGCTATTGAATTTTTTTTAAACAACTGGCTGATAAAACAGTTATTAATATAATAACAAACAACAACTGGTCAAAATTGGAAACAGTTATGGGATAACAAACACTTGGTTTGACACACATTCTATTTGTGCTTTTTAAATTATTATAAATTTTCTATCTACATATATATATATATTTTTTTTACATTTTAATGGTCCTGTGTAGCCCAGTTAATAGATAATATAATTTTAAATAAAAAAAAAACAAAAAAAACTTTATTGAGCATCAGTGCTATGTGCACGTCTCCATATCCATATGGCCTCAGTATCCAGAACATATTGGTAAATACATTTGCACTCTTGTTTGACTTGGCCACTACACATCCTGTGGGGATTGAGCTGAATCCATTTCCCTGTGGCTGTGTGGTAATCTTGGTTTTACATTCAAAATCTCTAACACATTGCAGACCTCTCCATGTTTTCATGGAAGTCCATGCAGGACAGACTTAACACTTGAGAGATCCAAGAGCTTAGTTTAAGAAGATACAGCCCAGGCGTGAATATTGCTCTGAGATGTGTGAAATGGGTCAGTGCCAAAATATATTCTTCTATTGGTGGAGTGGCTTGAATTAATACAACTAAATTAAATGTTTCTTCTTAAAAACAAACAAACAAACAAAAAAAAAAGATTTGAAGCCTTACATAAAGTGAATTGTCAAGCACTTTCTAGAACTTTGTATGCAAGAATGAGAATTAGAATGGGCACTCGAGGATGTTATTGAACTGTGGTTTTACTCAACACAGAGTAAATCATTTTTGTGGCTACAATTAAAAAAAAAATCCCCTTCTGCTATAAAACTCTGGCAATATTATGTTCGGTTCTCCAGGGTTGAGATATAAATCCATGCTGTCTGCCCCGATTCACTACGCCACATTAAATTCTTTTAGATCAATTAAACTTCCCATCTCATTTTACAAGCCACCAGTCTTAATGTTGCCCCCCCCCCCCCCCCCCCCCCCACCCTTTGAGCAGGGAAATACTTTGACAGGGTAGACGGCACAGGGCGCTCTACAGAATTTATTTAGCAGTTGCTAAATAACCTGCAGGGGATGATGAGATCGTTGACTATGTTTGCAATTTTATAAACAGGATTAATGTTTCTTTTTGTTTCTCTGTGGATGTCTTTGAACATATAACATGTGTAAAGGTCCAAATGCTGTCATGCAAATTGTCATTACAATAATTTTTTTTCCAACAAAAAATGTGTTACAAAAAGTGATAAATGATGAAACAGAATGAGAGTTACTGCTTTCCTATCTTGTTTTCTGATATTCCAGTCAAAATAATAATAATAATATTATTATAATAACACATTATATATAGCTTTCACTTAGCTGCTGTAAATGACTGAGACTTTTATGGATTCTTCTCTTTGTATTTTTAGTGGAGGGATGGTGAGTGAACAGGTGGACTTGGACTCTGTCACCAGTGAGCAGACAGATTAGCAGTTTTGCGGACTGTAAATGTTTAAAATGCTGTTAGTGAAATAAAATGCTACAACCTTTGGATATCAAACTAAACAACCAGCTGCATATTTTTTTTGCATTTGTTTGTTTTCATGTGAATCTGTTGTGCTTCGGCTGTGCTATTTGTGTGCACAGCAAAGGTCATTTTCACTCTTTGTTTTCATGCCTAGTAATTATTCACATTCACAGACCATTAAACCAGTAACAGGCTGTAAACTAAGCCTGAATATCAATTATTCTTTAATATGGAATACGAAAAATACAAAAGATAAAAAAGCAGACTGGTAGGCTATTGTTATTAAAGGAGTTGGGACAAGGTGTGCAGATACAGCACACTTTTTGGGGCCCATTTTCTAAATTAATTGCTGTAATTTTGTCTGCCATCCCCACCCCCTACCCACCCCCTACAGAGACTTAAAGAGTTAAGATGCGTGCTGAAGTGAAACTAAGTAAATTCACTTTATGACACTGCTGTGACATGTGCATCTGTGATTTCACACGCTTAATGTAAAATTTACAGTTGCTGTATTGAATGTCACATGGGCTGTAGGGAGAGCTGGGGGTAACCAGAGCCCCCAGAGAACAAAGCAGGCGTTTTGGCCCTGTACCCCCTCATGCATGCCTCCCCGCTTGCCCGCCCACCCCTCCCTGCTGCTCTTTACAGCTGTGGAGGTGTGATCCGAGCACAACGGTTGGCCTTATAGCCGTTAAGCAAGCACCATGGTGCTTCTAATGGCAGCAGTCTTAATGAGCAAAACACCTGGAAGTATGGAAGTGTAGGCAAAATGTGCCTTTCTCAGGGAGCTGGTAGAAATTTGGCTGGATGGGAAAATATGGAATTACAGTCAGTCCAGTCCCAATCTCCTACATGGAAACAACCTCTTGCATAGATTCATGCAGATGACCATGCTTTGAACCAGCTGTAGAGCATTCTGGTAGACTGGAGTGGTCATGTTTAGAAAAAAGAGGCCCACGCTCACTCAAAGTTCAAACATGGATTAGACACGCTCGTCCCATGGTGTCATGTTCAATGGCAGACCTCCCCCTCAGGGAAGTGATCCTCCGCAGAAACCCCCTAGTATTGATTTAGTTCTATATATATTATCAACCTAAATCGTGCTATTAAGCTGTAAGTCCTGCATTGTTTCGATATAAAAGAGCTTTTACCAGGTATTGTTTTCCAAGTCATTCAGGTTATCTGATATTTGCTGCCATTAGATGGATTCATACGATTGTTTTATGTATGAGCAGTGAAATTAATTCACAATACACACAAATTGATGCAGTTTCCATTTCCACAAGTCTACTTTAAAATTGTTAGCCTGACTTTTTTCATTGTTTTGTTATTTAATTTGCATTTATTTATTGGTCCCCCTTTGGGACCAATATATTCCTAGAAACATCAACATTTCAATAGACAGAGAATAATAAAAAGAAAATTAACTTTCAATTAATTTATTCTGTAACATTAGGGATTTTTGTGTGAAATAAATTGTTTCTACTTTTTTTGTGAAAGAACATTTTCGCAAATTTAACCAAAATGTGTTGGTATTACCTGAAAATATTATCCTTGGCACATACTAGAATGAAATAGAATTGAGCTGCATCTAAATGTTATGCATTTATTGTTCATTCATTTGCTGTACTGCTTAGTTCAATCCATGGTTGCAGAGAAGCTGTCAAGCCCAGCAATTAGCAGGCGAGAGGCAGGGTACAACCTTAAACGTCCATTGCAATGAATTTATTGTTTTATTCTTTTTTTTTTTTTTAGTTTGTGATATAACTTCAATACAAAGCATTCACAGAGCTAGCCAGCTCTGCAGATAATGACTTCATTATTTGTATTAATTAATGAAAGTAATGAGAGTAATGAAAACCTAAAAAGTTTATGCTGAGATAGTTATTGATGGAGCTAGTGTGTTGGAGGCTAAAGCTATTGAACAAGTGAGGCAGACCATTAACTATCACTGTAACGATTTATTCCATATTTCCATCACCACCATTTATAGCACCATACATTAATAGTTATAGGAATAGTTATGTCTTTCTGGCAAGTCCCAATGAAAAAAAAAAAGCAGTCTAGTCTTAATATTGCATATCATCATCATGGTCTTTACTGGTAGCTGCTACTTTTAGCTACCTGGTTTTCCCCAATCGTGCCAAAACACATCTTCTCCTCTTTCCCATCTTCCACCCAAGGAAATAAGCGGCTGTTATTCCACCAGCAAGTTATAAATCTGCAATAAAACTGTGGCATGGCCCCTATGTGCAGCATGGGTAATGCTCCATATACTTTAATGATACACTGGACCAGGCCATATATTTCTCTCCCTATATGAGATTCAAAAAGTTAAGGTAGGGGATGGGCTTTGTGATTTAGAGGGTATGATGTACTATATGCCCGTTAATGAGTACCATCCACAGTAGTGGAGGGGGTACAAAAATGATACTACCAAGTTTTCACAGAATAAACATTGATCTCTCTGTTTTGTATAATCTAATCGCTTGACCAAGATATTTTGTTAAAGAAAAAACAGGATTTCCTGACAAACAGCAAGGCTTTTTCCTCATTTTCACTATTTTTTATCAACGTTTTGTCAACGTTAAAATAGCTTCATGGAGTCACAGAACTATTTAAATCTTCAGTGTATGCTTTCTGACTCTCACTTCAGCTTGTATCGTTCTAGCTTTAAGAAAATACATGGATAGTTCTGTTTCATTACATTACATACAGGCCCTGATGCTAACCACCTCATACATACAAATTTGATAACAACACAAGAGGATCAGTCTTTCACCACCACAACCGCTAAACAATCCTTACAATGAGATCCAAATGTGGTAATAGACAACATGTATTTGGGAGTGCAGATGAAACCCCAGGCTGCAGCCACATGATACTGACGATCAACACTAAGTTGCGGTTGAAGCAGATGTCTAAACACACAACAGAGCTGACAGACCGAGACCCAGTGTTTACAGTTGCCTAAAAGAACAAAACAGTGTGTAGTCACTGAATGAGGACGATACCTACATCCATTAATTAGAGTTAGGTTTATTGGTAAGTTTCATGAAGATTAACCAGGATCTGATTACAGGTCAATCAGATAAAATACCTACTAATTTACAGCTCATGTCTCAAGCTAATAAACAGTATTTCAAGTTGTGGAGGTTTCCAAGGCAATGTATCATCCAATGGATTTTATTTCTGACATCACAACTTAGGTATTGCAACATTTACTTTAGCATGCTCTCTCTTGTTTCAGCTGAGTTTATAAGAAATGTTCCTTTCTTTCCTGGGAATTTTGACAGATGAGGCAGGAAGTTGCATTCCATCAGACACCAAACTTGTCAGAGGTCAGCCAGGTTTAAAGCCTGATCTTTTCACCTGTCTATGCTGAAGAAGAAAGTTTCTTTTGTAAAACTGCTGTAAAGAAAATGATCCATGGAAAAACTTCCATCTCAGTGTGTTCAAGGAATGTTGTGTTGCTGTGTACTCTCAAGGCCTTTTCCTTAGCCTTGCCAATTCTGCTTTCTCCCTCTGGCTTAAGAAATTAACTCAAGATCTGTTTGTCTGTTCTCTGGGTTTGCATTATTTTACATTTTATAAAATACACTCTTTACACTTGGAAGCTCATGCAGACATAGTCATAGTTGTCTGCCAGTACCTTAATCCTGCCCATGATCACAACGTGCATATTGTGGTGTGTTTTAGTTGTCTGCTTTGATGTTTTCAGTGAAATTGCATGTTTGTATGTCAGACACTATGCCAATTAAAATATGGAAATATGCAGTCACGTTCATAACTGACAACACACAAATACCTCTAAGAATCTAACTATTGTAACTGGATAGAATAATGGTGTACTGTGAGATCCTGGTTCAGTTCCTGAATGAAAACATGGGCCTTACCAGATCCCCAGTGCTTTTTATTATGTTATATTTTATTATGTTAATTTTTTAAGCTGTTTTTACTACTTTCATTGTGATCTTGACACTGCATTCATTCACAATAATGAGGGAAATTAATACATTTTCTACTTCAACTTATATTTTCTTGATATCTTAAATATTTTTCATAATATGTAATCATCTTTTCAAAGAGAGACTTGGACACCACCTCTAGCCATTTGCCAGCATGGTGGAGGTGGAACATTTTTTTGAGGCTGTGATGACTTTAAAAGTTGGACCATTATTTGGTTGATATGGGACTGAAAATTATCTCCAAACCTACTACTCACCTGAACTTAACTGTGAAATATATATAATTAAGTGAGGTTCTTAAAGGAAGAAACCAGCCATGAGAAGTATATTTTCTTTCCTATTAAATATTCCATTGGTAACGTTTTCATATACAGATTATATTTCAATGCATTAACCCTTTAATTGTAAGTGGTGGAATACATATTGAAAGTAACACAGCACTCGTCACCTCCATTAGGGATTTTTTTTCCACTTTCGCTCTCCAGATAATGTTTAATGTAAGAAGAGGAAAGGTAATCAAAGCAGCAGTCAGTTCTAAATTTGGTGTCATGGCTGTGGCTGCTCTGGAAATTGATGTGGAGAGAAATGATTCACTGGCAAAAAGCTTTATTGTTAACTCAGCTGCGTCTGGTGAAGATAGGTGCAGTCAGCAAAAATTGGGCTCTACACATGCTGTTACAAATTTTGTCAATGCGCGCTCCCCTCAGCTGCTGCCTGTTCACACTTTGTTGACTCCATCCACCTTTACTTGCTGATAATCACAGAGCAGGTCTTTCCTTTTTACACTCCTTTTCTTCTCTCCCGTAACAGATTTGGCCAGGAAGGAGCTTTCACAACTCAACTTGTGTGGCCACCCAAAACCAAAGGCTGCATCCAAAGTTTTGCAGGAACTCTGTACAGCTAGTCCTTGGGTTTCCACAGGATTGAGGAAATGAGGAGAAGAGGAAGAGAGTATGTGTATGTGTGTGTAATACATGGACAAGCGAGAGTGAGAGCTGTGTGGAAGCACACCAGTGGAGAAAGAAACCAGATTTATTATCGCCAAAAAATCAACTGCAGATGTCAGCTCACAGATTCTCCCTCTGCTGCCAATTACAGACGCTCATGCAAAGATCTACTCAGCCCTTAACCCTGCCTTCTCGTACACGATGCACACACACACACACCTACACAAACACACTGACATTGTGCTATGCACTTTTGCATACATTTACAAGATATGCATAGATAATTAAAAAACAACAACAAAAAAAAAGAAGAAATCATAACCCAGTGCTGTAACTGTTGCTAATATCCACCTGGATTGTCTCTTATTAACAAAGGATAATGAAGATGTCCAAAAAAAAGCATTAGTGGTGTGATGTCAGCAATGATACTTCTTGGAAAGATTTCTACCCTCAAGCTTTTTTCCTCATTCATGTTGTTCCACTGTGTCTATTATTATGTGCTATTTCAGGTCATTACTGTAATCACCAAAAGGTCCCCCGAATTTAGCATAATCTGTCTGTTGAATGTTGGATTTCATTGTTTATAGGAGGGAAGATGTGAATTTGATAATGGCTCACACAAATCATGTACAGGAAACATCACTGAAATACAATTTTATCCTCCATTGTGCAATGTATACACAATATCATAGTCATAGAAAACAATGAAGTTATTCTTTATTCATATCCTGGAACTCCTGTAGCAGACATCGGCCCTTGTGGTTTTAGGTTAAGGATGACACAGAGTTGGCCAGCAGCGGGACTTGGTTTAAGAGCATCGCCATATTAGGACAAGGAACTATTCTTTTGTCATTTTTAAAAATGTATTCATATAATTGTGGCATTTATTAAATAGCATAGTGGACAGAAAGAAATACCCAACTGATGTGTTTTAAGCAGTTATTTTTCTCTCACTAATTGATTTGAAAACAAACAAGTCAGATAACAAATCCATCAGCAAGGCAGCATCACCACCCAATAAATTCTTATTTGTTAACCTTGAAAAAGTTGCTCTTGTTTACCAAAACAAAAACCAAAAAGGTAATTTTATTTTATTTTATTTTATTTTACTAGGAAATCTTTTGTTGTACATTTACACTTGAGTTACATTAGCACATAAAGATCTATTATCGACTCTTATTCTCGATCTATCCTGGTTATCCTTCATAATTTCAAGCAAGATAAAATGTGATGAACAAGTGAGATTCAAGGCCAGATGTCGGCAAACATTATTATTATCATTTTAACTAAACAGGAGATTTTTGAAAGTTCAAAATAACAAAATGAGACTTAATAACAAAATAACAAAATGGCAAAGTACCACATGTATAAAGTAGTGCTTAATCCTCTTGTGTAGCTTTAGTATTTAGCAGCTAACAACCATGTTTGCTGCAGGTTTTGGGCGATTGTTCATTAAAATATCAGCCATTCTTAGCCTGTTTAACACATCAGTTGTGACTTATCTGAGAGAGGACAAAGAGAGGAGGCTCGGTGCCACATCAGTATTCTCCTGTGTGCTGATATCTCCTGATATACAAATTAATGTCTGGACCACAGTGTAAATATATAGTCCAGGCACATTTGCTGTATCTGACAACAAGGGGAAATTAAAGTGATGAACTGCATCATTGTCTGATGATCTGTAAGCAAAGTTAGAGTAAATTCAGAGACTAGAATTAGTGCTGCTTATATGTAGTATGTGTTCATGAGCTTTAAATACTGGACTTTTATGTACATGTGTTAGTAAAGAAAATGCTCTTCGTGCTTCTTAACTTGACACTTGAAGTGTTGTAGTGAGTACTGATAGCTGTAACATATTGTGTGCAGGAAAAAATTAGTCCAAGCTCATTTAAGGGAGGGGGTGGAATAAAAATCCAGCCTGGGGCACTTAACTCAAACTGGCCGTTTAAAAGTCCCACTTAAAAAATCACGGAATAGCTTGTATGTAGAGATGAAGTTTATAATGATATGTGGAGAAAAAATAAATAAATAAAAATACCTGTGTCTGAATTTATAATTGAAATGTTATGTGTAACTTACAGTCTGTTTTTAATAAGTCTGTGCAATGTTTGAAGACAACTGAAACCTTTCCCATCTGGACTGGATTTATTCTTTTATACAGAACTGTACACAGTATCTTTACATTAACACATCTGCTTTGTCTGCTTACATCCACACTCTCTGAATTAGGTTGTCGGGCAGTTAATACCTAACAATAAGTTGTCAAAGTCCTAAAAGAAATGAATTTCTGACAGTATATAACTGAATAATGTTGATATAGAATTTTTTGTGTCTTAAAAATTATAATTGGATTGCAATTAAATTCTTTAATTGTAATTCAATGTTTTGGACCAAATGTGTGAACTATAAGAGCATTGCTTCCAAACAGGCTGACCCTGTGATAAATGTGATGCTCTGTGAGATGATGAATGTGACTCATTGATAAAACAGTATTAACACAGTCAAACTAATCAGAGGTTAATATGTAGGTTTATGCTAAGTTAATGATCTGTGGCCTAAATAACAATAAAGCACAGTCTAATTAGTATGTTTATGAGAGTGCCTTCATTTTGATAGACGACCATGCAGTATTTAGTGCCGCCAGCTAGCATGGCTAGTCTGATGTAAACACCTCAGTGTCCAGCCCTCTAAGTAACGCACTGAGTTGTAAAAACATTTATAGGATTAAGAGGATAGGTGAGAGTCAAGAATGGATATGCGTGTGTGAGTGTTTGATGGGGGTCAGCTGAAATACTACCCAGGCAATGTTTTATTATTTATTTATTTATTTATTACTGAAGGGAGTGATTTGGAAATGGAATTAAGTCTTTTTTCCTCCTCTGTTTCTTTCCCTGTTAGTGGAAATGAGTCTATGTATAAATGCCAGCATAATGTCCGTCTTTCTCTCTGAGCTAATGTTATATACACATCCAATGCACACAGTGGTCAGTATAGGAAAATAAAAGGAAAATCTTTGCTTTGTGTGTGTGTGTGTGTGTGATGTCAGTGAAAATATTCATGGGGAACATGACATTCTCAAAAAGAGGTCCAGGACCAACATCAAACTGAGTTATTGTCTAAAGTTGAATATGTTGTATTAATTCTGTTGTTCTTGAAACATCTCTGTTGATGTCCTGTGTTTTTCATGAATGCAGAGTTTTTACTTGAGAAACTCCAGACCAGATGAGCAAGTGCCTCTGAATAGCAACTCTAAGATAACGTCAGTTTTTAAATCTGACACAAGGCATTGCCATAATACAAAAAGAATGTTACAATTTCCATAACAATAGAGTAGAAGAAGCTGTTCTTTTTCCTTTACCATCACATTTCTGTCGGTATTTGTACACATTCCAAGTGGGCCTTTGAGCTTTTTATTACCAAACATTAGACATATGTTAGTAAAGGTAGCAAAGGATGTAAGTGTAATCCAACTCTGTTTACACAGTCCTGTTTCTGTGTCATTATAATATGTTTTAGTTAGATATTAATTCATAACCTACACAAAGTATACCACACACATACCGGCACTATATGCTACTGAAAGCTTCAACTACATAAAAGAAGGCTCAGTAGATATAAATCAAACTAGAGGTTAAAGCTATTTACTCTTCTCTTCATTACTTATTTAGGGGAAAAAAAATAAAATAAATCCAATTCCCCAAAGTTGAAATGAACTTATGTCTACTACTGCTACTGTAAATAGGTGCAGAAGCAACTAAAAATTTAATGTAATTTCTTTATATCTGCAGGGAAATTAATTAAATATTCACTAATTCAGATAAAGTTAATTCATCCTTGTCAAATAAGTCAGTTGTGTTCACAAAGTTGCAGTAAATACAAATGTGGCAGGGATCATCCCACTTTGCTTACACTCGTATTAAATCTCAAATGAGAGCTCGCTCTGCGTAGCATTTCAGCTCAGACCTCCCTAATTAGTTTAACATTAGCAACCACAATCAAACATGTGTTTTTCTTGAGTAGGGGAAGTTGTAAACCTCAGTATTTATTTTGCGTGCCCCTGTTTGCACCATTAAAAGTGCTAATAGGTAATAATGCCTTTCCCCCCGATTGATAACGAGAGCATTTAGTGCCTTGAGACTGTGTGTGGGTTATGATTTGTTTGACTGCAAACTCATGAGAGTCTGAGTTAATGGTACTATTGGGGTTCGTTTTAAAGGGCATTTCTGTTCTTTGTACACCAGTGACCAGCATATTTAAGTTAAACAGGTTGTGTCACAAATAATGTAAATAACAGCCAGTGTAAGGATCAAATTAACCATTTCAACCCACATCTGCTCAATCAAACGTTTTCCCCATGCTCAGCATATCTATCATTTCTGAGACACAAGCCCACCTCCTAGCTTCATCCAATCTTACACCCTGACACCTACTGAAATCTCATCCAGTATCACCAGCTAATAGCTCAAGAGTGACTTACCCCCTCAGCTGTTTTATGACTGGTATTTTTTTATGAGACCACAGTGGGCCTCCCAGCCCCGAGAGGTCAGAAGACTCGGCTGCAGTGGTCCGAATGAATGGTTCATTTCCTAGCCGTGGCATGATGGAGAGGATACAGTTCCTCTAGCTTTTCTTCCCTTGCTGTAAGTGACGAAGCACACAGACAGAACAATCTTAAAGAATATGTCAAACCACTGTCTGCAAGCTCTGCTTTTTGTACTGAACACCACACAGGTCATTATGAGCTGTTTCACTGTGACAAATCTCCACAGAAGACATTAATGAAGGTCTCTCAAAAGGATCTGTTTGAGTAGCTTGTATTCACCCACTCCCAGAAGATGTGGTTGATTTGCTTTTATGGAGTGAACCAACGAGTTTGGATGGGCTACTACTGAGTTTTCATCTGGAGGTGACCAAATGGGATTTGTATCAACCAGCACTCGATAACATTGTTGTCGTCTTTTTTACGTTCATGTGCAAAGGAAAAAGGCAAAGGAGGAGGAGCAGAAACGGGGGGGGGGGGGGGGGGGGGGGGGGGGGGGCTGTGTGGCTCTGTGAACTAAAAGGAATTCTAGCTTTTGCTTTGTGCATTTTATGAGGACTTGCAGCAAACTTCATTGGACAGCCCACTCACCACCCGGGCCCTCACGACTATAGATGTATCTGGTTTCCATCATGACGAAAGATGCTTGCATGCACACGCATGTATAAAAGGACAATTATGCACATGTGCAAACTCACCAGCACGTGCTGGCTTCTACAATATGTGTATAAATGTCATATCAAACACACAATTCATTCTCATTGTGTCTTTCTCACACACATACGCTACAGTTAGGGTCTGGGAGCAATCAAATAGCATACACTCAGTCTGAATCCTGTTTTCCTGTGAGTCTGCACCCATGTACCAGTGGTTCCTCCCCAGTGCGCCAATAAAACCCCACTAATGATCCCCCTCGCCCACACCCTGGTTCTGGAACCCGGCCCGTGGATGCACATACCGAGGGGCACTTTATGAGTCAAGCGGCCGTGCTTACCCGTGATGTCATCCACCGCTCTCACTTAATCCCGCCAATCTCTCGAGAACTGCCAGCCAGTCACACTGGACTAATACAGCTTTCTTCATCCATTTTCACCTCTTTTATTTTCTTCTTTTCTTGTTTTGTTTTGTTGTTTATCCTCCAGGCTATAGAGCCCTGCTTTTGTACCACATACACTCCAAGTCTGTGGGTATTTTTGTAAAGGGCTTTTCCGCAAATTGTTCTGCTTGTCCAATTGCTGGCACATTAACTGCTTCTTATCTGACACACCAAATGTCAAGCAGATACTCCCTAACTGTTTTCAGAGCTGCAATAAGGGCTTGTAGGTTTCTTTCTGTCCTCTACACGTCTATCCAAAGAAGAATGTCCATCCTCTTATGCTCTATTAATCTCCCGCTTCATGTATTTCTGGGAAATTAAATACATGATCTGCTACTTTTTTGCATCAACTTGTGTCATAGTTGTGGAATAAAATCTGTGATTAATCACTGAGTGTGATTTTACTACTAAGTAAAATGCAACTTTAATAATGTAACCATGTATTGAAGCTGAGAATAAAACCTCTAGGTAGCTTTCTTTTTGCAGTTTACAGCCTTGAATCGTCTTGTAGTATAATTGATTTGTAGTAATATGTTTGCCATTCAAACAGTTTAACACTGAGATCCTGTTAAATTGACTAAAATCATGATTTTGCTTCCATGCATGGTAATTGCATGAATATTTGGTTTGCACTCATTACAACAGGTCTGAATAATGATGTATGACTGCTGTTGCATAATTAGCTCTGGGAAATATGCACACACGCACAGGCACGCATTAAGACACACAAACAGGTTGCCGTAATCTTTCTGAACCACATGAAAAACTTTTAAATGTGTGGTCACAGAATTTTTTTTTCTGAGAAACCTCCTTCTGTTACTGTATTAAAGACGTTGAGTAATGACTGACAAACATTCGCCTCAATGGCATCATCAGCTTAGACTGTTGAGTTATTTATAATTGTGAATACAGGAGATTTAAACTTTGTTAAGAATTGGTTAACATGCACTCAGGGACTTGAATCGACACTGTACCAAATCTGATGTAATGTAGGTTAGTAATCATGTGAGAAATTACCCTTTACTTGATTACAAGGTGTTTAGACAAGCTCTTACAGCAACATCTTAAATTGCTGTGACCTGTTTCTTTAAAAAACTATTACATTCTTTCTTCTCAGTCACCAAAAAACATGACTAAAGTCTTTGATTTGTAGTTCAGCAAAGGGCACTTGCTAATTAAATGGCTCAGGTGTGTAAAATTCACAAAAAGTTACACATTTTGTGGGTTAACTATTTGTCTGAATATAATATATAATAAAAAATATAATATAATATAATATAATATAATATAATATAATATAATATAATATAATATAATATAATATAATATAATACACTATAGAGCTATATACCTTATTAACAAATTGTTAATCAGTATTCTAAAAAAAAATGCATATATGCAAACAATTTGTCTCTAGATCCCCAAATCTATGCAACCATTTGGAAATTCATATTTATAGGATTTTCTTTCTCATCTTGTATGACTTGTTTTCTTAATCTGCTCCATGGTTGAGTAAGTAACACAGTGATTCATGCTGAATTACAGCATTAAGTAATCAGCAAGTCAGCCTAAATATTAAGCTCAGGTACATGTTCGGTCTATATTTACATATTCTGATTTCTTAAACATAGTATCACTGGAAACAAATTTATGGAGTCTTTTCAGAAAAAAATAAATACAATAAAAAAATATATATACATTTTGTAATAGCTTAATATCAGTGTATTATGATTCTAACCATGTGTTTTTGACTCCAAACATCTAACTATTTGTGACTGAGATCAAGGTAGAAAAGTGAAAGGACAGTGGAAAATGTGTCTGATGGGTGTCGTATTCCTGGTCTCTGGCATGGGAGTCAGTAAGGAAACTCCATTCTTCACCTCTCCCTTCCTACTCCTTAACTGTGCACTGTCATGTTGTGAGACATAAAGGGAGCAACTTGTCGTATGTGAATGTCATCACGTATCAAGAACATCACAAGACTTTCATATGTCTGTTTTAAAAAGATAAATGCAATGATGATAATAAAGTGCCTAATATAATATGCAGACCAGGGCATATTTTTGTGAAATACTCCTGCAAATAAAAAGTTTTTAAAAAATGAGGTTGTGTTACACCTTATTAATGGGCTGACTGTAGGCCTAATTTACAAAAATATTCAGATTACAAACTCATCACTATACCACAACTGCCCCACACCACTGAATGTATAGTATGGTTTTCTAGTGGATTAGTATCTTGTACTTTATAAGGTAATTGTGTCGAACTACTACCTGTCACTGCATGACATGTACTTGGTTGGAAAAAAGTGGTTGAATTGAAACGAGGTGCACTGCTGCAATCTACATGGTTCCTTCCTTTGTGAATTTTGATAACAGCTTTTAGTCAGAGATGATGTTCAGACAAGAGAGGACAGGTGACAATACATTCTCTATCTTCTGAAAAGAAAACAGGTCATAAACTAAAAGGAACTAAAAAAAAAATGGACGAATAGATTGAGGGAGGAAGAGTAGATGGAGCTAGAAAGTCCATTAAAAAATGGCTTTCAACGCTCCACCTCTCCATCTACCCAAAGAAAAGACACTAAAGAAGAAAAAATCCCCACACAGCACACAATGCAGCAGCCTGGGTTAAGTGCAGGATTTCAGTTGATGCTGGATTTGGGGTCCCTGCGTTTTTAAGCCTCTGTTCACAAACCTCACCTTCATCCACCTCCCTCCCTAATATACACTCCTTTCTCTCTATCTTGCTCACACACTTGCACACATGTACATTTCTTCCAGACCCCCCCGCCCCCCTTCCCCATACACACACACGCACACACACACACACACACACACAGAGAGAGAGAGAGAGAGAGAGAGAGACGTCCACCACCGAAGTCCCCGTCATCTGCCATAATCAGAATGATGATATACAGGTCCCATTAAAAGAGAGGGGCTGCTGACATGCAGGACAATAGCCCCTCACAGTGTGTCCAGGAAGCCTGCCCATCCAGGTGCACTCTCCCTCTCACTCTTTCTGCTTTTCTCTCCCCACTTTTTCTCCCCCCACTTCCCTACCACCCCTAAATGCAGTGTGAGTCCATTGAGAGGGAAGGTAGAAACAGGAGAGGAGTAAATGAGGAGTGGAGAGGTTGCATGGAAGCAAGGAGGGATTTGCAAAGAAAGATTTTAGAGAGACTGAGGTATCAGCAGGGAGGGAGTTGAGGAGAGCTCAGGTGTGTTGAAAAGACAGGACATCTGAGCAGTCATCAATTGGGGGAGTCAGTGAGATTGAAACAATGGTGATAATAAAAGTCTCCTATTTCAGCGCATGAGCCTCTCTGCTTCTTTCTTTATGGTCTTTTTGCTTACCGTCTCAACCTTTCTGACCTACCGCAGCGCATCATGGGGCACAGAAGAAGGCCAAAGTGAAGGAGAGAGGGTGGAGTAAGAGGAGGGGGAACAGCTGATGGGATTGGTGGCGACAGGGGGGAGGGGTGAGCCACAAATTGCACATCAGCACATCCTCTCTGACAGCCATCAGCTCATCTGTCAGCAGGTAATTTAAACTGGAGAGGAGGGTCTACACCCACACACATGGATGTCTACTGTTAAGTATGTTTTTATTTTTATCCCCTAACAAAACTATCATTCTTTTGATCTTTTACTGTGAGGTTATGACAGTGTTGGTAATTTGTATTATTTTCCTTTCAAAAAAGAAATAATAAATTGATAATAATTACCCCACATTTCACTGAAAATGAAGCTCACGTAGTGCATTTTTCTACTGTAAGATAATAAAGTGAGATATACTGTGCTGTATTCGATCAATATGACTTCATTTTACAGATGAGCCGACTAGTAGTTTTTGATTTGATAATGTGCAAATTAAAATTTACTTTGTTTAAAATTTACTTTGTTTAAAGTTCTTATATGGAAGTTCAGATTATTGCCAATTCACCTCCAGATTAAATTTGGAACAAATTTCACACATACATTTAGAAATGTGCCAGTTTCATCAGACCAGATTATTTAGCTTCTTTTCTACATTGATCACTGACTTATTTTTTTCATGTCTGAGCAAGCATCTTTATTTTTGTTTCATTTGAAAAATGAACAAGGTTTCGGTGCTTTTGGGGATTTTCAATGCTGCTGACATTTTCTTCTATTCTTCATCAGAGCTTTGTCCCAATATGATCTGCAAATTTATCATTACACTTCCCTTAACTTTGTTGCATTTGTTCTTCTAACTCTGACCATTGTCTTAAAAGGCCCACCAAAGGATGGGTCTTAATTATGTTCTGAGAATCTTGATAGGGATAAGTGGACTCCCATATAAATTTAAGAACCACAAAAAGGGCCTGAATACTTTTGTAAATAGGATATGTCTGTTATTTTTAGGTATTTACAGAACACTCTAAAATTATTTTTGCTGTGTCATCATTAAATATTGTGTTTAAATTCATGGAAAAACATGAACTAAATTAATTTAAGGAATAGTCTGAAACAGGGAAACCTTGAAAAGGTCTGCAAACGTTTCATTACACTGTAAATCTCAGCAGTCTTGATTGAACTATGAAGGCATACCGTTGCTCCCTTTACATTCAGCAGTCAGAAAAGCCACTATCAGACCCCCGAGAGCTTGCAAGGTCCACTGCACAAATCCCCCTTTGCACCAACCAGTCCCTTAATACACACCGATAACCTGCCCTCAGCTCACTGTGTGGTCCTCTGTTTTTCAACAAAAAGAAAGTCGAAACGGTAAAGAGGGCTGACATCGCTGTCTTAGATGCTCCTTTTTCATATATCCTGTATCTATGGCAAGACTCTGACGTGTAATTTAGATAAGAAACAAAATTCTTTCCTGGCTGGTTCTCTCGTCTTTGTGAAAATGCAGATACATAACCCTCACCTTTGTCTGCAGTTTATCAAAGATTTGTACAGGAAAGGTTGTACTATTTTTGTGCATGTGTGTGGATTTTTTGTTTCTTTTTTTTTTTCATAAATAGACACAATTGTGTTAGCAAGAGTTCTTCTAGCTTCCCTGGTAAGTTTCTCTATTTTCATGACTCAGAAACTCCTACAGACATAAAGTCAGTTGTTTCCCTGTTTGAATCATCTCTGCATTTAGATGTGTTTTCCAGGAAGCCCCTTGTCTTGTCCAATTTAAGGATTGTCTTTTGTGTCTAGCCAAGCTCTACATCCTCGCCGTCCCTTGCTTCCTTGCCCTGAGAGGGAAATTAAGGCAGGTTGTGGAGATGCAGTCAAGAAGATGGTAGGAATTTTAATGACCAGCTTTCTGCTGCCTTTTTCTCTCCCACCATTTTGGCACTCGAATAATGATCCAGCAGGCTTTGCCATTGGGCTCCCACTGGCTTTGCTCACGAATAAGGTGGTGCACAGAGTTAGGTCCTCAACCCCCTGCCCACAATCTGATAAAAAAAAAAAAAAAAGTTTATTTTAATTAAAGCAAAGGCAAAACAGTTGGAATAAATAGATGGACCTTAGTTTTCAAGGTTCTTTTTCATTATTAAAGAAGTCTTTGTATGGTTTCTTTGCTCTCTTAACATATTTTTTTCCCATCTGGCTGAAACAAACATGATTTACAGTGTGTTTTCTGTATTTGTGCATATACATTGACATAAAATATACACTCATACACAGTCACAGTCACACATAAAATCAGGCCCTGCAAACCCTTTGCAGCAGACATTACCTGAGACCAGTGAGCAGAGCACATTAGTCATGACCAATCAGAAGAGCCAGCAGAGTTTGTTATTGGAGCTCTGATTTTGGACTAGTGGTGCTTAAACACTCAGCGGTAGGTAAGGCTGACAAAGTCCTGGGTTGTGTGTGTCTCATTGCAAGTGTGTGGCACACTCCATTCCTATCAGACTTCTCTCTCTTCTTGAAGTAGAACAGATCTTCTGGATAAGCTCACCAGAGGCAGAGAACCCCCATTGCCCCCCGCCTCCTCACCCATACATACACACAGTTGCACATTTATTCCTCTATGGCATGCCTCCTCTTCTTCCTTCCCACCATCTCCTCTGTCTTGATCTAATGATTAAGACATAATAAAATAAAGACAAGAGTTCTTTTTCTAATTGCACTTTTTCAGTTTACATATTGTAGATGATCCTCCTCATCCTCTCAAATGTAAGTCGCTTTGGATAAAAGCGTCTGCTAAATGACTGTGAGAATGAGAATGAGAATGAGATGAAGGTCTTGAGTTTCCCAGTGCAGGCAGGCAGCCAGTCACTGTAGAGTAGGACTGAGCCACTGGGAGCAGACGGCCACCGATTGTGAATGTGAGGAAACAGAACAGCCTGCCTGGCTGCAAGCACAGCAGTGTTTTGCTGTGTAAATGATGACTGATGGCGCTGCATTTACACCCATCTTTCACAATGTGCTTGTGGACGTTGTCAAGCTCAAACACACATACCAATGCAAGTGTGTTCAACATAACGTACATGCATTCTCTTTTAAGAAATGCTTTGATCCATCTGCATTTGATTCAGTATTTTCCCTTTGTGCTTCCAGTAAGAAGAGGAAGAAACATGTCTGCATGATTAGAGACTGAGTCATCTGTCCTGTGAAGATATTGAATGATAAATCTCAGGTAATCCTTTCCAAAATGGATTTATTCCACTAAGAAAACAAACTTTTCTCTTCGTCTTCATCCCCCTGACATTTCCTTTGACATTAATTCATATTCCAATATTATTTATGCCAGCAATTGATGATAGGATTTGATTAAAAGATGCAGTAATATAAAAAAGAATGTTAGTGGAGTTTGCTTAGTTGGCTGTAGAAGTACTGTGAGATTGTCTTTCTTTAGAGGCACACAGAAACCAGACATCCATTAATTTTGAATTATTACAAAGACATCAGTTGGTGGAAACTGTAATCGCATGACTGTGGCAGATCTGTTAGATGATTGCACATAAAGTTAATACAAACAACCAGTTTTTGTCAGTCACACATGATCATAATAAAACGAACCTGCACTGCGATAACCTTTCATCGAGTATGAGTTAAAGTGACAGTAGAGACCAGATGTTAACACTGATGTTATTGTGTTAAAAAATAACTGTTGAGGGAATCTAGCAGTTAAATGTTAGATTAATTTCTTTGCGTATAGATTCCCAACAGAGTAACAGAAGCATGCACATACACAGCAGAGTAGACATCCCTCAGGGCATATAAGCTGAGAGGTGCCACCATGACCCCAGGCCTGCAGGTGCCTGTAAGTCCAGTCTTCCACTCACTCCATTCCCAGCAGCTGACAGGCTATATGTGTCCCACAGTAGCCTTTTTCTCAACTGACAAATCAAAAGGTCACTCTGCATGGGTCACACCAAAACATTATTTTCAGGGTATGTGTAACATGACAATGAGGAGGGGGGGGGGGGGGGATCCCCAAAATAAAGTGGCAAGTTGTCCAGTTTTACCACATGGCAAATGTCAGTGTGACATATATGGGCTTATGAAAATGGAAAGCGAGGACAGGACAGATCACAAATCCAGTCGTCTGACTGACTTTATTAGCACAACCAGAGAGGCTGAATCTTTCCCATCTCATTGTGTGACACATTTGGTCCACAGATGAGCTCCATTGTAAAGCAGCTCATTGGATGTTAACAGAAACCAAACTGCCAAATAAAATCCTTTCAATGATGAGCAATCAACATTAGAGCACAGGCTAACACTGACACACCAGTGACCTATCCAGCAGCTGTCACTCTGTGCTCTTTCCTAATCTCAACTAAACAAACATTACTTAAAAAACAGAGTAAAAAAAAAAAAAAAAAACTCATACAGATTTATGATGATTCATGATGCAGATTTTTCTTTTTTCTTTTCTTTTTTTTTTTTTTTTAAGAAAAACTGTCTAAGACACGAATGGTACCAATTTGAGGTCAATAAACTCTTCTCCTTTAGATCTGCTAGTTTCAAAGGAGTGTGGGTGTGCTGCACAGTGGCAGTGGAGTTGTTTGGTACTCTCATGATTCAGCAGCCAGCACCATTTGGAAGAAGTGCAGGAGTCGAGCATGACAACCTGTTAAACCCAGTGTTTAGCTTCAAGGAACACATACAAACAGAAATATATGAAACAATGTTAATGTAGATAATGCTATGAAACAGAAAGGGTGTGAATACTTGACATTTTTGTCTTAATTGCAGGCTAATTAAGACAGAAAGATTCATTTTTATTGAGCAAAAATTGTACACCCAGGTCCAATTAGTTCAGTAATGATGTATTCTGTTTTTTGACTCACCTGTCTTCAGACACAGAGGCTGTGTCTTTTAAAGAAGTCAAAAAACAGAGAACGAGACAGCTGCTGACTCCATTGTGCAACATGTGTTTGTGCATTTGACACAGGAGGGCAGTCTTTCAATGCTTCACTCCAGACCAGTTTACTGTTCGTTTGCTCTCTACTCTGAGGTATAGGTTTGTGCAGCTGCAATTATTTTTAGATATGATGATAATTATTAGATCGTACTAAGTCATGTGCTTACACTTTACAATAAAGCTTCTTAGATTGTGTAAGACCTCTCTGTCTCCTCTGTATCCTATACCATTTGCCTCCCCTCTTTTCATGCTCATTTGCACTCCTCATTTTCCTTTTGCCATCACCCTCTGTCACTCTTTTCCAATAGGAATGCTTGCAACTCTTATCTTGACTTGTCATAATTGAAAAATGTCTGGAGTCAATATTTATCCGAGTTGTTCAAGGAGTTATCTATCATTTCAACAGTCTGTGCCCCTTCAACAAACAACAAGCAGCTCTGATGCACATTGAAAATCCTCTGCATGTCTTTTGTTTCCTTTCTTTTATCTTGAGTTCATCCACCCTGTTACTTAGGGTGAGTGTGCCTTAAAAAATCTTCTTTAATGCTTCCTCATAAACCCCCACTGAGCCACCCCAGGGTTACACCCCGGACGGAGCAGATTTTAGGGGAAGTGGGGTGGTCTTACGGAGGAAGTGGCGGCAAACCCCGGGAAGTGCCGTCGATTTTGATGTGTTGCTGAGGTCCCACCAGCCCCCCACCTCCATCTAAGATTGCCATTACTCCCCCACCCTTGACTGGAGATCTTATTAATCATCCTGTCAGTCCAGCTTTCTTGCAGCAGATGCACATATACACTTTGTACCAAAACAAACAAATAAATAATGCAGCTGGTCACTGCCAGGCTGCAGGAGTCTAATGGGAGAATAAGAGAATAATCTGGATGAAAATGGGAAGAGTGCTGGAGAGCTTTCAGGTTTGTTTGTTGCTTGCCATGTTTATGCTGCAGTTTTTGAATCCTTTCTGGGTCTTTGGGTTTTAAAGTGTTTGGTGTTCTATGGTTTGTTTACCATGTGATGTCAAGTTAAAGTGTAAGTGTGCACCTTGGCTTGGCTTAACTTTTTCTCATGCTGGGAAGCCATCCACTCCTGTAGGGAAAGGAGGCTAACTTGAAAATGCTTTTTTTTTTTTTGTTGCCCAATACAGAACATCACTCAGCAGCCCAGAACTGGATGGTGAAAGAATGTGTGTTATTGTGTGCACACACAGAAGAGTGTTCGTGTAGAATTGTATGAAGTTAGTTCTAGTGGTTTGCTGAATTCCCACATGGTGCAGGTTTGACATTGGGAACTTATAGACAAAAGATTTGGATAAAAGATGGCAACTGTTGCAGCTTCCTCACCAGTATACAGGTAAATTAAATACAAACGTATACACTTTTGCTTAATTCCTGAAAGTTTAGCTGATTTTGAATTTCGATCAACCGTTTTGTTTATTTAACCAAGTTGAAATTCATAATTATAGTGGGAGTGACTTATGCAGTTTTTTGCTTTAGAAGTGGTTGGAGAAAACGCTCCCATCCCTCCTGAGCAGTTTTACCACTGTGAGCGTGGGTGTTGCACTGGGGCCCCACTATAACTGGTCACAGTGATGTCACCACCCAATACAAAACAAAATAATACATCATGACTGTTTCTGTGGTTCTGTGGAGATCTGAAGCTGTTTGGAATTCTAACAAGGCATCCTCCATATTTTTCCCTTACAAAAATCTTGAATTAAATGTTTTGTTGTTTTTTTTTTTTTAACTTAGTTAATTTTACATGTTTAGTAGAATTACTTAGTTATTTAACAATTTTTTTTTATAGATTTGTGAAGCGGCAGGTTCTATGGCAGGTTCTATGGCAGGTTCTAGTTGAGTCACATCTTAATTAATAATAAACTTTATGTACAGCAGTCCTGCCTTCTCATTGTGAATACACCCAACAGTTGTCAGCTAATTAACTCAAACTGAATTATATCGTTTTCATTAAATACCATTTGTCCATTGCATTTTTAAACTACAATTTACTGGATCTCTGTGTGTTACAAAATCAGGTACGAAGAGGAGAAATATCCCTAATCAGATCTTTACAGGAAGGGAGAACTCAAACCTCAGGTTAGACCTTCAAGGGAGTCTGTTTCAAAGATTAAAACCTTACATCTCAGAGGCTGCTGTGATCCAAAGGGTTGCTGACGGCTGGCAGGCGGCTCTCTGGAGCCCCAGCCCACTGCCATGCCAGGCTGGTGTGAAACGGACACTTGTGGGCTCGGCCCGTTCTGTCTGTCCACAGTTGTTAATGATAACATGCACCAACGTCAGCACTTGACGCTGGCACACATGAGCCTCTTAAATCCTGCCAAGTTGTGTGTATGTTCTTAATGCTAATACATCCGCAGCGGGTCTGGTGTCTGCAGGACTTACTGTGCATAATAACCCCCACTAAGTTTAGTCACTGCTGTCCACAGAAGCTTAGAGATATTCATGAAATTAGGGAAAATTATGACTTATTTGTTTTTATGTATTTTATCTTAAATTTGTTCAATTGTGCTTGATTTCCATATAATTCAGACTAAAATTATTTAAAATGAATCTGCAACGTTTCCCGTTTCTGAGATTCTGGTTTTATTATATTCCAATGTTTCAAACCAATTAAAGAATCTCGTCCAATCGTGAGAACAAATTAAAGTTTTCTCCATTATTACTCAGGCTGGTTTGTCTAATTGTTTATACGAGAATATTTGGTCTAAATCATGAAAACATTTTCAAGTTTGATATTATGCTGATACTGAAAGAAAACAAGTCACATTTCTTTCATTGTTTTGCTTGATTTAGTTTTGTGACACGGAAGCGCCGTTCTGTCCAGCCCCTCCGCTCCCTTCATATAAACCAGACTGTGTCACTAAATTTAAAGAAACTTCCACTTACATGCTGAGTAAAATATGACAGGCTATTTCCCCCCTGCTATTCCAAACTAAAGATTAACATTGTGATTCTCAGTGTCCCAGTAGACAGCGTGATTGATTACATCATATTAAGGTCATTTCTACAACGGGGTAATTTTCACTCAAGCCTCCGGGCGATATTTTAATGTGCATTTGTTTGGCGGGGTTGTCGGCTCCTCCGCTCCTCTGATCTGCGGGGAAATGGATGGCGACATTAACAAGCGATTAATTAAAAACAACAACATTAATGATGATAGGACGAGAGAACAGGGTTCCTTTTTTTTCTTCTTCTTTTTTTTTTTTTTTTTTTTTTTTTTAGGAGACGCAACTAATTCCCAGACAGACTTCGGTTTATTTATTTATTAATGTATTATTCTTTGTTTACATTTGGCAAATGTATCGTGTGTCGTGGCTTGGTTTTGTTTGGACCAAATATATGTTGAACAATGTTCTTTGAATTCAACTACAGGATGATGGGATAAAAATATTTTTGTTGGCTTTTGTCATAAGAAAATACGGACAGGAAACTCTGTAACTTTAACTGGTAATATAAGAGATCCTTTTATAATTTGTTTTCAGTTCTCCATAAAAATGAACCAGACAAAGCACTGGATACCAATTGGTTTAAACTCTAAAGAAGAACGAAAACGAATTATTTAATGCACTTAGCTTGTTGGGTCTCTCTTTGTATGATGGAGGCAGACGGTGAGTCAGTAGTGTTTTATAACCTGACTTGTATGACATCATATATATATATATATATATATATATATATATATATATGCCTGTTTTATCAAACATCTAGACTCTTTAGAAATACGCTCCCAAATATTTTAAACGTTTTGTGTTTTATTGCTCTTCAGGTGCAAACTGTGTTGTAGAAACTCTTCTTCCGGTCAGGCCTCCTGCACAGCATCTCTGCGTGTACCTTCGCTGCCCTCTAACCTCGTCATAAACCTGCTCCCGGTAGCTGTGGCGCAGTGCCCGTCTGTGTCTGACAGCATGTTAACAACACCAAAAGGCCCCAAAGAAATGTCTTGGATTAGCGGTCAGATTTCCCATTTCCCATAGACTCACAAGGTCCTGAACCCAATTAATGACTAATAATTACCAGGGCACCCTCACTATGACCGCTTCTGGGGCTTCATTAGAGGAAAAGTGGCAATACGGATCTGCTGCGGGGTGCTTCTCCAAATTGAAACTTAAGAATACTGATTTTGCGATCGGTCATCTGTTTGGAATCTCTGTGAATTCAAATAAATATGCGCAAAACATTGCGCCACAGTTATCATGTTAATATGTGAGGTGACAAAGAGGGGTGTGGGACATCATACCGTCCCTGTGCAGTCGATCACATCATACAGTTTGTGTAAGCTATGTGCACAAGTTCAAGCGCCCTGCCGCAGCTAGTTACCGTGTTTACTCTCCCATTACATCAACTGTGCCAGAATTACAGGTAGCAAATTTACAATGCTCACTGCGCCCAAAAAAGGGCCTGCTGCGGCTTTTTGATGTCCCCCGACTCGCTTCATCCGCGGGCCGCACCGTGAGGTGCTCCATTTCACATATCTCCTGTGCGCTGATGTTATCAGCGCCTAACGTCTAATCCAGAGAGCCGGAGCCTTTTCCACCGCGGATAAAGCTTGGGTTTCAGCGGCCTGTGTGTGTATGTGTGCGTGTGTGTTGAGAGGGCCGGGGTACAGTCACCGCAGTCTGACCACACCGATCCACACAACACACGCACAACTATCATCGGCGTGCGCGCCTAAAAGATTAGGATAACGTTTACCACGTAAATCTTGTCACTCTGTTGTCATGAAATTTGTTGAATTAATAAATGCGTGTCAAGAGTTGCTGTATGCCATATTGGTTGCAAGTGAAATTTTCTGAATTTTCTGCGTCTTTCAGATGAGATAATACTTGCTTACTTTACCAGAATGGAAAGTGTAATAAAAAAAGAAATAAAACGATAATAATAATAACAATAATAATAAAAACATAATTCCAAACGGGGCCCGAGGCCTTTGCTTTTCTCCGTGACAGTTACAGGACCCAGTTCAGAGTATGTGAAGACCTCCTCCCTCCATGAAGGTGGTAATTAAGGAAAGTGATACAGAAGTGTCCTTGTAAAACATAATAAAACTCACCAAACAATCAAAGAAGAAAGGCCTCACACCCGTGGGGGCTTTCATAGTTGCGTATAGTCACAGGTGACTGCACTGTCTTTCAGGCGAAATTAAACCTTTTACCAAAATAATTACAATATTTAAAATCATGATTCACAAATTAGCTGCATTTCATTTAGGTTGATCGTGTTACTGTTCTGTTTGTTGTCACTTCCAGTTGGTAATGAACCTCTTTAATCTAATTAGAGGGGGGGAAACAACTGAGGGTCCCTGTCCAGCTGACTAGAATGGAGTGGCGCACCTCTCTTCCGGGGACAGAGCCAGCGGCTCAGCCTTCACACGCTCCTTCCAGACACAAGAAAGAGAGAGAGAGAGAGAAAAGGAAGAAAAAAGTGAAAGTAGAGGTTTTCCTTTGCAGTCCTACGTTTCCACTAACCCTTTAAAGGTCGACATTTAAATGGCGCAGAAAAGTAATCCCCAACGGACTAGTGTTGGACAGCAGCACTTTTCTTTGCGAGCATAATCACAGTTAATTGCTCCTTTAAAAGGTGTTGCGCCATGTGAAATCATTTGTCCAACCCAATGCAGTGCAGGAAATATACAAGGGCCTCAACTGTTTCAGGCGGTTGATGGAAATAATTTTGACAAACTGAAGGGGGGGGGGGGTTCTCCTGTTTTGTGTGCATGTATTCCTCTGACTGAAAAGGACGAGGTATCAATAAAACCGGTCAATTGAACCAATGGATTATTGATAGCTTGCCGCCACGCTCCCAGGGTTCCTCCAGACACCTAAAGGAATAAACAAAACCTTTGTGCACCACGTTTTTCACCCAGCTTAATTTATTATTTGTTTATTGGCTTCCTTCTGTGCTCGCGTTTCTCCTGCGCACCTGCATGATGTTGGAATATGTGCAGCTTTTATCTGTAAATGAATCCGTTCTTAAAAAAAAAAATCCCTATTTTTATGCTGCCTTACAAATATATAGTTAAATGTGCATTTTTTAAAAATCTGCTTTCTTGCTGCATTCTCTCAAACAATAAAAGTAAACCCCTTCGCCTCCTGGTGCAAGACAAACCTCAATAATCAGCGACTGTATGCTAATTAACGCTGATTATTATTGATTAATGATCATGCCACTCGTTTCCCTTCATGGAAAAATGTCCCGTGGCGGTTTTTCTCTAATATGGACTGGAGACATGTTGGATGAGCTCAAGCCTTTATTCAAATCAATAGTTTCATGTGCATCATATTGAAGAAGAGGCGACAGGTCAAACATGAAGCAAAACCAAAGAAACGCCAGGCAGGGCGTGGATGACGTGTTATGATTAGAGAGAAATTTAACTTATTAATAATAATAATAATAATAATAATAAAAAAAAATATAATAATAATAATAATAATAATAATAAAAATAATAATAATTTTATACAATGAATTTGAAGTTATATTATAAAAATGCAGTTTTATCCAAGCAACTGATCCCTGCCGCTGTCCCAGTAGACTGCAATTGCTCCATGTCCACCGATCTTTAATGGGCTGCAACATAGAGCTGCCTTTATTCAGCTAAACTAGACGGAAACCATTCCCATATGACATGAGGGCTAAAGGCCCAGTCACCACATGAATATAACGACCAGTCTGCAATCATCAGTAAAAACAAGACTGTACTTGTTCTATGAAAACTTAATTAACCATTGTTTCTTTTTAAGGTTTACATATTATCTGAAAATAATAATGTATTATTCAGAGTCAGTTTATGAAATAATTATTACAGAAAATAATAATAATAATAATAATAATAATAATAATAATAATAATAATAATAATAATAATAATAATAATAATTTGGACTATCACAAATATTAAAAAATCTGAAGTAGTAACAGTAAATGTCTATTCTATTAATTGAATATAGACATTTAATTCCTTCCTACAATGAACGGCCGAAATTATAGCATCTGTGTTAAGACAGAAAATGATCATAGAAAATTGTGAACCGCAAATGTGGTTGATTTAATCTTTCTTTTCGTTTACAGAAATCTAAAAACAGAAAAAAATTACCTTGCAGTTCTTCAGGCTATCGAGATGTTGGATGCTCGCAGATTAGCATAAAGACAGTCTTTTCCTTCTGCAGTAAACACAAACAGGTGCAAGACAAATTCAACAGTTGTACAGGGGGGGGAGACGGCAACAGCTTGTCCACGTCGTTCAGGTGATCTGCGCTCACGTGCACGGTGTCGCTTACAGTAAGCACAAACACTTCTGCAAGAAACAACTGCTGCAGATACAATTGTTACAAACGTGAACATGGAAGGAAATGGAGAAAAAAAAAAGCCTGGACGTCTCCCTGGTACTGGTGGAGGCTCCGTGCCTGCGTCAAACAGCTGCTGGCTGATGCTTGTCCTGAGGGCAACAAGGTTTGCACACACACACAGAAATACACACAAAAACACACGCTCAAATCTTAGCTTGTAAGTACCAATAACAATCGAAGCTGTTTCGCCTGCATGCGCATTAATAAAGGTAAAAATAACCTCAGCAACTTAAGCACTTTTAGGCAATGCTCACGATGAGATATGAGCTGCGTCAACAGTTTCACTTTGTTTCTTTAAATCTCTAAATGAAAATCATTTCAGTCAGCAGCTATGCAAATAACAGTAACATAAATAATAATAATTAAAAACAACTTGCAATCGTTAGTAACAATTGCAATTCTCATTAAAGAATGTGTAAATCAATACATATACATCTTATTTTTCCCAGAGTATAAATATTAAATACGACCTTGACCTCGGCATCTCGGTTTGTCCACCGCTGTGCTGGAGAAAACCAAGTTGCTGTTAACGGGGTAAAAAATCCAAGACGGTGCTGGCAGGAGCTGAATGGGGCGGGTGGTGGTGATGGTGGTGGGGGGCTGTATGGGGCGAGAGGGGGGACGAGAGTGAGGGGATGGCATGGGGGGAGGGGGGAGAGGTGAGTTGGTGAAGAGAGAGCAGGAGGAGGAGGAAGAGGAGGAGGGGAAGAGATAAGTGATCTAAAGGGGAGACGATAGGACAAAAAAAAAAAAAAAAAAAAAAAAAAAAGTGATGATGATGAATACATTGGAAAGTTTTTTGGCCCCAGCGAGGGTGTCAGATTGAATGGCCTGTGCGCATGTGCGAAGGTGTCCAAACTGACAATGCTGGTGAGATGAAGATAGTGTTGTTGCTGCTTCTGGGCTCACGGAGGACGACGAGAGGAATCTACAAGCCGACAAGATGAGATCCAAGGCGAGGGCGAGAAAACTGGCAAAAAGTAGGTCTTCTTTCCCCCCCTTCTTACCGCTTTCAGCCGCCGGCTTCAAACTCCCGGCTTTCTAGATGTCCAGTGTGTCCTTGTCATTTGCTATAGCCTTTTAAAAAAGCGAGGATGGGACGACTCTTTGTCCAGAGAGAAGTTTTCAGCTAAAAATAAAACCCCGCTACGGCGGCTCAGTCTTGTTTCTCTGCATGCTGCTGTCCTGGCTTTGCTGGTTCCAGTGTCAGAAAGTTTCACCCGTGATGAGAAACGCCGCTTGTGTTTTAGCTGATCACACTTCTTTAAAAAAAAAAAAGAAAAAAAATTATAAACATCGCCGTTGAAATCTGAGTTTGAACTTGTATTTTCCTCTTTTTCGCTTGTCGGCGCGGTCATTGGAGGCGCAGATTCATTTCCCGAAACTACCAAGAAAGTTGTCGAAATGGATAGTAACTTTTTATACAGAGTCGTTCCAAGTCTTGTGAAATAATATTCCCGACTTTTGAAATAGTGGGCGCTGTGGCACTGCGAGCTGCTGCTGCTGCACAGCTCTCACCGGGCTGGCCGCACTCTTTCTTTAAACTGCAAACGGAGACGCCGAGTAGTGAATTTGGAAGAAAGCAATGTTTTAATGCAGTTTTTTTTTCTGTCGATCCTGCACACTTCGCAGAGGATATAGCTCTCTGGTAAATGTGTTTCGTTCCAGGGCCACCGGACTTGCTGCGCACTCCTTCTCGAGGGGATGCCAATCAATAATGTGTCTTGAAATCGCCTATAACTGCTTCTTAGTGGACTGCTGCTCGCGTCACACGGAAAATGCATGTATTCAGTTTTGCGAACATGAGCACTTTGTTGTTGGGAATGGAGCATGTTTATTGTTTGACATTTGTTTATTGTTCGGTGCATTGATTCATTTACACCACCATTTCTTTTTTTTTTTTTTTTTTTGTTGCTGCAGAATGAACTTTGTTTTCTGTGGCCTGCATTGTGGGCCAGTCCGCTTATTTACCCACAGTTCAGTTGAAAGACGGATGTTTAACATGATCATCTGTGAAGGCCTGTTTGTATTTTCTTTGATGTGCTATTTATTTTATTTTATTTTATTTTTTATTTTGCACCAATTATCACATTAGCTGTCTAGTTAATAGTGTAGATTAAAAAAAAGACACATTTAAGCATTCGCCTATTTATTTTTAGAACAGAAAATTATTATTTTTAAACACACACACGTGTGTGTGTGTGTGTGTGTGTGTGTGTGTTTATATTTTATATTGCATGTGTTTGTTTACAGGCCTTTAAAAACTTTGTAGCTTTGCCTCTGGCCTTGTTAATTCAATGCCAACTTCGACCTCATTTGTTACACGGTCCAGCAATAACAAGAAAAAAGAAAAAGGATAACAAACTACACTTTAGGCCTAAATAAATTACAATTAATTATATTGGACCTCTTTTAAAACATAAAACGAGTTATTTCAATAGAGCGTTATTTACCTTTCCCAATAAAAATGTTGTTATATCTTTTTTTAATCATATTTATAGCGACAATTTCAGCGTTCGTACATTCAAATGGAAAACATGATGTCTACCCCCCTCCTTTTGAATTACTAATTTCTTTTGCACGTTGCTCGAGACTGAAAGGGGATCAAATTCCCGTGCAAAGTTTAAGTCGAAGAAAGAAAAAGAAAATGAACGAAAAGCAAAACTCTAATTGGACTTCTTTGTGAAAATACTTAAACACGTCGAGGATTCAGCTCTTTGCCAGTAATTGCACTTGGTCTTGATCTCTAAACAGCCTTGATAGTCTGTTGATCCGGGTGCTAATGAACACAAATACCTGGCTTTGTGCTGCACTTTCGCAGCGGTGGAAGCCTTCTGCAGACCAAGGCCTCAGATCTGTTGTGTTGCAGCGGTAGGAAAACAGAGCAAACAGCCGCCATGAAAAATATATTGTTCTTCTTAACATTCAAAACAAACAGGCCCACAGCTTTTGAATATGAAGCGTGGGAGTGTATTTCTCCACCTTTTTTTTTTCTTTCTTTCTTTATGACGCTAAGGTAAAATACTCGCTCTTGTAGCTGACTACAGCTGGTCCGCAAATGTGGACCAGATGCTTTATTATTTTATTTTTAACCCTCGTGTGTAATTTCTTCTCTGGGCGGATTGCACATTATGACTGCACAGCCATGTTTGCTACAACATGAACTTGTGTGCCGTTTATTAAACTTGTATTGATCACTAATATGCAGCAATTGCTTGTTTACATGACCTGGCATCAGCAGGAATGGGTGACTTATAATAGGATTTCTTCCTCCCCTTCTTTTTTTTTTTTACCTCCTCCCCCCTTTAGAGTATAATCTCACATCGCTTTACCTTTTCTAAGTATTAAGTATTTACACTCTTGCTGAATTTACCACAAAAGTTCGAGGTTAATTTTCAGATGAATTTGAATTGCTTTATACATTTGGATTTTATTCGTAAAATTTAATTGTACTTTTTGTTTTTAATGACTGAGGAGTCTGAAGCATTAACCACATTTCATCTGACTGAAGGGTTTGATATAATATTTGGCCTCGTGTTATCTTAACTAAAATCCATTCAGGCAATCTGAGAATAAAGAAGCAAAGTGACATAAACGCTTGTGGCATCTTGAATTTGATGGTTCACATTGAGCTTATATTTGTATATGTGTGTATTTTATGGCTGAGCAACACTGTGATTGCGTTTGAAAAATGGAGAACCTTGCGGCTGTTTTATTGTAGTATTCTTCTGGGCCCATTTGTAGTTTTAAATTGGTTATGGATCAATTAAGGCTTCCTGTTTAGTGAGTTTAGATTTATTTTTGCTGGTATTCGTGCACGTGTGGGCAAATGGCCACAGACATACACACACACCCACACACACACACACACACACACACACACACACACACACACAAACTACTGTCTTGCTGTCGCACGTTCAGTCAAACATTGACCCTTCCACACTAAAATAGAAAGAAATATAAAACATGAAAACATGGACAGTAACCTTAGCAGTTATTCTGCGGAGAAAGAGAACTCCCACTCAGCCATTGCTGATTCTGACCACTCTTATTGATTATCTTCACCAATTTTAGCCACCTGTGTGATCAGCTGAATAAAAAAGAGAAAGGCAGCCCCCATGTTCTTTACAACCTTAAGTTTTTGTTATCTTTTTTTCCCTCCTTTAAAGTACTCCCCGCCTTCCCTTTGCTACTCCACCACACTGAACAAATGCTTACCATTTCCAATAGTTTTCCTTCACGTGCCCCTCTCTCCCTGTTTGTGTGACTATATACAAATGTTCAGATATCCTTATGATCTTTGTGTTAAAAGGCCAATATTAGATGTAGTACTGGTCATGAACTTAGTCTGGCTCAACAGCTTTTGATGTTTTGACAGAAGTAATAAAACCCAACCCATAACACTTTAAAACCAACAATGGTAGCTATGTTTAACTTCTGGCTAAACGTTCAGTCTCCAATGTATTGCTGCCATGCAGCTGTAGTCATGTCACATAGTTCTCCTCCACGTTCACAGATTAGAGCCTGGACCCAGTAACATGGTTACTTTGTTTTATTTAACTTGTTACTGACTGATGAAAGCTCACAATTAAAAGCACTTTGGCCCTTTTTCTAGTTTGAATGTGATTTTATTTGAAAATCAACTTAATGTTCTTGTGAGATCTTTGTTGCTGTAGACATTAAGACAGAGAGGGTGGGAGTCAGAGTGAGCCAGAGCTATTTGCTTCTGTGTGTGAGCTTTGCTTTACTTTGATGCAGGTATCACCTGTTTGGTAGCTTAGCATCTATAAATTCCTAAATTTAAACTGAAGACATGCCCAAGACACACACACACACACATATATATATATATATATATATATATAGTCTTATTTTTTGCTGCAGATGTATTGAATGTGGAAAGAAGTTTCATTCATAAAATGTCTCAGATCTTGCCTGCTTGTAAAATATTACATGTTGGCAGAGCGTGTTACTTTGGTTGAGGTTAGGGCAAGGTTTTAGTCATGCTTGCTGCATGGTTAGTTCAGTACAAGAAACTGTCTGTTACAGTAACATCTGGTGATAATTTGATTCTCACAACATGATACACATAAAGATGCATTGCTTTTTGTAACCACATATTTCATTATGATGTGAGAGCAGATTCTTGAGCAATCTTCTTTCCAGCAAATTGTTCATTGTTACGTCAAAATATAGATGACAGCGTAGTATAAAGTCTCAGGTCTAAAACTATCAGCGTATAAGGAAAACAGAGAGAGAGAGAGAGAGAGAGAGGCAGGGAAATAAGGAACTTGTTGTTGCTGCAGCTCTGAAGCTTTAAATAAAGAAGATTAATTTATTTTTCAAATGTTTGTTGACTCCTCCTCTCCTCAGTTTTACATAAGCAAAGTGAGGCACTTTTCTTTTTTCATTTATGTCTTTGCACAGTTACAGCTGTAACTGAACTACTATTGCTGTTTTGGTGAAGTGTTGGTAAAAAAAAAGAGAAGCATATGTGGTCAAATAGAAGTTCAATACTTGGAATATATGTAAGATTAGAATAATTGTTCCAGTTGGTCCAAAATTACAGACACTGCTGCAGTAGATTTTTAAACTTTTAAAATTTTCAGCTCTATTTGGTATTATCAGTATTTTATTTAAATCTCATATTTTTTTTTTTTTTTTTTACTTTTTGCTGTGTGATCCAACAAATCCCAGATCTTCTCCCATTGCATGAATTCAAATACATTTTATTACTTTACATGCAGATTTTTGTTGGCTTAATATTATTAATATTAACACACTTTTATTCAAGACAGTTGCAGTGTTTTACTTTGCAAATAAGAAACAGAAATAAAGACCATGGTTTGCTTTTGATACACAGAGTAAGCAGAAATGGCTCCAGTTGTAGTTTTGTAGTATTATGAAGTCACACTGACCTGTCAGTGCCGATTGACTCTCACCTAAGGCTTGAAAATACTTGACTGGGTTCTCCTTGCTCCCTGCTTTGCAGTGACACATTGGCACACTGATATGCACACACACACAATAACACAGATGGACCTTGCATGGATACACATATGCACACACCTCAGTAGTGACAGATTTTTTTGTGCATTGGTCTGATTTAACCCCAATCAATCACAAACCAGAAAGGTTGAGTGTAAATGTCATCTAAACAGCAGGAGCTGGCACCGTTGGCTGGCTAAATGTGTGTGAGCATGTGCAAATTGGTGTGTGCACTATTTTGTACAGTTGTCGGAGGTCCTGTCACTGTTTCGAGCTTTGACCTTGGCCAAATCTTGCAGAGCCATGGGTGGGCACCTGGACACACTGACACACACGTTTCAGCCCCATGTTCCCTGCTGAGGCTCATGCTGGCTTTGTCAAATTTTGAGTTGACATACAAATACTGCTGCATTAAGCTCTTGCACATGGCTCCAAATCCCATTCATTCCACTGATACATTGACCCCACATTATCCAGTTGGAGAAAATGTCTCTCTCCCGCCATGCACTGTGACCTCATCTGCCATGTTTGAAAAAACAACCTCCCAATCACTTGGTGGTGCAGACTCTGACTTGGCTGAGGGACTTTCAGATATACTGCTGATGTTTTCTTTTTGTTAGCAGTCCCCTGTTTTTCATCTCTCTGTATATACCGTGTTTCCAGCATTCAGGTGGGGGGGCAAGGTTGTTTTTGTTAAAAATAGCCTAGCAAAAGTCAAATTACAAGAAGTGTTTGGAGACGAAGCATTTAAAAACCAATAGCTGTTGCACTCAAGTTCAATGCATTTAGTCTTGACCTGTGGCTGCTTATTAAATTACATTCAGCCACTGCTGAGTCGTGTCATGAGGAGCCCATCCGTGCTTTCAGGGTTGAGAATATACCATCACTGCTGGAGTCATCCTTTAGGACATATGTCATCTTTGCTGATTAACACTAAACAGTTATCTCTATGTGTGTCTGGTGTGATTGTGCACCACCCGCTGTTAAGCAGTGTGTATTGTTGCAAAACAAGTGAGCAAATGTGTTGAGTCCCTAATTAGCGTGTTCTAGCAGCCCTCATGACACCCCCCCCCCCCCCCCCCCCCCCCCCCCCACACACACACACACACACACACACACACACACACATTGTGATATCCCAGGGATTGCTTAACATTGTGACTAGTCTTATCTGGGTCTAATCCTGATTTGTTTGGTATTAACCCCCTCACTTTCTCCCTCTTTCTCACTCATACCTCTATAATGCGCTTTTCTGTTTGTTCATTGCTGAACTTTGTGTTGCTTATTAATTTACTCCACGTACTCAATATTATACATGAGAAAAAACAGAAATTATCAGATTTATTTAAATTTTCTTATTGTTTCTGTTTTTACTTGCCAATATGTTTTGTCAATTCTGTTGTGCAAATAACTGATTAATTCATTGTTTATTATTGTTCTACACTGGAAGGATATTTAATAATACCTATCTATCTATCTATCTATCTATCTATCTATCTATCTATCTATCTATCTATCTATCTATCTATCTATCTATCTATCTATCTATCTATCTATCTATCTATATGTATATCCTTGGATATCCTTTCTAATATTAATGTCTTTAAATTAGTCATTGCAGTCATTTCATGTGGGGCATTACAACTACCTTGTAATCAAGTGCAAGTACAACATAACTGCACAAAGCCAATTCAAGGTGCATGTTCAAACCAAGTTAACAAAGAAGCCTGTTTAACCAGGAAAGAATTACAACCATCAATCCCTAAAAAAATACTGCACTTCATCATTTAAAATTCTCAGGAAATAAAGCTTTCCATTTTCTATTTTTCTTTTGCAGCCACTACAAATTGTTGCTCCTCTCTCCTTTCAAACACATGAACGCACACACGCATGCCCCACACAGTCCATTCCTAATCCCACTGCGACACTGCTGATGATGGCTCATCCTGTTCAGATATGATAAGCAGACAAACTGCTCTCTCCCCGGGGCCTGTCTTTCCAAACAGACAGTGGTGTGTAGAGGCAGCGTGGCTCTAAACTCCCACCACTACTTCCCCTTTCATCAGGCCGCCAGTTCAAAGCCTTGGCTCCATCTTCGCTTCTGTCTCCCCCACCTCCTCCCGCTCCTCCTTCCCTCCCACCTCCTCACTGTCTTTCCCACTGTGTGTCGTCATTACCACAAAGATGGGCAAGCAGTGTCTCATTAAAGCGGATTAGAGACATCTCCACGTCTCACAGGGGCTGAACGGGACATTCCCCCCCCCCACCGCCCTTTTCTTTCTGAGATCAGGTTCTTTGATTTGGCCAGATAAAGACCTCTTTCATGTCGGTTGGGACGGTTAGCGATTACACTGTCAGGCCCATCGTTTTGGTGAGTTGGACAAATTTGCCGTGCAGGGTGGGACGGGTGTGGGGATTGTATTGGGGAGGAGGGTACACAAGGAGATTCACAGTAATTGAGCTGTCATTATCCAGTGACCCTGCCAGCCGCTAGTGCGGAGGGCTCACCAGTTCTCTATTTGCTTAATACTTGGCTAACTTTCTTTGTGAGTATGATGGATAGAACAAGGAGGAGAGAGTGGAAGCAGGGTAGCAGCCCCCAGATGAATGCCTCTGCTTATTCAACCACCTCTCTTGAGCACTGCTGTCCATGAAAATAGGCTCTGCTACATCACTGCTGCAAGTTTCTCCTCTTTCCCAGCTCTTCTCTGGTGCAACACAATTAGGCCCATATAGTTGGCTGCCATTTATTTTTATACAAAATGAAAACTGGTGGCATGTTGATTACAGAATTCTCCAGAGACAACAGGCTACTATCGGTGTGATTTAATTTCATTAAGTAGAGTGTGGTGAACAGGATAAATATATTAGGAATTCCCTCACAGTGTACCCCCACCCCAACACCCTTCTCAGCAGTCCCATTTACCATTTACCTCAGCCACTCTGTATGCTAAACAAATCTTGAGGTGTTACACTCGTAGAATTGGAACAAGTCACTTGAAATGGTTTAGTCAAACACAGGCACATTTTCACGAAGTTCGTACTTTTGTTCATGGATACCCTACTTTACTGGCACATACTAATTTATGTTGTAAATATATATATATATATATACATATATATATATATATATATATTAAAAATGTAATAATTTAATACTGACCTTTCTAAATAAATAATAATATTTTGTAATATTTTTTAGGAACTTGTTAAAATAGCCAACATGAACTTTCTAATCTAGAATGATGCTATCTGATGTGACGGAGGAAATAAAAAGCCTTTTCCTGGCAGGATAGTGTGACTGTATTAGCAAAAAGATTTTAATGAAGGAAATGAGAGCCCTCCTTGTTAACCTAGAGTTAGATTGGTTGAGAAGCGATGAGTAGAGTGGAATGTGTGTGTAACTGATGGTGACTGAGTGCACACTAGGTGTTGGAGGGGGTCTTGGCTAAAACATTTCAAGATGGCCCATTAGCCGACACAGGCTCGTCCCCTCCCAACACTAGGATTCCTCTGTGCTGACCCCCTCTCCTCCACCTCTCAGCCCCTCTGTCCCAGAGGCCCCCAGCCTCATCCTGCCAAGTGTACGGTTCCAAAGTAACGATGAAGCTGCCTGCGTGTGAAAATATTGAATTGCAAAAACATCCCTGGGTGAGAGGGTGTGTGAATGGAGCTTTCAGCGCTGAGCCCGACCCGGGCCCTGTGCTACTGACTGATGGACAACAAATGGCATTTTGTGTCCAGAGACGGAGAGAGAGGAAAAGGAAAAGAAAGGAAGAGAAGAGACATAGAGAAAGGGGGGTCTTGAGATTTTTCAGGCCTCTTCAGTCAGGGGCCCTATATGCAGGTCTGTAGTGCCTTATCACATGGCCTGCCTGACCTCTGGCCCCCACTCAGCTAAGGCTGTCAGGCTGCTCTCCAACTGGGAGCACAAAGCCTCAGAGCCTCAAAGACCACCATTCACCCCCCCCCCCTCCCCCCTTTCCCCCCTCACCATGCAGCTGTACTCCAAAGGTAATAGGTAAAAGTAATGTCAGTGACCTTCACTTTCTATCGCTCTACAGGAGGCCAAAACTCTTAAGATTTCCTGATAATGTCAAAGGTAGAGGGTGGCCCTTTTAGCTCATTATTCACTACTTCTTCTTGTCTCACTTTAGAAAAAGATAAAATTAAACTCAGCTGTCTCCTTCGGGACAACAAATCCTTTAACTAAAGGAGAATTTTAATTTCTGAAAAATTTTTGTCAACTGAGGTGGAAAACTACATGAATGCTTTAACACAAACTGCTATTGGTTTCGGTTTCAATGCAGTGGGAACATACTTGTGTAACTCAGCACTATGTCTTATCTAAGTGTGTGTTTGTGTGTGCATGTGTGTGTGTGTGTGTGGACATTAGTGAATTTTTGACGTCTCAGAGGACTGACTGGGTCACAGTATGACCGTAACCTCCTGTCTTGCTTTGCAACCCACACACTGGCATCTCTCTCTGTCTCTGTCGCTCTCCTGACCAGTCCTTGGATTCTTTCTTCCCTTTTTCTCTTCTTCCCCTCCTTCCCTGGAACACTGGAGTTTCTCTCTCTCCGGTCTCCTTTGAAAAGATGCGGCGTCTTTGTCCCGCTTGATAAAGGATGCCATAGTTCCCCTTTTCCCCTTCTTTGTGGCCTGGGGCTGGCGGCTCCTGTAGAAGTGCAAATGGTATCCTCTCGAAGGGGCTATCCCCGCGGGCCCTCATGGGCCCTCTCTCTCCTCCAGGCTTGGCTAATTACCACCCCCCCCCCCCCTCCCCCCCCTCTGCATCAACCTCCTTCCACAGCTCCCTGGTCCCTGGAACCATGGACAGCACATTCCCACAACCAGCACCTGGCCTTCTTTTCTCCTAGGCGGCTTTGATGGTTGACACCCCAGCCTACCCCTCCCTCCTTCTTCATCCTCTTCCTCTCTCTGACCCACTGCACCATCTTTCTTTCTCTTACTCGTTTAACTTCTCCCTCTCTCCCTTCTCTCTCTCTCTGACTCTCATTAATAGAGGTTTTAAATTGCTTTCTGACCCTGACAAACTGATCCTGTTGAAAAGGGAGATGTCAAAAAGGAAAGGCAGCAGATGTGAACAAGGAATTGAATAAATGGGAGGGGGCATTAGAAAGTTGTTCTATATGCAAATATCTGTACTCCATTATAGATTTTTGTTTGCCCAGTGCATGGTTTCTGGGTCTAAAAGGGTCCACGCGGCACAACTGGTTTACTGAAGTCTGCAAGTGTCTGTGAACATTTCTCTATAAATTTTACTGTAAACACTTTAAAGCTCACCAATCACAAATATCAGGAAACAAATGCATTTTCCCTGGTTGTGACTCCACTTCTATAAGTTCAAGAATAGCTGGTTTGAAGAGAGGTTAAATGAGAGATTAATTTACCCTGACACATTATTGCTTTGCTATACAGAATAACTGAATTTGCCTCTCTATGACAACCTAGCATCAATGACAGCTTTCAGTTTCGGTCTTTGCTCATTGAAGAAACCATCTACACTAACCTAAATCGCTGCAGCTGACTATTTTCACACCTCAAACCCGCCCACAGCGACCAATGCAGAGTGCTGACTTGTCTTGTAGACTCTGCCAGCGGCACATAGCTTGGATTTTGGCAAAGCAAAATCACTTGTGGTCTTGTGATTCTCGGAAGATTTCAGCTGCCTCAAAATGTGAAAAACTGTAAGCCTATACCGTTATACACATGTGTAGTAATTTTACTTCATTTTTTTGTATTTCATCTTATTTATTTGCTTTTTTCTTTTTCTTCTACCATAAATGACAATAATGAAAGGCACATTTTGTGTGTTTAAGACAGAGGGTGGGACTTAGCCAGTAATCCAGGGATAGCATATTTCCATATGAAATATACATGAACTACATCTTATTTTGATTGTCTAACCTCAGTTATTAAATATTTTATGTCTCGCCTTAACAGAATATTTGGTAATGTGTAAAGTAGCAATGAAAACAGTGACAGGATGTGGAAACAGCATTTCAGCTTCATGTTCATTTGTGGATAGAACTACAAATTGGTGCTTCAGCCTGGCAGTTAAGTTTGTAAGACCATCCTCCTTCACCTTTATCTTCTAATGTGATGTAACAGTTGCTTTGTGTATACCTGACAGATCACCTGTGCAGTTATTAAAAAAACAACAACAACAAAAAAAAAAATAAACGGCTAAAGAGAAAAAATGAGGAAATATTATCATCCCACATTAAGAAGATTAGTAATGGCTTTGTTTATATATTCTGTGTCATTTTTGTTCACTTTGATTTTTTTTTGTCAGAAGGACACAGAATAAAGTTTAGTAAAAAGAAGCAACTATAACAGATTTTTAATTCAGAAAATTTTGGCTTATAAACACTTCAAGTATTTGATGCAAATGAAGTAAATTTAACTGTATTGTTCACAAGCACACAGTCGTGCACACACCAATATCTAATTTAGCTGCATATTTGTGTTCCACTTGCCGTAAGCCTAATCAATAACCAGTCCCAGTGGATTTGACCAATTCATAGATGGCCTTTGTGCAGTCTGGTGATCCCAGTGCGAGCATTTGGACAGCTTTCTGAGGAAAACAAATAGCTCTATTACAAGCTTACCTTTCTGTGATGCTCAGTATCCCGAAGGCAAAGCACTCGGCCTTTATTAATTGTAGTTCTTCACAGTGGAAAAGGATACACTTTCAGCATAACACAGGTTCTCCTGTCCATAGAATCCATGGAAATGGAATGTTCGGCTATATGTTCATAAAAAACACAAGCAAGAATAAATTACACTTACAAATTCAACAATCTGCTGCTGTGAACTTTTGGGGCAAGTTACCCATGTTCAAAACCAATCCTCCTCCACGTCTGTTTTTACTTAGATGACTATTAAATGTAGTTTTTGCAGGGTTTCTAGGGTATTGGGCTTTCTGCCAGTTTGATCATTTTCACTTATTTCTTGTTATTGTCATGTACAGTTATATATAATAAGATAACACAAGACAAAACAAGACAAGACAAGACAAGATAAGATAAGATTTGTACCAATCCCGACACCAAAGATATGTCTTTGATGTCTTTATTTTACACACAAACACACACACAAGCCTCTTTTCAGCAAGGCATGTCTTACAGACTAGATAAAATCACAGGCAGATGCAATGGGTGGCACTGGGAGTTGTGCACACCTAGACCAGTTACACCAGTATAACAGAGTTTTGACTTTAGTTAGCAAGACGAGACTTAGCTTAAGTAATATATAAACAAAACTGATGTTGTCATGTTTGCAATTTTATAGAAAGTTCCATACAAGCATAAGCAGCAGGCTTCCAAAGCACATATGTGGCTGCCATCAACACAACATTAGAGTTTTCCTGACAATTCTGTAATCATTTTAATAATTGTTTTAGTTAGTTTGGTAAAGCATCAATAAATAAAGCTACTTTCTTCCAGTGGCCAATGTACGTCATCTTGACAATCACAAGTTATGTAGTTTAACCATCCTATATATGTCTTTGGTGTCTAAATTTTACAGAAACAACTGTTTTTCTCTGTAGTTCACACATCATCACCTAAAAGATTTGGGTGACATCATGATCAGGACTGCCTCATCTGTGTCTGTCTCATATTTCCGTGTCTCAGCTATGTTGGCTTTTCTTTGCATTGAGACGTAGTTCCACTGCTTTAGCCATCCTCTTTGTGTCTGCTGAACCAAGCTGAGAATTTGGAGGTTGTGAGAGCTAAACAGCTGGAGATTGTTCACGCAAGATATGTTGTGACCACTGAAAATATTGTGGCGCCTTGGTAGAGTATATTTGACATGACATTTACAGCACTCTGCAGACACTGCTGTGTTTTTTTGTTTTCATCACATTGGGGATGGTGGAGCTGAATTTTGGAGGCTTTAACACTGTCAATGAAAGAGTTATAAGTAACAGCTGAGCAGCAAAAGAACAAATTACCTGCTGTTTACACACGTGGCCTCAATTAGATATTACCAGAATTTAGCAAAGTCTTCTTTTGATGCAATCCAAGATTTATTTTCTTCTGAGTACACATATTTATAGCAAATATGCATGAATCTGTCAGAACAGCTGAACATTAGTTTCCAGATACTAAACATGTCTGGTTGGTGCTGTTATTGCAGGTGCTGTTAAAAGAAGAAGATCAGACTTTTTTGTGAATGCATGGAATTATTTCCTTTCATTTTGATGCAAAAAATGATGATTTGACATCCCAAGTTTTTACTGTCTTTGAAACCTGAGATGATAAAAGAAGAATTTGTACTTTCTAGTCTATTTCTGGTTTAAGTCTCATGTCTTCTTCACTCTCCACCTCTCTCGTCCTAAAATCTTGCCACATTCACTTTTATGTTTTATATTTTATTTATTTATTCATTTATTTGACTACAAAAAAAGGAAAGAGGAAGATCCGGTTTCTGAATTGTGTTTTATGAGTAGTTAAAATGGCCACTTCTGTGGTTTTTGTTTGTCCACACTGGTTGACCGGTTGTTCTTCTGAAAGTTCCTGAGGTTTCTAGACATCCCAATTAAGCAATTTTAATTGGGATGATGTTTTTCTAAACAACTGTGTGCATTCTCAGATGAGCGTATTGGTCACTGGTATTTTTGTTATAATTATTATTTTGTCTTGTTTTAGCAACGGATAGGCTTTGTAAATCTGTTTGTCTTCACTTTCCCGGACGGATGCTTTAAAAGTTCATTTGGATGACCGCAAGCAAATTTGCATGCCCTGACAGAGGCATCTTGCTTTTCAACAGTGCTGAAGAGGACTGAGTGTTTAAGAATGGTGAGCATTGACAAAGCAAACACAGGAGGCAGGTGGGCGAGGCTGTTGCTGACCTGGCCTCCTTTTTAACTTTTTTATATACTGCTGTGTACATTTTTTTTTCTTATTTAACATTAAAGCTTTTTGTAATTGAAAGTAAAGATGCCATTAGTCTAATGATTTACAATATAAAACATTTGTTACAAGCATGAGTTTAGTTTTCAGTTTCAATCTATATGGGATAATATTTGAATTTTTTTTTCTTTTTTTTACACAATACATATACTCTTTTATCGGGATGAAATTTTGTACAATGTGAGTGGCAACATTTAGATCTTCATATTTTATTTGAATGTAAATGTATCTTTTCCTTTAGTGCTTCAAAGCTTCCTCTGTCTCTGCATTTTAATTGGAACTGGCTGTGAGGTTTGTCCTTCTTTCTTTTGACACCTCCCAATTTATCTGCCGGACACAAGATCGGGATCGGACCTACTGCAAAAGAGGGCAGGGTTTTTGTTTTTTTTTCTTCTTCTTGTTTTTAGAAAACTGCAGGGGACTTTGATGCCAAGTTCCTCTGCAGCAAAATGCAAAGCCCCGACTAAGCACATCTGAGAGTACTTTGGTGAAATAACAGCAAATGTTTGTCTTGTATTGTATGGCACACTGCTGGAGGAGCACTAAAGCCCCTTCTTCCAGTGCCTTAAGCACCTCTTAATAAAATAGTCAAGAATAACTCCTTCACCTTAATCTTCCCCTCAGATTACTGCACTCAGGGCGGGAAATTAGCAGCAGGCCCATGCGCTTCCCTCTTTCTTTAATACTGTTACATCTTTACTGGAAAGTACCTGCTCCGGCTCTAATTCTCTGTCCATCATGGCATCCTTCCTTTGCTGCCTGATATTTAGTTTTCCAGTCTTTCTGTGCCCATCCTGTGTGGCAGGCAGGATGAACTCCCTGTGGCAGGAGGAGTGGCATTTTATTAGGTCAGTATTAGAAGCAACATGTGGCTAATGTGTGTCTGCATTTTCCACAGTCTGGTCCTCATCAGTGGAGAAAAGAGGGCCTGAACAACTAAACATGGCCGTTGACAATTGATACGAGCCCTTTTAAGTGGATCTGTTTCGCTGAAGGGGAGGCTGGGGGATTTTGTGTGACTGTAGGCACGTGCATGTGTGCACATTTACTGTTGGATTTTAATTAGGATACAAACTGACACACACAACACACACATTAGCACACTATACTTTAGGGAGCTTGGAGTATATGTTTGTGTCCTTTGTATTCAGGAGTGTAACCCACACCATGAGTACGGTATCGGCAGCAGCTTTGAGCTTGGTTCGTCCTCCCGTCTGATCTTCGTAACTAGAACTCTCCTTTACTGCTTCATGTCCGCTTTGCCCACCTTCCCTCTCACCCGCCTGCCATCTGGGTCTACCAAGAGACTTACACTTTCTCACACACCAAATACTGAGGACAGTAGTTGTCATGCTCTAACCTCTGTGTTTCACTTACAACTGCCCCTTTGAAATCAATATCACTTTAAGGAGCTCTATGTTCACAACTGTTCTGCTGTTTTGTCCTGATACAAGGAAGGTAAACTATGCTGCTCTATTAAATCAATCTTACCAAAACTTAGTTTTTAATGAGGGAATAAGGAATAACTTCCTTCGGAATTTAATAACTTACAACATGTTCCTTTAATGCTGATGTCATATTCAGATACACTGGCAAATATAATAACTCATTATAATGGCAGGTTGTAAAATTGCAGAAAATAATTTTATTGTTTTTTTCTTTTTATTCATTCTCAGGCATAATTTTATTTTTTATAGACTAGAAAATAATCAAATAGGTATATACTCTAGCTTTTTTCCAATCAAATCACCAGACTTCTTACAGTTATTGTTTAAACTTTTCTTTAAGTTCACAAGCCCTTATTTTGTCTGATTTAGGTTCATAAATCACCTGGTTAGAATCACATAGAACTAGGTGGTTAGGTTCAGGCTTTAAACTTTATTTGTTAGGATTTGGAAAAAAAATTCCTTACAGAAGATCATCAGTGTGCGTACTCCATCTACAAAATACATAAACTTGGCGCATACATCAAAGAACCTAATACCATGAATTAAAAGTGTGTTTTTGTTTCATGTTAATTTATAACTTGACCATTAAATGTGAGTGGCATTAAGAAAAAAATGAATTTTTAGTTATGCTGGTTGCCAACTCAGACAATTAAGGATTTACTCACAACTTTCTCAGTGGTTGCATCTACAAGGAATTCAAATAATTTGAATTTGAGTTGTGTTTTTTGAGCCATGCACTATATAGCCATCTGGAGTGAAACTGCTCATAATATTCACTATATTACTCTTAAGTGTCAGGGCATCATTTGAACACTTAACATCAATGTTGCATATCCCTGCTGTCGGGCACAAACCTCCTATGTCCAAAACTGTTATTTTTCAAAAAATGAATAAAACTGTATGGTTTTTGTAATAATGGACATAATGTCATCAAACCTGGTATTGTGTTTTACATCATATATCTTTGGTTAAATATTTGTAAAACTACAGACAGACATAAAGGGTGACCGACAGTACTAATTACTAAGGAAAAAGAAAATCATTCGTTAATGCAAAAATCACATGAATGAATGAATGAATGAATGAATGAATGAATGAATGAATGAATGAATGAATGACTGAATGAATGAATGAATGCCTGACAGCAACAATATTTAGATTACATGCTTTCCGTGTTTTAAGATTGCTGGGTCATTTTCTCTTTGACTACAGGTTTGGCAGCTAAATAATATATATATATATATATATATATATATATATATGTATATATGTATATATATATAGAGAGAGAGAGATATAGATAGATAGATAGATACTTATTTTTAACTGAGATTTACTGAGATGAAACTTACATAGGTACTCTGGGATGATTGCAAAGGAATTGTCATTGTTGTAAAAAAAGTAGTGGACATTGTAAGAGTCTGGCTAAAACTTTAATCCCCCATTAAACTAACATCAAAGCCTTGTAGTACCTCAGGTGAAGTATCTAAATTACGTACCTGTGTAGATAACATTTCCGAGCGGAGGGCATTGCAGGTTTTCAGTATCAGGGGTTCCGGTTGATACTTTGATCACTTCCTCCACTCTTTATACCTTCATTGAGATTAAGATCACATCACATACAGACACTCACCGCTGGCCTGAGATCAGTGTCAGGTGTATCAGGGGACAATGTGGGGATGCAGCGAGCCAGCATGGTGTCTGTGACAGGGACAGTAAGTGTGCACTCATTAAAGCTGCTCCTCTCCTGTCATCACTTACAGTAACAGAGTGTGTGAGAAATATTTGATGGTGTAGTGTATCTCAGATTAACTATTTCATAAATTTAGAAAGGAATTAACTTTTAATCTGAATCTGTTCACACTGTTGCTATTTTTTCTGTTGTATTTGTTTCTAAAATTTAACTTCCCTTTAAATTCTTCCCTTAAAATAAAAATGCCTCCAACTATTCCTTTATTAATGAAAATTTATTTATTCTGTATTTATTCAGGCCTCATACATGAAATCAAAGTAAATAGAAGTGATTTATTTTAAAGAAATGGTACAACATTGAAGCTGAAACCTTCCCATAGGTCATCTGTTTTGCATGTGTTGAAATTCTGTTCATGTACAAGATGGATGTTTTTTGTTAAAACAGCTGCCTTAAGAAGCAAAACCTGCATGAAAAATTGCATTTGTGTGACCGCTTAGAAGCATGGAATACATGACGGAAGTGGATAAATAGAATTGTATTCACAGGTTGCTCACAAAGTTGTGAGTATGAAAGCAGGGTGAGAATGAAAAAAGAGACTTATTTATTTTAGGTGCCGCAGGTGCCCACTTACAGCTTATTGGTTTTTTGGAAGACTCTTTTACTTTAAAGGGGGCAATTTATGTCTCTCTTTCGTCTCTCTCCAGAGGCCTGGACTGAAGTGGCTCGCTTATTTTAGCTGGGTCTCGTGGTCATGACTTGTGGTGACATATTAATTGAGCGGTTCCTCTAAAGAAAAGAAAAGCCGGTGTCACGATTGGTCCGACGGTGTTTGTAGAGCTTTGAAAATTGGTTTTGTTTGGCCAGAAAGCTCTTAGGTGTTTATTTACACATCAGAATGCTTCAAATGGCAGCTTGCTCGCCCTCTTCTTTCTGTACATGTGTCTGTGTGTGCACGTCTGGTTGCATATACGCTGTGTTTGCTTACTTGTGTATGTGCCAGCTGTACTGTAAAGTTCATGTTTGCATGTGAGTGATAACAACTGAGGCTGACAGAGAGAAATAAAGGAGAAGAGGTCCACGTGTCCACATAGCTAGTTGTCCTTGCCGTCATCTTCATCCATTATTGACCGGATTTGTTCACACCAGCCTCTAGAACTCATTACAAGTTAAGCGGATACCACCTAATCAGTGTCGTATGTCATTGAAAATGGCTCCTATCTTACACTCTGCACAATTTCTCGATAAAAGCATACAATTTAAATTCAAAGTGATTTAGGACTCAGATGTATGCATGCTCTGAAAGGAAAAAGGATGGGATCTGGTAACATTTGTTATTCTTCGTGCAGACATAGAAACATGAATCTTGCTACTCCCGCTGGATGGATTGGTGGGAAAAGGATGCATAGGCCATGACAACATGGATGGTCAAGTCAAGTATTACATGAGCTCAGACTCTAGTCCGTGTTTGACTTTCTATTGAGTAGAGCATAATTGTTTTTTTTTTCTAATCATATTGTTGTCTCTGTGTGTGTGTGTATGTTTGTACATGATCATGAGCTCATTGTCATAGCAAAGGCAACCAGTAAGGAATATAAACAACTAAATACTTTACAGATTTGTGTGTTCCCCTTCCTGCTGCAGAGTTGAATGCTAGGTGCCACATTCAGGCTTGATTTATACATATACACATACATGCACACAGAAATGCACAAAAAAAAAACCTGTAAATATATAGTTTACTTCCTGAAGCTCAGCCCAAATATCCAACTGTAACTGCTGCGGCACTTTAAGCATTTAAACTCTGTTGCCAGGATTTTTTTTTTTTTTTTTTTTTTTTGTATAGAGGCACACTGAAGTAACAATTTAAACAAATTAGCCCAAAGGCTGGAAATATGACACATTTATTCTGTATTTATTTTGGCAAACACATTTGTTTCAGGAAACATAAGACTTTGATTCTTTGCTTTCAACCAACTGTGGTTGGATTTTAGGAGCTTCATGAAGGATAGAACAACTGTTTTTCCTTTACAACACAGCATCGTTAGTACTGTAGGTGTTTTTGCATGGAATAACACAAATCTATCATTTGAACACTAAAAATAAAAAAGTAATAATAAAACTACACAGATATCATACCTCATGTGCACACTCTCTCAACTTGACCAGGAAGCTAAATGAGTCAGATATATTAGCTGTCCTTTAATGAAGTGAGACTGATCTCTCATTCTCAGCGTCTCTGCTCAACTGAAGTATCAATAATAAGATTTATCTTCTCTTCCCCCACAGCCTTGATTCAATTATCTCCATCTCTCTCCAGCTTTCTCTTCCTCTGGCTCCCTCCGTATTTGCCCCTTTGCTGTGGATCCGTTTCCAATTGAAGCCAGGTCATGCTTTGTGTTTCTCTTTGTCATGACAGGGTACCTTAACGAGTGGGGGCTCCCTTCCACTGCAGCTTAATCAGATCTGGAAAGGAGGGAGGAAGGGATGAGGAAAAGAGAGGTGGGGGTAAGCAGGTAAACAAGGGGTCACAAGTAGTTTACCTCCAGATTCTCATTGTCTGCATTTCCCCTTTTTAGGAAAATTAAATTTGTTTGGTCCCTCCTTCTCCTCTTTGTAATGTGTGTTTTGTTTTCAATCTGAAACCTTTGAAGTTTGAAGACTCCCATTCCTCTCCACATGTCCATCTCAGCCAAACCCCCCAAACTCCAGTACCACTACCTTATCTTGCCCCTCAACTTCCAGACATACCTCATTACCTAAGGCTGTATTGAATAGCAGCTAATCAGATTGACTCTGCTTTTGCTGTCAGAGGAAGTCCTGAACATTGAAGGGTCATTGGTTCAATTCTAGGCTCTGTGTAAAAATGTTGTAATTTATATATATATATATATATATATATATATATATATATATATATATAAATCAAACTGTATATAAATCAAACTTCAAGCAATGGCCGAAGCAATCAAACATAACAAAAGCCCCATGTTAAGTCAGACTGTGCCATCTTTCCACGTCCTCTAATATCTTCTTTTTTTTTTGTGCCAGTCATCCACAGGAACAAAAATCTATTAGTCATTAAAGACATGCCAGCTGTAAACATACTAATTTCTGTCTTTCTGAATTCACTCAAACTCACTTTTCAGTTTTCACTCAGAATTCCAGTTTACAAAGGTTTTATTTTGTTAAACTTAAAAATGCTTCTTACCTGTTTCCTTGAAGTATTTATGGATGGTGCCTCAAGAACAGCAGATACTGTGGCTGCACTTGGGATTTGAGCTGCCTGGATTAGAGCTGCCTGGATTAGAGCTGGGTGGAATTTTGCAGATGATGTTGTTCATCTTGTACCTATGGTCATGAACTTTGAGTGATGACCATAAGACTAAGATTGCAAATGTAGTCTGTCCAGTGTCTTAGATTATTTCCTATTTTTGAGTTATAAGACTGGACATCCAGGAATGGCTCAAAGTTGACCAGGTGCTCCTCCATATTGAGAAATATTAAATTAAGGACAGTAGGTTGAGCATCCAAAGCCCAGTGGGAACTTCACTTTAGAGAAATTTACCTGGGATTGCCAAATAAACCAACCGAAGACTCACTGTGGGGATTGAATCACTCAGTTGGCCTGTGGGCAGTTAGGGATCCCTAAGAAGAAGCAGGAAGAACTTCTTGGTGACACAGAGGCCTGAAGTAGGATAACAGACTTATTCTGAGGCATGCCACTGAACAAAAATAAATAGATAAATAAAATAGAGAAAACAAAATACATGCAAGTGAGTGAATTCAGAAAAACAAAGATGAGTCTGTTTACAGTTGGCAGGTCTGGAGTGTGAACATCTTGAGGTGAGCATTGATTTTACAGAATCTGTGAATGAGACCTTTCTAATGGCCAGTGCTATGCAAATGTCCTCATGCATACACACATACTCAGTAAAAGTGTATGCACAAAGTACCTCTTCCTGCAGAAAAACCACAAACATTTACACAAACATCACTCATTGGTGCGAATGAGGGAGGCACAGTGACTGAAGCACCCAAAAGCATCAATTGGTAGACTTTAGCAGCTACAGGTTAGAAGGAGGATAAAGATTTTCAACTGAGTTCATAAAGATAATGCATGGAAAATAATAAATAATCAGGACACGTCTGTTTCATGTTTTATCCATTTAGTTGGTAATTGTATGTTGAGCAAACTAAAATAATCTGTCAACAGTGACTTAACATTACACGTGGCTGCTGATGGGCTTTGGTTTTTGTAGGAGTTGATAAAAGAATAACTTCCATAACTACACGACCATTGCAGTGTGAACAATGTAAACCGCATAGTATTTTCATATTTTCAAAAATCTGTCTTGTTCTAGAAATTTCTTGTTCAGCTGTCAGCCTGATCTACTGTTTGTTTTGCATACAGAACCATGAACATATTTACGATCTGTGTTGTGATGGCTGTAAATTCATGAATTGTTCCCTTACTGAGTCATAAAAGTTTGGTTTGTGTGGAGAGTTCCAAACAGCAACATTCACAAGCCAGAGAGCGATGAATTTTACACTGTATTGTTGAACCAGCAATTTTACAATAACGACAAAAAAACTTTGTATGTTGTCTTTTACTTCTTTTTCACAAAGAATTGCAAATGAAAAGAAGAAAATAAAAACATTCAATGAACAACTTATTTGTCATAAATCTGTTTTTTTTTTTTTTCCTTTTAACCAAGAATGTTTTAATATAGCTGTTTTTCCTTCTTGAGGTTGCGGTAATGGCATATGTGACAGCTGTTCCCACAGTGAGCCTTTCAAGGCTGCAAACACACAGGAGTGGGTCACAAAATTATGATTAAAGTTCTTAATGGGTACGTTCAAGTGTGTACCTTAGAGTGCAATAGGAGGCATCCATGTTTTATATGTGTGTGCATTGGCAAAGGGCAGCAATGAGACATGCTATCTTGGGTTAGCGCCCTCTGGATTTGGATTTGGATTGACCTCTCACCCAAATTAAACTTCCATAGTCCTCTGCCTCTCCTCTCTTCTCTTCTGTCAACCTCTCTCTCCTCTGCCCACTGCCAGGCACTTTTGTTTTCACATGGTCCACTTCTCAGGGAACACGCTCATATTTGTGGCTTTTGGGGTTGGCAGCAGAGTGTGCTGTATTTTCTTTTTCTTTTTTTTTTTCTTTCACTCCAACTTACCCCAGCACCCAAAGTGAACTGTTCAGTCATTTCCTGTCATCCCCACTTAACCACCTCCCCGTCCCAACGCCGCCGACAATGTCAGATTTCTTTGTTAAGTTCGCCTGGGCATACAGCATGTCCTGTGGTATTTTTCTCTGCGTAGTAGTTCCCTGCTCTTACTTATAAAGGAAATAGTCCTACAAAATATGATTAAAAAAAAAAAAAAAAAAAACTTCTTGAATCTTGATAGGAAATTGACAGACAGGTCTTGGAGCACCCAACAACTTTTGGCTGCTAAGGACCACATATGTTTAAATGACCTACAGAGCAAAAGCAAACATTTTGGTCTTATTGAATACCCGCAAAACTGTTAGAATGAGCACATGTTTGGAGGAACCCTCCAAGAAAATGCCGAGCTCACCCAAAGCATAATGCTGAATGTGAGGGAGCGGAAGAGAAATGCAGAGAGAACTGGAGAGAGCAAGATGGTTATCTGAAGTGAGGTCAGAAATGAAACATGTCATAGCAAATTAGAGCCATGTTGCTTGAATTACTCTGACCTGCTCCTTAAAGAACAATCTGACTGTGGAAAAAAATATATACACGAGTGGACAGAGACTGTGAGCTAAGGAGGATATTTGTAAAAGTAAGAGAGTCATGAGGCAGTTTTCAGTGGGTGCAAGAGATAAAGATATAGGATGATATGAAAAGAAAGAATAACAGCGCAAGTTAGCAACAGAGAAAACAGAGGGAAGGAGAGAAAAGCTTGACAGGAAAAAAAAGTTTTCTCTGGAACAAATAATGTGACTCGGGCTGAGTCATGGGCCTGCTGAGGAATGATGATGATGATGATGATGATGATGATGAGAAGAAACCTTGGACCCGTTCCTGCTCCGAGCTAAGTTTGGGGCATCATTTACCAAACTGCTGAAGAGGGGCCTCTACATACTGTATGTGTATGTATGTGCAATAATAACCACATTCTCTAAGCATCTTCGGCCACCGGGGCCTGTTTTTGTAGCTGGGAACAGGGATGGGCTCACTAGAAATACTATTTCGGAAGATGGGAGGAAAAAAAAAACCTGAAAGCTTGAGGGGAGAATGATGACCAGAAGAGGGTGTGCTGAGAGACAGAGAGCCCACAGGCTCACTGACTGGCCTATCCAATCACTACATGCTTCAACAGAGATGAGCCAAAGTTCTGGGTTTGTCTGGGAAAAAGATCTCCAGAGATCTGAGCAGGCTTCCCACACAGGATTTCATAATTCTTAAAGAGAGAAAGCATCTTTAATGTTTACAAAACCCTAAAATGATCACATTAAATGAGCCAGACAGTTTTATTATAACTTTTTTTTCATTGGAAAGTCATCCCTGTTCTTTCCAAGTTCAGAAAAATCCATCCTCTACACTTGACAAGCAAAGATGAAGACATCACACCAATACATATTATATGTGTGTAACTCTACTAGAAAGAGAGAATATTGTGTGGCCAAACAAAAGAAAACAAACAAACAAAAAAAAACAAACATAGGGATCAACCGATGGAAAAAAGGGAAAGAGTGCACAGAAACAGGGATAAGCTGAGCTGGTAATCTTCCCTCCAACAAAGGAATGCATTTACAAGACGCATGTTTTTCTGTTAGTGTGTGCCTGTGTGTGTGGCTGTGGCTGTGTATTCGCACGCCCACAGTGTAAGCATCTTATTTTGCATTTGTATTGTGTAGAGGCCTGCCATAGAGTAAGTCATGCCACCATAAACACAAGGGGGACAGGCGTCTTTGAATAGCAGCAGTGTGTGTTGGAAGACATCGGGTGGTGAATCCATCATGTTACCACTGACAGGCCCAGTGATGGGAAATAAATATTTATTCTAAGCTTCCACAAATCACATCCAGAGATTTCTTTCTCTGCACTGCCTGTCATTTCGTCTCTTATCCTTGTTTTCTGTCCGGTTATAAGACAGTAAGCTTGTCTGTCCTTTGCCGTTTTTCTTTTCTTTTTCTTTGAGTCACTTTACCTGAGCATAGCTTACTGCCTGTGCCTCATTGTCAGCCCCTACTAAATGCAGTGTAACATAGCACACTGAGGCACATGTCGATGTGGAACACAGCTCATGTTTCCATTGAAGCACTCAACAACAAAAAAGGGGTCCAAACATACACAAACATGTCCATCACACACACACACACACACACACACACACACACACACACACACACACACACACACACACACACACACACACACACACAAACACACACAAACACGCAGACATACAGGGTCAGCCAGAGATATCCATCTGGGATTTGTCATGTCAGACATGGCCCATGTCTTTCTCTTCTGTAATTATGGCAGTATTTATTTTTTTAGACCATCCCACTCAGTAAGGAGCGTCCCGTGGTGTGGTTTGGATATGGAAACACAAGCTCAAGACATTAAGCTTTAACAAAAAAAGGGTGCAGAAGATTGACTATAGATTGACAACCCATAATTCAGAGATATAATATGATTTGAGAGTGGGATACATGTGTTTCTTTTATTTATTTATTTTTTTTCTTGGAAGTGTCTGCACATGAATGCTTTTTCACAGCTGTTTAGCAGAAGGGAATGAGAGTATAACATTTAAAAGCAGATTAAATACTTGACAAATTGAGTTTCACTAGTGCCAAAATGGATAGATTTGATCGACCCGTAAGGCCTAATTTTGTTACAACCTCTACATGTGTAACATTTTTTCAAATCAGACCATATAGTGCATAACAATATAAGACAGCCTTGAAAATGATGGTGAACATTTCCGTTACCTCCATTTTTTTTTCTTTCAAAATAAAAATACAAAAACAAATATATAACTTTTTGCACCACAGATGTCCAAACTGTATAATTTTTCTCAATTTGGGATAGAATAGGGACATTCAGGGACATTCTGTGTTTTAGCAATGTGTCCTTGTCAGTTTTTTCTACAGTTTTACTTAGTTTAACTTGCTCTATGAATTTTGCAGCGCCATGGATAAGTGATGAAATATCATGAGAACAGTCTGCATTTACACAGTTGAGGTCATACAAACAACTGCACAGACTCAGAAAAACAGTGTAACGTCCAACAAATTTGTAAATCATGTCTTGCAATAGCTTCACTACCTTCTGTGAGTCTGTGCTGTTTAATTAAAATAATTGCTTGGAAAATCAAATAAAGCCCAGTTGATCTACATGCATCTGCAGAAGCAAGTATTCAGTGCACGTGCTCTGTAAGTCAAGTCAGTGGTCACTGCAAATGGCAGGAATCAGATTCAGATGATTTTTATCAAACCTTGCAAGACATTCTTCATGTGCAATGCTTCAGAAGAAAAAATAAATAAATAAATAAAACTGACTGAAGAGCATATTGTTAATGCAGTTATCATTGTTGTGGATTCAAGTTTAGGGTACTTATATTACATGTTATGGTAAATAGTAGCATTTAATTTTAGTTTTGCTATTCAGATCATCCAGTAATAATGATCCATCACTGCTGACATTTTGTCATATCACCTTTGTGCATTTTTGCATTTTATCAGTGCATTTTGTTGCCAATAAGCAAACAAAAAAGAGAAATAAAAAAAATCCATACCTATCAGTTTTATCATTTTCAGTGTATATGTGCAGTTCTTTCAGCAAGTGAAACAGCAAACAAGATGGCTGTTTAGGTCATGGAAGTTTTCATGTTATTTTAAACTGTGTAAACAATCATAGTAATGATGGTGAAATGCATATTTTACCTCAGTGATTACAAATATCAGTCAGCTGCAAAGAACTAGCTTGTTCCCAAGGAAATTATTGAACATGTTGCAGGCTATGTGAAGAAGGAGCTGCAGAGTTGTCATCATGTTGTAAGATCAGTATTAGAATTTGTAAATATAAACCTTAAATGAATGACTGTAAAGTGGATGTTCCCTCTACAGAGCTTCAGTCTATTAACCATAGAAAATAAATTATGTCAAACTTTATAACCAAATTGCATCAGGAATTTCAAAGAGGTGTTTATATTTGACAAAAAAAAGTAATTTTGAGAAATTGTAAGGGTCTTTTCAAAGAAAGTAGTGCACTGATGTGACAAAATAATGCACAGTCACTGGTTTGAATAGAAAAATAAATATTAAAAGTAGGACATATTGATGAGATGTTGGTGGTTTGACTGTAACATTCTATTTGTCTTTTCACTTTTGTATGACGTATAGTAATTAGGCTACTGTATATGTATGTGTGATGTGTGTGTGTGTGTGTGATGTGTGTGTGTGTGTGTGTGTGTGTGTGCATGTGTGATGAGTGTCATCCAGCTTAGTGGAATCACCTTCTTTCTTTGGCACAGTCAATGAACTTGGCACCCGTTCACCTTTCTTTGCCTCCTTTCTCTTGCTCTTCCCTGTCTGTGTTTCCTTATTTTTCTTCTCCTCATTGCTTTAAGAACATTATATTTTTTAACACTTTCACCCAAACTATCTCTTTCCTCTCTTGACTAAAACACAGATGAATCTCTTTGAGAGAGACCCCAACACGACAGAGATAATGGTTTATGTTCAATTGGCCCGCGCTACTAATCAGCAACCATCGTGGGAAAAGCACAGAGGGATGGGGGCGTTGTTGTTGGTGGAGTTGGAAAACCAGGCCCATTGTCCCATGGAGATTAAAGTCCCCGAAAAGACGGCATTGTCCACCAACGGGGATAAATCTTCCTCCTCCCGTCACTCAAAGACTGAATTCAATTCTTTCGAGCCCTTCCTAAAAGAGAGGCTTATCTCCCACTCAATAGCTTGTTGCACTACAAGCCAGGCAGGAATGCATCAAGTTGTATCCCTGACACCCGCTCACTGAGTTAAAAAGGAATTAGAGGTGAAAAAGAGAGAGTGAGAGAAAGTGAGCGCCTGAATTGCAACCTCTATTTTGCCAAAGGATGTGCGCTGGGAGGCAGATTGAGGTGCATATAGAAGCTGACAGAGAGAGAGGGGACAGTGAACAGGATTGATTGACTGCTGCCAGGGGATTGAGGCCAGAGCAATAGAATAGAGGCCCACTCAGTCTTCTTTCTCTGGGGTTGCGAGCAGCATGGTAAACTACTGCACCATTGGAGGACAGACAGAGGAGCCACAGCGGAAGAAACCTCTTAGTTACTCACTGCATGCTGTCTTGATGCCACCTCACACTCCCTCCTTCCCTTTCTGCCCTTTGTCCCCCATTGCTACAGCATCTCTCTTGCTGCAGTCCAGGGGGCATCACCAGTTGCTAAGATCCACTTCTTCACAACTCTTGGATGCCCAACAACCGCTCCAAACGGATTCAGTTCAGACCCCCCTGGTCCCATGAAAAGGGATAGACAGACACAGAGAAAGGATGGTTTGCAAACTGAAAGAACTTTTGCAGACTCAGGCCCATAGTTCCACTCTGTTTGGCTCGAGGAGAAAAACAAGCCCTGCATCCCCATTTTTCACCCCATTCTCTTTCACTCCACCCCCATTGGTGATATCTCCGGGAAGAGACACAAAAAGAAAGCAAGAGAAATGGATGCTGGGAGAGGGACAGATATTGATATAACATTCACTGAATGCCCCTTCATTTCTCCAATCCTCTTTTTAGAAAATGGAAAAAAAACAAAACAAAAACAACTTTTTTCCTCATCTTTTGGACTCCATTTTCCCCACATACCCCCTTCTCTTGCCCCCCTGAGTTAACAAAAAAAAAAAAAAAAGAAAGCTACAAAAGAGAAAAACAGGATTTTCCTCCTTGCCACCTATTTTCCCGTTTGTTGTTTATGCCCACTCTGTCTTTGCTTTCACAATGCACCCCTTCTACCCTACACCCCCTCCCACTTATCGTGACTTGGCTCCGTTTAATGACGAGGCTTACACCTGCTTACAGGATTAAATTAATTAGCACGAAACAGGGATTGTGGGGGTGGCAGAGAAGAGGAAGAGGCGGAATTGGTGCAGGGGTGGACCACAACAGGGGGTCAGGAGAAAAGTACAGCAGGAAGAGGGTACAATAAAGCGCGGTATACGTGGTGGCTGGTGCTGAGCCTCGTGTTCTGCCGGATGCTGGGGGTGGTGATGGATCACGGAGGGGGTGATGGGTTGTTTTCACCAGAAGAAACAAGGTTGACTGAAGAGAAGAAGAGACTGAGGCAACTGAACACTTACTTGCAGACACAAATTGTCTCCTGAGCAATGTTTGTGTGTATGGAGTCAGAAGTAACAGCTGCCTTCCAGTTTGGATCAGAAACTCTTATTTGTGATTCATAGACAGAGATAATAAGTACAAAAAAAAAAAAAAGTGAAGAGAGATCAATCCATTTTTGTCTTAAACCTTTGCTTTTGCTCTTGTGAAACCTTTAGACAGTTTGCCTTGCACTGATGCACCATATAGTCTTCCACTCTTTATCTAAAAAGGACTGTGAACATGTACAGGCCTCAGTTTGTTTTTCGCTGTCCTTTGTCATCTGTCTCATTTCTCATGGCTGTAGTCCTCTCTCCATCCCTCTATCTCTGTTCCTCTCAGATGTGCGGTTAGAGGCCTGGATCCATCAGAATAAGCACTTACAGATGGGCCTTTGCTAGCACCCACAACTTGTTTCCTTTCAGAAGTTTGGGTGATTTTGCACTCCTGTTTGTATATCTGTGTAGACAGGGAGATTTTTGTGGGTATATATACACACACCGATGTGTTTCTTCATGGACTAATGCTGCCACATGACTGACATCAGATTTTAGTCTGAATTGAAGGAGTTTATCTGAGTGTCTGTCAGCATTGACTTTAAGGTTTTGAACATAAAATTTGGAAGTATTTGGCTGAACAAGTATTAGATATAGATACACACATATTGTTTTTGCATTTAGCTGATGACAAGAATCACATTAATAAATGTTAATTTTATTCTGCTCATACTGATCAATAATAATATCAGTGTTTTAGAACAAGACAGGTCAGTATGTCTCTCAGTCTAGATCAGTGTCCACTGAATGCCTGACATGTAATGAAAATCTTCCATACCCTCATACAAAAGACACACAGACACACACAGAAGTACACACTAGTGACAGATGTGGTGTGATCCAGCCCTTTGTGTGGCAGTGGTCACTTCAATCCTTTCCATATGACAGTGATTATGCAGAACACACATAATACTCGTAGATCCCGGCGCTGCCATCTAACACACACTAAATGCACAAAGACCAAGAGACTCACACAGTCACAACCCGTTCGACCCCCACACTGCCTGGCTTAGCACATTCCGTACCTGCATTAGCAAACAACTAGCAAACTATTTGCTTTCCCTTATGAGTGTGTAGAGCTGTATACTCTTTGTGTCTCAGCTGTGTGTTAGCAAAGCAGGTGGGCTGCAGCTCAGTTGGACTGACTGTGGTTTGTGGGAGCCACAGAGGCACACACGGGTCAGATAAGCAAACTATTCTTAGGTGCATTAGTTTGCAACATAGAACTGTCAATAAATGTTAATGCACACTTCCTTATGTTGATAGATGAATATATTTTTATACAAAAACATTTATTTTTATCTGAGGCTCAATCATTAGATGTGTTAAGCTGACGGCTTGGACTTGTGATGTGTTGGGCTGTTTGAGAGTTCTTGTATGCCTGGTGGTGGTGTGTGTGTGAGAGAGTTTACAGCTGTGACAGTATGTGGCCTTGCCAAACTGGGCCTCATGCTGATAAAACGCTGACAAGATACTGGCTGAAAGTGTTCATGGACTGTCACAACAGTGTATTTCATCAGCAGGTGCAGAGCTCAGGCAGTAACAGTGTACAGTTTAGTGAGGCATTTTTCAAGAACCAACAACCACATGGTTTTTATTGAACATAAATCTGAGTTTTGAAGTTCACTGAATGGCCTGTAATGACTGTAAAATGGGGAAAAATGTCTACCCAGGGCAGACAACATGAGCCAAAACTATAGTTTTTAATGATAACGTCATCAGGACATTATGTGCAACAGTGAAAATGAAAGTAGTCAGTCTTACAAAGGAAAACAACTTCATTTGTGCTTTAATATTTTCAGTTTGTTTAAATGAGTTTTTGTAAAGTATTTGACAATAGACAACACTGTGGCTTTTTCTCATCTTGCTCTTAACTTAAACTTTTTTTTTGAGCCTTCTGTCAGTCTTCAACATTTAACTTAGTTCTTTCATCCTCCTACATCAGTAAGATCTCAGCACAAAGAGTTTAGTTGGCTCCCCATTCCCCCATACCCCGCTGAATGCAATCAGCAGACACTGCTGGCAATAACTTTCACTCATACACTTTTTGCTCCTCTATCTTCTCCTCTTGCCTCCCTCCCTCCATCTCTTTCACACCCCCCTATGTCTCTGTCTCTGATTATATACTTCCTAGCAACACTGTTGAACAAAAGTGAACAAATGACTGTCCACCCTTTCTTGATAAATTACTTACTTAAAATAAATTGCCATTCAGAAGAGAGAAAGCAGATAGGGTTTAGATGAAGAGAAGGAAGTGTGTCATAAAGCACTGGTGAGATACAAAAAGAACTACACACAAGATTGTTGACATTTGTGTTCTGCCTGCATCTATTAAATGCATTAAACTAAAAAGCTTTCAAAGGATACCTTTTTATTTATTTGCATAATTTTTTTTACAAGAAGAACTGTGTTATCTATTATGTCACAAAGTTTGATAAAAAAAACATACTTATACTCAGTTGGCACTACCAGAGCCTTAATTATGACAAAAAGGCAAACAGGAAGAAGCAAAACGTTGTTACTGTACATTGGGAGGAGGTGGATGGCTAAAACAAACTCCAGACTATTAAAAGGTAAATGTCAGTCTTGTTTTAAAGGCAGCCCAGACAATACATCAATGTCTTCAAAATCTTAATAAAGGATTATACATTCCAGCCATCTTTGATAGATGTTTATTCAGCGGTTGGCTCAGTAATGGGATACATTCATTTAAAGACATGCTCTACAAATGTTCATGTGACTTTTTTGAGCAGATTATTCAGAAATGCAACTCATCTAGGTCACAACTCTTTAGATATTTAGAAATTCATATCCTCACATCTTCAAATATCACATACTTCCCTTCACAGACCCCATACACCCTACACACTCAATCAATAGCTACTGTTACACAGACCCCTTTGGATCTGATTGAACGTCCGATCAGAATAAAAATGTGTCATGTGAATATGTCAGCTGATCCAATCGGCCTCAATCTGAAAGAATTTTTAATCCGATGGAGAGAGGTGGTTTAAAACTTTTTTACGATCACATCAGAAGGACAAAAATACTCATTCTGATCGTTTCTGTGGTGTATGTTGTTTTGCCCATGCTTAAACCACGTGGGGCTTGTGTGACGTAATGAGTTTAATGGAGGACTTGAAACATGGTGGCGGCAAACAAAAATGGGACTGTGGTGGATGCATTGTTTTTGTTAGAAACGGAAAGAGTTAAAGATTATTGAGCATTTTGATAGTCAAAAAGGTAAAAATAAAAACAACAAAAGTAAACTTCTTCTTCCAAACAATACGGAAAACAAATTATTACATTGCTTTTGCAAAAAAGAGCAAGAAAGTACATGAATGAGACAGATCATTAGAATAAAGAAAAAGGAAGGCAGAAGGTGAAGTCAGAACATGCCTTGAAGACTCACATGCTTCAGAGGTAATAAATAAAAAATGGGCCAGTTACCCTGATGTATATCCCAAGTTTAATAGACCTATTATGAACTTGGGGTGTGACAGTAACATGTCATAGGTATGAAGTATTAAAATTGTAGATTTAAATAAAATTAAAGCTAAAACTTAGTTTAAAATTTGGATTTAAACACTTAAACATGGCTGGAGTCATTTTAAGTGGTTATTCCTGTAAAAAAGCTTAGAGAGCAACTTGCTGACTTACAGTATTAGGTCAAACATAACTTGCCTGTTGAACTCTCATTTGTTCAAAGTTAGTCTTGAATAAATTGGTGCCTTTTTCAGACGTGGTAAATCACTACCATCCAATTTGATCTGAAATTTAAATAGACTTTTTTTTATAGAATTTAACTTACAACAGTCAGCTCTGAGATCCAATAAGCTATGCGTGAAGCTTGGACTTAAGCAGATGATCATATAGAGTATACATACATAGAGTATTCATTATTTAGACAGATTGTACTGAAATCAAAATAATGAAAGTGATTTCGATAGAATGTGGGCCAGACCGTGTTTACAAGTGAAAACTGGTTCTCAAACATTTTACCTGGTAAAATATGGCCAAATAAAATTTAAATCAATCCTGGCATTAGACTCAGCTCGACAGTACTTTTAAAATATGGGTGTGAGTTCTTATGGTTAATCTGTGATAAATTAGCAATATTTAGCATTTTAGCTGTCAAACATTCCAGTTTTTACAATGTTAAGGAATGAATGTCTCCTAAATTTATTGCTCTTTTGGAGAACTTCTTGGTTGTATCTTTAGATTGATCAACATCATGACACCGTGCTTTGTGGTGTTCAACCATCTGTTTGCCTGTCGACTAACCCACATGATCCAAATGATGTCGTTAAAACAACATAAGTGAAGGTGGCAGCCTCCTGAACTGGCATTTGCCCCAGCCACAGGATAAATTGCACACTCAAATTAAGTATCAACGCAGGGGGCAACAAAGACAAAAACAACCAAGGGTCCAATGGCATCAAAGCAATTAGTGGCTTCCCAGGTAACGCCCCTTAATTCTTCCCCATCCTCATCCTCTTTCCTCTTATCAGCCTAATTGAAGACAAGCTCTTTGAGACGGACACACAATAGAGCCAACGGTAGAGTGGCATTTGGGGCTCAACGGGTGGACTGGAGAAAGAGAGATGCTGGGGTTTTCTATAAACACCCCCAAGCACCTCCTCATCTAAATCCCCTTCCCTCTCTTTCTTTTATCCCATGGCGTCTCATTGAGGGCCCTACTTGACATAGCTCGACCTCTGAACCCAGAGTTTATGAACTGAAGCAGCAGCTATTTATTTGGTGTGGAACTAATGTGTAGCTCTGCCATTGTGCAGAGATTTGAAGCGATGTTAGCATTGTGTTTGACTTGCTGTGTGTGCTTGGATAAGCTGGTGGTCAGCTGCTAATACTATTTCAATGCAACTGACAACTGCAATTGAATGAATTCTCATTTGTCAGTAAATAACTTCAAGTTAAGACAGAAGGAACAATTCTAGGCTTTTTTTTTTCTTTTAAAAGATAACTCCCGCAAGTTTAGTTTTAGTTTTAACAACGAAAGTTAAATCTATATGTCCTGTTAAAACATTTCAAGAGCAGGAGCCTGTATCACTGACTGAGATTATAGTTTGACCAGTTATTTATAAGCAAGCCTCAAGTTTTCTAGCATCACAAGAAAACTTCACCATAGTCACTTATACTGCAACATTAATCAACTCTGGAGGAGGGATATCACCATTACTTTATTTCACAATTAATTGTGATATTAAATTCCACCATTAGATAATAATAAAGATTCCTTAATATTGTCACTTTTAAAAAAAGATCATGGGTCGTCCTCTAAATTTAAGGCTTGAAAACGGTCAGAATCTTCATGAGTAAAACAGGTAAAGTGGATTTTGGTGGATTCTATTTACAATTGTGACAAGGCACCCATATGTCAAAAATCAGCTCCTCCATAAACATAATGCAAAAATTTGGATTTTTAAAATAACATCAGTAATAACTTAATTTATGGACACCCAATGATAAAATTCTAAAATTAATTCTTGAAAACTACCACAAACCTCATAAATAAGTAGGATAAAGTGTTTTTTCGGTGGATTATGTTCACCGCTGTAATAAGGCACCCACATGCCCATAATCATATTCTATCACCAAAACAATGCCAAATTCGGATCTTTGATGCTTTGATAATGCATACATTTTGACAGCCCTGATAAAAACTTAAAGACCTATAAGAAGTGTTTGGATGATTTTTACATATTTATTGTGTTGGGGAATTAACACATAATAATCCTGATCATCATAAAATTATGATTATTCTGTTCATATTTATTGTACTAAGACTATCTGTAACCATAACATCCCTTCAGATTACAGGCCAGAAAACAGGAAATATAATTTCATTCAACTCAGTTTGATTCAAGTTGATTTAATTCAGTCTAATTTAATTATTCTCAATGAAAGTCAAAGTAGGAAACCTAACATGAAGAAAAATAAACCAAATTTTAAAAACTAAATTAATTCATTTAAAAAAATCCTCCCTAGCTAGTATTTGGAAATACAGGGTTACTAAGATAGTGGTTATTCAGGAATCCTGGCATTATGTTCAGTCGCTCATTGAAGTCAAAGGTAACCAAAAGTGAGCCAGTGTCCACATTTTGTCTGACCAAGGGCAAAACTTTGTCCCTGACTAAACCTTGGGCATGTTAGCAATACATGGTGAATGTCTTACTTTTCTATATATTTAGTCAGATGTAAGCAAAGGTACCAGCCGTTTTTGAAAAGTGGAGAATATTCCCCCATTCAGAGATCCAGGCCTCCACCCACTGAGCAAACAGTGGTAATCTTTATAAAAAAAAAAAAAAAAGATCAGTTCTCATCACTCATAGTTCAAAGGTGAAATTGTCAAGTCCTTCTTCAGGACTATTTGTCAAATGTTCCAGTTTTGTTTTGAGCCCAGAGTAAACTTTCCTTCTGTGTGGTTTAATAGTAAGCATAATATTTCACTATTTTACAATATCCTTTTACCAACATATGTACTATGTACTGTCTAAAAATGTAACTTGTGAAATTTAAGCTTTGTGTTTAGACATATAAACACATAAACATATTTGGAAGAGTGATAGCCTAGTTGTTACAGAGGTGGGCTTGGGTCTGAAAAACCTGGGTGAACCACTTGAGCAAAGCCCTCAACCCCCCACAACAGCTCCCCGGGTGCTGAAACATGGCAGCCCCACTGCTCATTGTACATCTAAAGATGGGTTAAATGCAGAGCTGAATTTCACAATTAGAATGAATAAAATAAAAATTATTATGTATAAAGTCCTTATGATTATGTATAAAGATACAATTATGCAGTTAAGAGAAAAATAAAAATATATTAAATAGCATCTATACCCATTACTTACAAAAAAAAAGAAAGATTTTTATTAATAGGACAAGTGCCTTTCAGAAGTCAAAGTCACATATTAACAAGCCATGGCCTGTCTCTATGCTATCTGCTTGTGTTCATTTGTAGGTGTGTGTCTAAAAAGAACAGGTAAAGTTTTAAGTGACTGCGTTTTAGCCGTTTCTTTGGAGGACATGCGTCTCCAAGCAAACACAGGGATCTGCTTAAACAAACAGGGGAGGACAGGCGAGCAAGACAAATGATGGGATTCACACAGCTTACATACACTTGTACAGACACAAGCATACACAGATGCACGTTTACACTCACAGACTCACTGGAGCAAAGATGAGAGGAATTTGTCCCCGGAAGAGGAGTGGTTGAGATAGACTGGTGATCTCAACAAGAAGATGAAGAAATAATTCTACTTTTACATTGTAGCATCCCACCTCAACATTTTTTAAATCTAGGTTACAAATAAGGACACACTGTTTGCAATAGTTTGAAATTTAAAGGCATTTCCCGTGCTGTGTTTTGATGGTGTATGCTCAATCCTTCGAGCATTCGAGTGTGCACGTGTGTGTCTGCATGTGCATGAGTCCACGCCTGCCTGAGCGCCCTGACGGCATTGTGTAGCAGAGTCCTTGACAGGAGTGAATTAATCAGACCCCTCTGGCCCATTTGTCTCTATTTGGGGGGCTAATTGGAAAAGAAGCAGGTGTTAATAGAGAGAGGAGAGAGCCAGAGTAAGGGTGTGTGCATGAGTCTGTTTCTTGTGTGTGTGCACGCATGCATGCATGTAATAGAAGTCTCAAAGCTAAGTTAAGGAGACTTAATTAGGCATGTTCAGTCTGCAGCCAACCCTGCGTATTTCTCTCCTTATCTGAGGTGAAGGCGATGCAGTGAGCTGAGATGGAAGGATGTGGGAGAAGAATTGATGAATGCAGTCAGAACTTTATGTGTTGCCCAGCTGCATGCCTGCAAAAAGGAATGAAACTTTACATGAAAACATGAGCATGTCCACACAGATGCAAGCAACCACACAAAAGTTGTTTTTGGGGTGCTGTTTAGCGTGGGTGCAGTATGCACATGTAGAGGACAGGGAAGACTGCCCCCCTCTGCTCTGCAGATATTTACCATCGCTGCTCTTGTCTTCCTGGCATTGTTTGTTTGAGATGCTCAGTTGTGAGTGTGTGGTAGGCCTGTGCATTGTCCTGTGGCGAGCAGGCGATAAAGTTTGAACCTGTTTAGAAGCTCAATCAAAGGCCCCACTAGCTCGTTAGCTCCCTGCATATTTAGCTGTCTAAATGATGTCAGCAAGTTTTAATGGATGGCAGCTTTTCTCAATTACGCAGGAGGGAGGCAAGCAAACTGTATCCAGTGCTATGTATGAGTGTGTCTGTGTGAAAGAGCGTGTGTGTGTTTGATGTGGTGTTTACTCAGTTGAAAGCTGTCTCCTGTGTGGTCTCCCCACAGAGTTATCCCCCCATCAGATCACACACATGCTCACCTGAGGCAGTATATGCATGTTTATTATGCCCAAGTCTGCATGAATGTATTTATGGAACCAAGTAGGTGTCAGAACAACATGTGATGCATCTTTACAAATTTTTTGAGTACACACTCCATCACCAAGATGTTCTGTCACAGGAGTGCACACAAAAGAATAGAACCACGCACAGACACACACACATATATACGTATAGAGATTCCTACAACAGACATAAACATACAACAAATCTTCCATAATATTTAGATATTTCTTTACACACAAAACTCCAGACATGTGCATGCCCATGTAATACACATGAACACATATTGTTCTGACTTTTTTCCATCTGGCTTTGTTCTGTTTTCGTTTCACTTACACATACACGCACTCAAGAGTGCAGCAGCTTTTGTGCTTGACTATGTCTCAGATCCATCCAATCATTGGTTACAATGAACAGCTGGAAACTGCCTGTAACATTAAACATCAGTAAATTATATTTTATAACTTTTGATTATAAATTTCATTCTGAAAAATGAAGTCTTGTGTGGCTACTTTAAATTTTTGGAAGTTTACAATCTTGTGTTAAGGACAATAAGTTTTGTAAGATGCAATTTTTGATACACAGAAGTGTAAAAAAAGTTTGATTTTGAAGTTTTGATTAATTGTACAAGGAGCAGCTTTGGAGAAACTGATGCATACCCACCCAATAGTTCATTTATCTGACTTTATCTATTTTACTTTGTCTTCAAGGAGAAACAGAACCAGAATGATTCATTTATCTCCTTATTATTAATGTGTTCACATAGACTGTCATGTACCTCTCACTTCTTACTTCTTCCTCCTGTTCTTCTTACCTTCATTCTTCCCACCACCTTTCATCGACCCAATCAGTTAAACATGAGCACTACATCACTGACAGAAGTGGAGAAAGCTGTGAAGGAGCCATGTGATGTTTATTTACATGTGCTATTATATATTTATTTATTTGAGGAAAGGTTTGTCTAAAACATTCAAAGCCTGTGGAAGTTGTGTGTGAAGAGTGTGTTAATGTGGCAAAATATGCATCTGTGTGAACATTCTGCCCTCCTGAACCTGGGATGCCCCCTGACACACACACACACAAACACATCCAAATACACACACACACACACACACATTAGTTAGAGGTGGGATGGCTGCAGGCGAGGAGGCAGGTCGGCAGCGATTAGAGGGGCTGTGTGTGTAATGGTTGCCATGTGCGGACCCATCTCATCCACCATTACACACACATGCAGCGCCCGCCTCCCAAAGCCCTCCAAGATACCGTATACTTTTAAAAACATTAGCCACTAATGCTTTAATGCCCTCATGTCGACGTGGGGTTTGACTGGAGCTAAAATGGCAGACACAGAGGAATGCTGGCTTGTGTTTGTTTAATGTATAAGGACGGGTTCAAGTTTACTTTTGATTCGAATGTGATGGGGTTGCAGTACAACTACACATGTGATAAAAGCAAAAGTTGTGTTAAATCCTTATTTCTTTACTTTTTACACATTTACTTTTACATTTTTAATATATTTACTTTGTTAAATCTGACAGATTATTTTTTCGGCTGGGATCATAAATCACAGCTCTCCATGCAAAATGCAGGGCAGTGTGGACATTTACATGAGAATGGTGTGGCCATGCTGCAGAACCAGTAATGACTAACGAATGCTGGGCATGGCAAGTGGCCTGTCTCAGGAGTGTGCCAGGTGTTTGTTCCAGCATGAAAAACAGCATCTGACCTTGAGACGGGTGGCTGAAATCCGAGTTGCCTCCGCCACGTCTAAATGTCGGGCACCTGAAAAAGTCTCAAACTCCTCCCCTTCGCTCCTCCCTCCTGTTTGTTCTTTTTCTCTGCCCTACCTGTTGTCAAGAAAAAAGGAAAAAAGACGGTGGGAAAGCGGAAAGCACCCTTGCTCTGCGCTCTTCTGTCTTTTCCTCCCTACTTCATATAAATACAGTATATATATATATATATATATATATATATGTGTGCGTGTGTGTGAATACAGACTACTTAGTCATCGGACACTGAACAGCTTCCTTGTCTTTGAGCTCGGTAAATGTAAACATGGCCAGAGAGGGCGCAAAAACAGAAGTGTTATTGCGAGGGATTCATTGTGTCAACATCTTAGCAGTTGGTCTCCATAAGGGAAAAGCAGGCACAGTCTAGATTATTTACTGACAAAGGGGGAGGCATACAAGAGAGTTATTTAACATACAGTTCACCTTTTCATTCACCTGGTTAACTTATCAGCTAAAGCAACATTTTTGTCACGGAAGGGGGCTATGATTCTCCTCTTGGTGCCTAGTCACAAGGCAAGTATGAAAAAAGTCATTGTTCCTCTAAAACTTAAGGAGGGCTGGAAAATGATGCTGAAAACAAGCTCTTAATGTTAGCCCCTAATGTTAGCCCCTGTTAGTGAATATTGGCATTGAGAAGTTCAAGATCAAGCCTTCCAGGTATTACAACCTTCATCTGGTACATTTACTAAACATTGTTGGCCTTTGTTGGCAGAAAGAGGCATTCCTTGACGTATGAATGCTTTTCTTGAGCTTGTTACTGGAAGGCAAGGCAGTGAGATAGACATCTATATATAGTAAGACCCCACCTGATCTACGATGCACAATGTAGAAACGTGTTAACCAGAATGGTTAAGGTGTGGCCAAGAAACACAGGAGGATAAAAACATAATGAGCCCCACTTTTCTCAACTCTAAAACTGTGAGGAGTAATTGTTTCTTGGATCTTGATTAGTAATTTGGAGGAAAGGGTGATAATGAGACTGCAGGTAACTTTGCGCTTGAGTGCAATTAGTAAAATCAGATCAAGGTTAATATAGACATTGGAAGGGGCCCTGTGGCTTTGTCAATGAATAGACTGACTTTTCCTATACCTCCTTGGTCTGAATTCACTGGTGTGTTTACATCTGAACAAATTATCCATTTTACTTTTAGTTAAAACAACCGTAACAAGTTAGATAATGTTTTACTGATAGTTCACCTGCTAATGGATTTGAGCCACTTTAATTTCACTGATAACCCTTTTAGAGTATGTTGGGTAGAGAGGGGAAGGCATAAAATATAAGTTTATTTTTGAAGGGGGCAGTGAGAAAGATAAATTAAAACAGGCAGCATTCTGGTGATTTTTGTCTTGCATTTCATATTTGTGTGATAAGCTGCTGCTCTCCACAATAGATTCTTTTAACTTTTTATACACTAAAGGAATGAACTTCTCACCTCGCTGCAGTTTGCTCCAATCTATCAACCTTCCTATTTAAATATTGACCAAGTAGGGATCAACATGATCAATATAGAAAGAGCTCTTTCTTTTTTTCCTCCCTCTTTGTTTGACTGAGTTTCTCTCGCAGTCACTCTCCTTCACAGTTGACTTGTCTCCCGGGTATAGCAGATTAATATGTCTGCTCTTCCACCATTCAGTGGAATGCAAAATTATGTAGAGGTTTTTAATGAACTGGGTGGCCAGTGTTGGCCTCAACACCAATTATCACAGATTTTAATTATTACTCTAATAAGAACAGCAGCTGACGAGAAATCCTGCATCCCTGAAAATGCATGTCCTAGGTTTATTTTAAAACATAGGATATGCTTTAATTTCAATAAACCCTCATTCCTTACTCAGCTTCCCTTTACATTTTTCTCTAACTTGCCTTTTTTTTATTGTTGACCCCAGACCTGACTGCCCCAGCTCAGAGGTCTAAAAACAGATCTAGCCCCCAAATAGCCCAAACACTATTATTAAAAAACTTTAAGGCATTGAGTCAAGGGTACATGCTACCTCCATCCAAAAGCATGAAGCAACAGGAAGAGAATGTCTACTGGAATTGTCTGCCAACTTCCCAAGGGGAGGGGAAAGAAACAGTATTTTTATTATAAAACGAGGAAGACAAGTAAAAACAGAGGAGACAAGTGACCAGCCATAGTAATAATAAGGTCAGTTATTAGTGCTGCCCCAAAAGTAAAGCACATCAGTTGTCGGATGGCTCTAGTTTCCCTGATTTAACCTTTTTCCCTACTTGTCTAAGAAACAGAACAGCTGCCAGATACAGTGTTTGATTCTGGTGAAAGGGCTGGAAGTTAAGCCCTTGAAAGTGTAAGTGCTGTTCTGAAATAAGTTTGACCGTCAAGAGGGCCTGGAAAGGATTCTAGCAACACTCTCGCCTCTCAGGAATGTTACAGGGGAATATGTAATTTTTTGGCAACAGAAGGAATGAGTAGTAATCAAAGCTTTCTCCCACAAGAATTTGGTTTGATGTAATGATGCATGTATTGTAGCACTTCAGCACACTTTGGTACTCAGTGGCAGGGCAGGTTAAACTTCTGCCAATCTTCAGGTGAACTACAAGAACCAAAGAGATTGTATACCATTTCAGATATTTGTATTACTGATAAAAAATGTCAGAAACATCTGCATTTTACCATCTTACATGTTGCAACTGTTGATTTATGAGGCTATGGATCTCATGAAGTCAGAGTTGAGTCAGTGGCTCCATGACTCCTTAATGTCAAACCAGAAATATGATAACTATACTGATCTGTTCAAGTGTTTGTGTCGCATTGGTTCATTTTCTTTAAAAGTGATTTGTGTCTATTTGTCTGTATGGATGTGTTTTTGTGGACATGAAGCTAACATGAAGCTACACACATGAAGATTTTTGGCCTGTTTTTGTCCCGATTTTTGCTCCTTCCCAACCAAGGAAGACAAACGGTTGATTATCCTATAAGCCTTATAAGGTTTTCCTATAAAATTATCATTTGGTCTGAGGTTAAGAGTGAATTCGTCCCAACAATCGGCTCTGAAACAGGTCGTGGCCAACAATCGGAAGTATTGAACATGTTTAATTTTTACGACCTATAGTCTTCACGTGTGTGTGGAAAGCCAACGACTCCTGAGTTGTGACTGTGTGAATTGTGATGTGGAACAGAATGTAGCAAATCAGAGAGCGACTTGACCGGCGGCGCAAGGAAGGATATAAAGTCCGTGTTCACGCTATCTCCAATCTATTATGCTTTTTCAGTTCTGGATTTTCCAGATTTTTCCAGACCAACATCATTCCCCCGTCTTGTATATGAGTGTTGTGTTTTCTGGTTATTGCTATGTTTCTTCTTATTCATTTTTGTTAGATCATGTTTGTTCACGTGAGATTACGGGCTCAAAGGACTAGATTCTAGAACAGTCGCAGGACAGCATCGTTTTGTGTGCTTTGCCCTGTGATGTGACCACACACAGTATGATTGACACTGTTCAATGCCTGAATTTTTTATCTACATGTGTGAGGTCTCTAACAGATAAAAAATCTCATCAGATTAAAAAAAAAATCTATATGTGTGTACCAAGCTTAAGTTTCGTTTTTTTTCTTCTTCTTTTTTTTCCACATAAGGCCTCAAATCAGAAACTACTGTGGAACTACTTTAGAGAAGCAGAGATGTCATGTGCTGAGATCTGGTTCTGTCACTGATATATATTTTCAGATTCTTGTACTCTCTGTCTTCATTATTTAATCTCGTTCTTTCTTTTTTTCTTTTTTTTTTTTTTTTGCATATATACTGGGAACTATTCGCAAAGGTCACCTACTGTTTCTAATCAAGTCCCTTTGTAATGTCCCAGTACCAGAACATGGCTCACACTGGCAACACTCACACACAAAAGGAAAATAAGTACACTTTTTGAACATTAAAAAAAATGTTTTTTTTCTTTATCCTTGCATGTCTGTCTCACTCTGTCTCAACACTAGCACAGAAATCCATTGATACACACATGCAATCTTGAGCACATAGAGACAGGTAGATAGTGCAGCAGAGTAACATTAAGAATGACAAATACAGGAAGACAGATAATACAGTAGACAGATAGAAAGAAGCTGAGCATAGAAAGTGACCCTTTAAAAAAAAACAGCTAGAAATCCCAGCCATCAGCATGCTCTAAGCTGGCATAGCAAGCTGTCGGAAAATGGCCCGTCCATCTCTTGGAGCTCAAAAGCAACCCTTCTTCTCTTGTCTTTTTCCTTCTCTGTCATTGTTCTGTCTCTTTGTCACTCTCATTGGTTGTACTTCCTGTAACCCTGGTAGCCTTTATTCCTTTCATTGAGAGAATTAGTTTGTAGTTGCGCTGCAGCTCCTACTGGATTGTCTTGCTTTAGTCTCTGTGGTCCCTTTTAATGCTGTGGGCAGGAAAAGAGACTAAAGTGGCTTCAAGAGAGCCGTCTTCCCCGCTTACGTTAAATGCGTTATAATATATGTTGCTTTTTCCCATGTACGTATGTGGGACTTAGTGAATTGTAGTATACAATATCGACTAAAATTTGTAGGTTTGGGAAAGAGGGCCAAGTTAGCTTTAATTTTTTGTAAATCACAGGTTTTTCCTGTTGACGTTGTAATCTATAGAAAAATGAAGATTTCTTCTTAATTGAATGATTCAATCACAGTTTTCTTTTTTTTTCATCACCTGCTATGTTTCATTAAATCAGCTCATATATCCAGCCCCTAATTCTGACACTATGAACACAGACACACACACACATACACACACACACACACACACACACACACACACACACATGCACAGAAACCCACCTCTAACCTAATTAAAATGGCCTGGTTAAGCACAATGAGTTATAGCATAGCAGGGGTAGGTGTTAAGCATGTAAAGCAGGAGGGGTGTTCCAGGCTGGGGTCCGCACAAATCTCAACTTAAACACAAAGAGATTAGACAACTTTTGCAAGATATTAGCTGTTCAAAAATGAGAAAAATGTCCCTAAGCTTCTTGTACAAGCACTGGATGTAGACAAGGCTTGCTTTTGTTTCACAGGCAGAGGCACGGAGCACGACCTGATAAGTGTATGTGTGTTTGCGTGTGTGATGGCAGGGAGTCATCCGGCTTGTGATGTGCCTGTTGCAAGGACCAGACTGATCCTGTGTGTGTGGTGACTGCATAACCATCAGGCTAGGTATTAGCAAGCAGATTATGGATTATAGACATATGAACAAGACTGAAATGGTGGATATGGAAGAGATGATACAATGAGACTGAAATGGGAGAGATGGAGCAAGAAAGAAAGTTGTCCGAGACAGACTGAGCTAACCAAGTTCATAGATTTCAAACTAGCTGTACTATAAAAATGTTTAAAGCAGTTAAGCCAAATGAATGCAAAATTAAATAAATAAATAAAAATCAATTCTAAATTATAGTCAAGCAATAGCCTCTCCTCTGTGTCTGATACACCAACAGCAGACAACAAAGAGGTGGCTGTGGAGACAGTGGACCCAGACTGCAAGGATCCAGGTGAAGTAAAATCTAACGTTTTTGTCTACAACTCACTTCAGTTAAACTTGTTTTATTGCACTGTAGGTTTACTGTAAGTGCAATAAAAACCTTTGCGGGTAAGAAGCCGATAAGAACTATTTATATCACACCACCTGTCCAATAAGTTCAAAAATGATAGAAAATAATTTTTCTAACTTGTTTTCAAAAGATATCAGTTGTACTGCGAGTAAACTGCCGACATGTATTCTAAAAGACTCAATATACCATCTAATGTTGTGCCAATGGTGACCGTACACTTATCCCATTACTATCGATCGTACGTCTGAATGTGCAAAAGTAACAACACGTATGACTTGGAGAATGTTGTCACTTTAATCGTAAGTTAGGGGGGATACTTAGGTAATTAATGTTTTAAACAACTGATTTAGAATCATGGGAAGTCATTTTTATTTAATTTCAATCTAGATCTCAACTAAATTTCACGAGTTAATTTTAGTAATAGCGCAGTTAGATTTATGATGAGCAGAATGGCCACCCACAATGTCAGTTCACTGTGTCCACTGGTGAATGAAGTTTTGCAACAAAGTTTTTGCTCTGGGTCATAACAGCCCAGTTTCATCTGAATTACTTAACACTGAGACACAAAGCTTTGAATCTTCTCGGAAACAGCTATTTGTTAAACAGATTATTTTTCAAATCTTTGAACAACATATATATATATATATATATATATATATAAAATCGCTGACCATGTGTATTGACACGTTCATGCGTATACTCCTGCTGGATTTGTTTTAAACATGCAGTGAACTTATTTGTATGCGGCAGTAGTGTGTTTCTTTTGTTGAACTACAGAGGCCAGAAAAAGAGGGGTGTTTTAATGAAGCCTTCTCTGCATGATAAGGAGAGCCCCCAGTGTTCCTGGTGTGTGACATGGCCTGGCCCCTGTCATCACAGAGCTCCTGTTGGGGCTGAGAAATATCCTCCTCCTCCACCCCCTCCATAACCCCCATCTACTTTCCCTCATCACCAGCTCAGAGAGAGGTGAGGAGGCAGTCAGACAGACAGAGTCCAGACAGAGGCCATGTGAGTGTGTGTCATATGGAACAGATTTAGTGCTAATGACCCCCAGCACCCCCCAACACACACTGTGCCCACCCTCTGCCACTCATTCCTCCAAGCCCCACCCTGCATTGCTCTGTCCTGGCCAGTATCATCCCTTCATATGGAGTGCTTGTCTGTTCCAACTTCAGTGTCCCATGGGTGTATCCATCTGAGCACCCACTCCCCCTCTCTCACCCTCTCTCCCCTCTGGTCTAATCTTGTTAGTGATGTGGACTCAAGTCAAAATTAAGTCACAAAAATGAAAACCTGTAAATTGATTTGAATTCTCAGTAGTTAAGGATAATATTTGGACATGGAACCTTAAAAATCTAGTTTTCTCCAAAGACTGGGCCAGAAATGTCTTTTGTGGTTTCACACTTTGAATATTCAAGGTTTGTGGATTAAGGGTTTAAGTAAATTATGGTGTAAAATAGTCAGATCAGTCTCTTAAATATATAAGGATTTCCTGCTCTTTATTTGTAATCAGTTGCTGTTATTTAAAGAGCTTTTTCTTTTGGACTGAACTTAAATGGGGCCATCTGGAATGTGAACAATGGAAGTAAATATTTCTTTAGTGATTCAACTTAACTGAGTTTATCTGGAGGGACTTGAACCTTCTCTAATGGCCTTGAAAGACTGATAAATTTTCCTCTAACTTGTCAGAAAAACAGTGATGTTCTGAGTTGGAGGTATACGTAATGATATGAACCTGAAATCAGCTTGTTGTTCTTCTGCTACCAGAGGACACAAAGATAATGATGGAAAGGCAAGTTCTGAGGTGCTGCTGCAAAGAGCAGATAGTTTGACAGGTGAGTGAATGATTGGAAGGAATATTCAGAAAAGAAGAAGTTTACAGAAATATCTGAAAGTGGACTTCATTTTTCAATTAAACTCCCAGGAACTGTTACATGGTCTGAAAAGCATACTGCAGCAAAATCCACAAAAGTCACATTCTTCTCATCTTAGCATCATATAAAACCAACAAGCATTTTACTAAGGGAGATGTGAAGACAACAAGTTAAGTTTTTGCCACTTTAGGACTTGACCTCATTATCGACCTTCACCCAGCTCATCAGTGCCTGTACTTCCCATATCTCTGTCCCATTGACACTGGCATTCTTTCACGTTAGCGCATCGCAGCGCTGCAGATAGTCCTGCCAGACACCTTCTGAACTCTCTTAGTATCTCTCTGACACACAGACACTGTTAATTGGTAACCAGAGTTTATTGCTAGTCGGGAACTCATAGTTCGACTGCACCGTTCGAAGACGCACAAGATATGTCAGCTTTGGGTAAGTTGTGATTACATGTGTGAGTGTTTAAGATGTATAAGTGAAGCGTGATACTGCATGACGTTAGGATCATCTCATATGATAGCATGTGGTTTATAATGCCATGGTGTTCTTTTCGTCTCATGGTAGTGTTTGCTGATAGAAAGTGGGGGGCGATGATCTTACGTTTAAATGAGCACCATCTGGTATAACACTAAATATTTGTTTGTGTGTCAGTGTGTGTATAGAGGTGTTATCGTGTGAATTTCCTTTGAAGCACACAAGTTACCAGCAGATTTCTTCTGCTGCCAAAGACTATCATTTACAACTGCCACATGCAACAAACATTGATCTTTCTCCCTCGCTAAATCTGACCTAATTCATTGCAAAATAATAAACAAATTCTGTTTTTAAAAGAAGTTATTGTCCTCTGTTGACTCTTCAATCAATACCAATAAAGTGGTCTAGTTATCTATTTTAACCTCCAACAACAACTAGAAGATCAATACTCATCTGTCATGGTCTCACTACTCAATGTTATCACTTTGCTCAAGATTAGCTTGCTGTTGCATCTTATCCTCACATTTTCTGTAACCCAAGAGCCTCGTTTCTCTATGCTTTTTGGGTTTATTGTTCCTCATTGGCCCCATATCAAGAAACAATGTTGTATATTCACAGAGCATGATAGCTGAAAATCTAACACATTGCGTATTCTTATGTTTTCATTCATTGCAGTTCATGTATCTGACCCTCTGTTTCAGTCTTTTTGTCTGCTGAGCTGCATTGTGTATATGTCTTTAAATAGACCTTAGATATGTTTTCGCTTCAATCTTCAGTCACTTGAACAGTACGTCCCTGCCAAGATGGGAATTTTTCAGTGCTGACTGTTTCATTTTCTTTTTCTGTGCCATTTTTTCCTTTTACTTCCTTTTTTCTACTGACTGGGCAGTTAACTGGGCTGGTTAATGTGGAACCCTTTGCTCTGTCACATTGGTGTGAAGGGTCATCCATATCCCAAACTGCCATTACACCCAACCAGGTCCATCCTTCATCTATTTCTCATCTTTCCAGCCCTGACCACTCTCCTCCATCTGTCTGTCAGGCCAGGACTTGACCTCTCACCTCTGGAGGCCCGCCCATCTTGTTACCCCTAACCTTGTGTTGATTGTGTCCCTGGCCGGTAATGGCTAATGTTTTTTTCCCCCCTTTTTATTAATTTCAATTCAGGTCAAACTGCTTACACAAAAGCCTTTGAAATTATACGTGGGCAGCTGCTTTGGGCAATTGCTAAATTAATGTTCCTGTAATTGTTTGATAAAATTGCATTTGGTTGGAAATAGAAATTGAGGTGAAATAATACCATAAAGTATGTTCAGGTCAGATTATTTTACATGAGTAATTTGGACTTTGAAAAATCCTGAAGTAATGTAAGTTCATTCCAGCTTCCCACCACTTTGGTTCAAAGATAAATTATCCTGCTATTTTGTGTCTCCAGAGATGCAGCAGTTTACCTCCATCAGTTCTGTTCTCCACACCCTAAGCACACATTCTCATTTTGGGTAACAGCAGGTATATAAGAGCAAAACAGTTCAAATTCCAATTTTTTTCAGACCCATCTTTCAGTTTCTGCCTTTGTCACACCCTTTTTTATTCCTGTGCACAATTTCTGCATAAGCCTAGAACTACGGGTCTAATTTAGAGTGGTTCTCCATCCAGCCCAGTTTGATTAATGACTAGGTAAGGTAGCATCAGTGCTGCCTTGTCCTTGTGTTCATCACACACTCGTGCAAACACTGTGACTCACATACACAGACATTGCCACTCTTTGCCACCAGAGCAGCCCTGTAATTGATGACAGAGGCCTTACATTTGCAAACCAAATGTGGAAGAGGGAGACAGAGCAAACTCCATTTCTAACACCTCTCTACCTCTCCCTCTTTTGGTCTTCTCCTTTTATATCTATCTACCTCTCTACCTCCTCTTACTGTCTATACACCCACTCTTTCATTAGTGGTTTGTCACATTGATATGAGGGGCCATGGCAGCGTTGTGACATGCTCAGGAGGCAGTATAAATATTTGATTAGCCCTAATGGAAATCGTCACTGTGCACTAATTGCACCACACATTATCTGAGGTGCAGTATCAGCAGCGGACATCCCCTTTGATCCTCCCGCAGTCTGCTGCTCTCCTCTTCCTTTAACCCATCTCAGCCTCACATTCTTTTGTTTATACAGTTTATTTTGGGTCATTTGTCATTATCTGACCGCCCCCTCTATTTTGTTTTCCTGTCTTTCCTTGTCACTAGCCTTTCTCATCGTTATCTTTCTTTCAGCACACACTGACGTCTCGGTCTGCCTCCTCCTTGTGTAGTGGGTTGTCTTCTGCAGCCCTGCTTCCCTCAATGAGGTAGCTGAGGCTAAATAGCTGCAAGGACCACATACAAACTTAAATGGATACCCAGAGGAGACTGAAGGATAATACATAAAAGGACAACCATGTGGACACTTATCCCACTGCTGCTCATGATTAAAACTAGCTATTAAACAGACATTAAATTAAGCTATAAAATGACTAAAGACATAGAATAGAAACAGATATTTTAATCATTATATCAGTAGACATTTTTAGTAGTGTTCATGCTTGAAAAAGCTTATTTTAAGGAGGAATATAGCAAAAATAACTTTAGCTTTTCATTTATTGCTTGAACCAGATTTTTTGAAGAGTTTTATAAGAAGCAACAAGTGTTTTTATGGCTCCTTGCACCAGTCACATTCCAACTAGAAAACCTCAGTTTTTATTTGCTACTGTACTTGATAAGAAATATTTCTTTGAATATAGACCCCCCCCCTCCAAAACATTCTGTTTCTGTTTACTTGTTGTTATTTATGGTGCGTCTCCTGCAAAGATCTGTCACATTGTTTGGTTTTGCTCCCTTTTTCTTACGTTCTTTCTCTCACCCTCCCTGGGACGTTTCCATTTAGCCAAAGACAAAACAAGTTAATGAGATCGGAAGTGCGGGCCTATCAATGAGGAATCAGTATTCAGATCAACACTTTGTCTGGACACAAACAGCAGGAAGTCAAACAAGACCCCAGCACTGCTGAATGGAAGGACAGGACAGGGAAAAGGAGACAGAAAGAAGCAGTGAAAGAGAGGGTGAGAGCTTGTAGTCAGTAAGGTGAACCTACATACTGCTGTGGTGCTGAATCTGTTCAGATCTTCCTTCTCTTGTATTTTTATTAGTGCTGACCAAAAATTTTTATTCACAATTAATGTTATTCCTTCCTTCTGAACACACAAGAAACTTCACAGGATAGTGAATTTCTAGCCTTCAGGTGTGTTTGTTTCCCTGTGATATTAGACAAAAAGCAGGGTTAGATTCTTGAACCTTCTATTTTGTGAAGGAAAGTCTATTTTTTTAACAACTTTTTAAATATTTCCAAACTTTTTAAAGCTTTAAACCTTAAAATAAAATGAAACACTTTAAAATGAAAGAATTATTTGGCTTTATACACTATACTTTGTACTTTTGTGAACTTCATGAAACAAGCGCGGTACATTGGGAATGAGTTTTCAGCAAGCCCACGATTGTTTCCTTGTGTGAACAAAGCAAAAATTTGGTGGAGCAAAAAGGGGAACAAACCTTAATATAACACCATTTATATCAGTGGAGTGAACCCCAAATGTTCTTAAGGTCTGAGACATTGAGATGATCCCGAGCCCGTACCCCTGCCCCTGCTCCTGTGATATGTTAGTGTATTCAGACCCACTGAGCAACAACAACAACAACAAAAAACACATTAAGCATAATAAAGTAATTGTCAGCACTAATTAAGTAAGTAAGTAATTAGGTAACGTGAAGATCTGTCACATTGACAGATCTTGACAGACTGATAGTTAACTTGCACAGCCCTAATTTTTGGACATGTACCTGAATCCATAGACAAAGAGGTACTGTAATAATACTACACTGTATAAATAATATGTGTTAATATCTATATATATATATATATATATGTTTGTGATTCCTTAGTATCTAGCATTGATTCTTACTTTTGTCCTTCACTGTGCTGCTACAACCAAACACTATTATAAATGAGATGAGCGCCTCACCTCAACATGTTCCAGTGATCTAAATAATGGTTAAGTAAAACTCAAGGTCCACTAAGTGGGCCACTTCCTCTAACAATTATGACTGTGAACTACTGCTGTTTCTTGGATAAAAGAAGAACTAAAAACTCAGCAGTATTCAGCTTTTTTAAAGTCAAACATGTAGCATTGCAACTACTGACAACAATAACTTGGCTCCTTGTAAGTTTTGAATAATATATTCACAAATCAGCACAATTATGGCCGTCTACCTCTGCCCTGTGCAGACATATTAACAAGACTCATACTGACTTTATAGAATTTGTATTGCTGCTAGTCTCCCTAATTGGAAAAATAGTTTGTTATTTCCATGCATTTTCACATACTTAGTCACTGGCTGCACATACACTAGAATATGTACTAGCAAACATGGAAGTGGTAGAGAGTCAGGAAGAGGAGAGGAGGAGGACGTGGGGTGGGTGGGAAGCAAAGCTCCCATTATCTCATGCGGAGGGCCACCTGAGCTAAAGACAGCCATTTGTTCCCAAATCGACCTGTCGACCCCCACCTAATTACCAGCCAATTATTTCCAAATGGACCACGCTCACCCCACACCCTGCACACTTAAAGAGGAGAGGAACAAAATTGCCTGTCTCTTTCTGTCTTTTTTTTTCCTTTCTGTCCAGTGCTGCTTTTCTTTTCTACGTCTTTCCCTATGTTTCAGCATTTTTTTACTCACCCAGAAATGTTTTTGAACATATTGTTGCAGGCCTCATGGTCAGTTCCCCTACCACCTACTCACTGAACCAAACACATGAACACATGCACATGAGGTGAAACATATTCTCTGTTCACTCTTTGTGTGAACAGAGAATATTTTAATTAAGTGGTTTAATTATGGAATGAATTGACACTCAACCTCTGTGTGTGTGTGTGTGATTTTATACATGTGTATATTTGTGTCTATAAATACACATACGTGCATATAAATATTAGATTTTAAAGAACAGGAAACAGAGAAATGTCAGAGAGAACACAGCTACTTCAGAGCATCATATCTCTATATTCTCTATCCATGTCTCCTTCTCCTTTGCTCGCCGTCTCTCTGGCACCGGTCAGTCTCAGCAGGCCGATGTGTATCGATGGGTCCGGCATGCAGGAGCCACCCGGAGGAGAAGAAGGCTGTGCCCCTGTTCCCAGAATTCTTTGTGGTTGGCTTCCATTGTTCACAACCACTTGTATACAGTATTGTCAGACTGATTGTGGGCCTCCGCTCTGCCTCGATCCGAGGACAGCTAGAGAGCGAGCAGTGCAGAGGAGGGAGACGGAGGTAGAGAGGATGAGGAGGAGGAGGAAGGGAGCATTGTGTCCCATGCCTGCCATTCTCCTGCCTTCCCATCTGTTTCCCTCTCTTCCTTCCTGTTTCTGTGGGATAGTGAGCAGCTTAGTAATAGCTCCGCTACAGCTCCTAATAGGGGAAGTCATGGTTGGGAAATACGATGGATCAGTTTGAGATATCATCTGGCTGAGTGGCACAATAGTTTTGAACTCTGACACCTAGCTGCAAGCAGGCTAAATGAGCGTCTTATTTTGCTCATGGATTCGACAAAATTTAGCATGATTTCATTATTATTTACATTGTTGATTAGGTTTTTGATGAATTAACATCTAAAAAGTTAACTATTCATATACCTGCTCTACAATCATTATTTATTATTATTATTATAATTATTATTATTATTATTATTATTACATTGATGTCATGAAATAGTTTTTTTTTTTTTTTTAATTACCAGCTCTGTACTTGGCTCACAATCTAATTTTGCCCACAATGCTTCAAAAATTGAGAAAATTGTTATATTTTTGATCCCGTAGGATTTTTTTGCTTTAGAATAATTTTTCATGTGATGGCTTTCTACATTTTGAGCATTCAGTCTCTTAATATAAACTTCCAGGTTGCTGTTTTATGCAATAATTAGGAGGTGTAAGGGCTTAAACTTGTAATACTTTAGCCTTTGAAATGTCCCAGAAGCAATAAAAAAAAAACCCCCAAAAAAAAACATCCAAAAGCCAAATTTTCACACATTTATCTTACATGTTTCATCTGACCACTAGAAATCATATTTGCAGGATAAAAATCATTAGCAATTATTTTCTGTTCTTTTATTAATTTCTCCAGTTCTGTTGGATGTAACTGAATCATACAGTAGGTTCCCTGTTATCTCTGTTATGAAACAATCATAACATAACTTTGATATATATATATATATATATATATATATATATATATATATATGTCCTATTGAGTGCCAGCTTAATATCCCCACAGGGATCATTTAGCCTCAACTGATCTAATCTAATACACATATTCTGGAAAGTTCAGAGGTACACGGCTTAATGTGTCTGTGTGTGTTCCGCTCATTGCGGGCTGAAACAGGACTGCGTACCGGCCTCCTGACTGAGTTTAAAGCTAAGTGGATTAGCATATCTCCCATGTCAGCTCCATTCACAGTGACAGCCTGATGACATGGGACTGTATGATGGCTGTGACCCACCTGACGTCCCCAGTTCAGGCCTCGCATCAGGTGGTCCCACTTTTGGTGTGTAAGAGATGAGGGAGGTTTCTTTTTTCCTCCTTTCTTTCTAACGTAGATGACAAACATATATTTATGTGCCTTCTTTTGTGTCTTAGCTGTGAAGAATAGAGGCTTATCTTTTCTTCTTCTAAAGCAGTGGCATAACTTATCTTTCCTGTAAGTCTCGTGACTTTTGTTCTTTGTCCCTGCACAATATTTGTCACGTTAGAAAAAAAATATATATATATAAATGTCCAGTTAGTGGCAGCTCTCTGGCTAAAGATGTCTTGGGGACACTAGAGGTCAGAGAAGAGTAGCCAGGTTGAATTGAACTGAAAGAAACAGATGGGCCACAGAAAGAGAAGAATACACCAGGTGCTACCGCTGTCATCTAACAACAGGAGGCTAAGGCTACAGCGGGCTCTCTGCAGTTGGACAATGAAAGATTGGAAAAATACCACCTGGTTTGATGAGTCTTGATTTCTGCAGCAACATTCAAATGATAGGGTCAGTATCTGGCTTGAACAACATAATAACAAAGATCCATCTTGCTTTGTGTGAATAATTCAAGCCTGTGGTGTTGCCTAGTAATTCCATTACAATTTTAAACACCTTCTTTGATGATTACTTTCAATAGGATGCCATTTCACAAACTTCAGATCATGTCATGATTCTGATGCTTCTATACTTGAATGTGCTTCATCATTGCCAGGTTTCAATTCAGTAGAGCACCTATGAGTCTTCCCTTAGCATTTTTACTTATTCAGGGACTACACCTGAGGAAATGCATATATCATTGCTACACACATGAAAGAATTGCAGCAACTCTGCCCATTTGACCCCATTAAACCATTAGCTGGCATTTGGTTTAATATATTTGGTCACTGATAGACTGTAATTTTTAGTATGCTTGGCTGCTGTGATGATGTGTAAATGTCTGTTACAGAAATCTAAAATTAAATATATCCCCTACCATCTGTCTTGCTCACATAAACTTTCCTCTAATCTACACTGCTGCTATAGTCTTTTTAGCTCATGTTCTTTGCTTCTCTTTTCCTGTCTGACCTTACAGACTCGAGGTCACGTATGACCCCTCCAGTCATCTCACTCTGTTTCTCTCCCTCCTCCCCTACCACCATTTTCCTCCTCCTTCTCCTCCTCCTCCTCCTCTGTCTCGTGCCGGCCTAGCCAAGCAATGCTAACATTTTTGTCAGGGTGATTAATAGCTTACTCGATTGTCGTTAATTCACTGGCTAATGACTAGAGGGAGTGGGCAAGAAGAGGAGAGGAGCAAGAGCAAGGCTCAAGAGTAATAGACTGATGTGTTAGTTATGCTACTCCTAGTTACCCCACTACGCACACACTGCCACACATGCACTTAAGGCCGGACATATAATTTCAATATAGGGAATATTACATCAAACTAATTTCTGGTCCTATCAAATAAATTGTTTCACATTTGGAGGTACATCAAACCAAAAAGAGTAAAGTTGAGATTTTGATATCTTTTAAGGTACAGGAATTTATCTATGACTGGATGTGCTTTTGATATTCTCAGTTAACTTGTAATTTTCCTTAATGGGAAAATTGTCAAGCTAAAAACAGAATTATTAAACCTAATATAGACTTCAGATTTATGTTTGTACTCATTGTTCCTGTCTCAAGACTGTGAATTATGAGGAGAACTTGTTAATTTTTCCAAGTCTGTCTGGAGTTAATCTGTTACGCTTTTAATGTTTTTAAACAAATGGTGCATAGCTGAGCTAAGCCATATTCTAGTGAGATTTATTGATTCCAAAATGAAATATATATATATATATATAAATGTGGCTTTTAAACTGAACACCATATTTAAAATAAGACATGCTATCAACCAGATACACCAACAGACACACAAGCTGAACCTCCTCTCTTGTTAATAGGAATGGATGGGTTTGTTCTGTACGCTGTCTGCATTAGTGCTCCCAAAGCTGGCTGTCTGGCCTCTTCAATGGTTTGCTAAATGAAGCTGCTCCAGAAGTGGGTTTATGGAACTGCACACACACACACACACACACACACACACACACACACACACACACACACACCCACACACACACACACACACATACATCCACATATACAGCTTCATTCACAGCTAAAGAGAAACAAATGAAGACAATGAACACTAGTGTGTTTGTTTGGTCCTGCTTTCTGGAATGAGTTGTTTATCATGGCTAACCTTAGCACTTTCGTTTTAGCAGAGCTAACATTTTTTTTTTTTTGCATTTCAGTTTGTAGTAAAATCATCCTGCCCTTTGACTTTAGTCTTAAAATCATCATACTAGTTGATTTTAATGATCTGTGTCACTTCATAGGAAACTGAACATTCAATAAAATTGATAGAAGTATTGCTTTACATAAAGATTTGACTACGGTGGTGGACATTCAAACTTAGCTGCACCACCTTGTTTGTGTGAATGTGTGTGCAGTGTTTTCAAAGGCTGATGGACAAATGTTTCATTTGGAGGCCATGCAGAATGAGGAAAATATAAACCATTAATCTGCTTGGCTTCTACTTAGTACCATTGATACGATAAGTTATGTCATTGAGATTTTTAGATTGTCCCTGAATTTTATTTCTTTTAATCACTTGAATCTGAAACATACTTGTTTTATGTAAAACCAAACTTCCTTTGCGATGATGTTTGTTTTCTTTGACAATATTTCTTCATGCTTTTAAATAGTCCAAATCCATTGTAGCCACAGTCTTCCGTTTTTTACATCAGTTTTTCCTCTTCCTTATGAGTCTCTCCCTCAGGTATTCTTCTGGTTTCATCCAGCTGCTTTCATCCCCTACTCCTTCTTTTCTCCTTCCCTCCCCATAGTTGATGTTTGCACTCAATTTGGCAAATGTAACTCAATATTGATTATTATTAATATTTATCATGTTTGCGAACATGTTTTCCCCCAGTGCTATTAATCTGCCCTGTTAATAAATGTCTGCAGCAGCCTGGTCCCCAGGTCCCCCTTGGGACCACAGGGCCACCACACACACACAAAACACACACACGCACACACACCTGCTCTCAGCTGCAGGAGGCTGCCTGCTGTTCTTGCCTGGAGGTTTGAACGCCAGCATACACACTGACACTCTCACTTTATTGGAGGATGGAAAGGCTCTAGGCTGATCAGCTCAAATGACATCAATACATCAGCTATGCTGTGTTGGAGAAACACAAATTTAGATAATCATTCAATTCTTACTATACTGCAGTCACCTGATTTCATCCAGTTTTTTCTCAGTTTATCTGTTGTAATGTAATTACTACAAAAGAAACGTAAACAAACAGGCCAACTCTACTTGGCAGGTTATATAGACAGATAACCAAACTAGTGAACAGATTGAGGACCATGTCCTGGATATTTTCACAGATCAGAATGTGTTGATGTGTTGAATGCTATTGATGTCAATTTCAATTCACAGTTTTAATACAAAGATGATGAATGGAAACTTTCTTTCTTTCTTTCTTTCTTTCTTTCTTTCTTTCTCTTACTTCTGAGTGTTGTAGTTAGAAGTGTTGCTTGGAAATACTCCCTGGTGCTTTTACAAGGGGAAACTGTGGTGTTCTTGCTCTGAGAGGCTTTCTGGTATTGTAACTGACCATGCCTCCATTGCTCACTACTTCCAACCACACACATGCACCTTCTCCCCTCAGTGCCTTCCTTTGGCTGGCTCCTCACATGCTTCCATTTAGATGTCATTTTGGATATATGGTACCCCAGTGCCACTGTGGAAAAATACACTATTGTACAGTTTTCACCTCTCACTCTTTAATTTTAATTTGCCCTTGTTTGATTTTTACAGCTGCATCCCTTCTGTTTTAAGTCAATGGCTGAGGGGGAACAAAATCATCAAAGGCTTGCTTACTACAGGGGAACAGGTACCAACATCACTCTGTAGCCCAGTCATGCAGCTAAGTGGAACCATACTGACCCAATATAGTGTCACAAACAGCAGATTAGGCTTGGCTTTCCAAGCTGCCCTGCATGCACTATGTGCACATATGTATGCACGAAGTTCCCACATCAAAATGTTTGGTCATTTATTGCTCAACCAGCTACCCATTTTTCATATCTGTCATCTTCCACACATTCTCCTTCTGCCCTCAGTTTTTTTCTTTCTCTCACCAGACACTCTTTTCTCCCCATATTTGGAGTCTGTGTTGAATTTTGCATAGTTTTGCGTTTTCCCTGGATACTGTCTTTTCATCAGTGGCTGGCTTTCTTTTTGAATTGAACCAGATCATTTTACGGCCAGGCAGAGATACCGTCCCTATGCGAGTTAGAGAAGCCAGACACAAAGTAAGGATGTTTGTTCTTTGTGGTGGCCATCTGTGAGACATACATCCTATTTCCAGCTCTATTTTAACAGTATTATAGTTACTATATAACTTAGTCTTGCAAAACACACCTGGCTCTCACTACTCAAGTTACTCAGTTCATGTTCTTTCAGAAACAGAAATGCATTTAACTGCAGATCTACAGAGAATCCTTTGTTTTGATTTGTTACTGAAGAAATGCATTGCTGCTTATTCTGTAAGACATTAGTTGGTCCGTATTTGAGGCATCATTTACAGCTCCCTTCCCAGATTTTTTGTATGTAGTCTGTGTTTCTGTTTTTTTCTACGCAGACCACGTCAACAATACAGCTCAGTCCATTTGCCACAAGGCACATGTGTTTGTGTGCGTCCAAGCAGACGGCAGAAAATGACTCCAGATCTCTATCTTTCTGCGTTTAAGTCTGGAGTGCTCTGATTAAACACAACCACAGAATAATTTGCTTGTTGTAAGGCCTCCGATTAAACCAGTGATTTCCAGCACTGTGTCAAGTTATTTTGCCATGGCAACGCTGATTACAATGTTATCACCATCTCATTTGTTTTAGTCTCAGTTTAAGTAAACCCAACTTTTGAAAAAATAAAAAAAGCAATGGGAATACTTTCTTGTTTGTGTTATATAATATAGATATTTAACTTTGTTTAGTACATCTTATTGTCATATTTGCGTTATATCACATTCCACTGTCACATGTAGCAATTATGTGATATCATCTTTACCTTTAACACCATCTGATCTCTAGCACGTGGTTAGAGTACACTAACAGCTCCTTCAGTTGCAAACAGATGTGTGTTTGTGTTTTAGCCTGCATCTGCATTCATACATGCCCTAAAAATCTTTGTTATTGCAAGCCGTGCTACAAAGCAAAGAGCTCCGTTTATGGCACGCATTTACAATTTATCAAATAAATGAGATGCCTTCATGTGGCCCGGGCCTGCCTCTCAGGCAGAGCAGAGTAGTTTTCCACTGGAATAACAGCCGCTGAACAAGCAGCCCATTGTAGCCGTGGCCAGCACGGGGACCCCCAAGGTGCGAATTAATGATTGACCCCTGATGTAATCAGGATAAATAGCTCCCCGTAAAAGAGAAAGAGATGGTGAGAGGAATGGAGAGAGAAAGAACAACATAAGGAGCCAGGGAGAGGAAGGCACTATCTAGCCTCTGTGTTTTTTAAGAAGCCCACAGGGAGGCGAACCTAACATCTCTTTCTAGGTCTTTTGAGACCCAGAGCTAACACACAGCTGTTTAAAAGCAGCTCTGTCATCAGTTGGAAGGCCCTTTGCCTTTTCCTCTACATCTTCTTTCATTATTTTCTTACTTACGTTTCTCATCTGTATTTTTTCTCTTTTTTTTAACATCATTGGTTAAAAATGCCCTTGTCTAACAAAGTGGATGCTAATGTGTCTCCAGTGGGAAGTTATCTGAAGTTTCTCTTTTTTTAATGAATTAAAAAAAATAGGTTATAATAAAAGTTTTAGTATCGCACTGACTTGTTTCACTGCTTCACGTACCCCACAAAAGGTGTCTTGTTCATTAACATTCAGTTATTTCTTTCCCTTTCCTCTGCTAGTTACAATTTGTTATTTGACGTAGCAATCGCTGCCGTTTTTGTGCAGAGGCCCTAAAAGCCGAATGGTATTTAATAGATTTTCCGAGGCTGTCTCTCTGCTTGTCAAAATTGCTCTCAGTGGGTCAAGTGCCAGAAAGCATTGGGGGAATTAAGAGAGGGAGAGTGGGTGAAAGAAGTGCTTAACAGCCTGAAAACACTTTTGATAGTGTATAGGGAGTAGTAGATAGGACTAAGTTATAAAACTTTAATTGATCTGCGTGAAGAGTGGAAGCTACTGCTGGCTCACATGTTCCAGTGCTTAATTGCACGCCTGGTCTGAATCCCTATGAAACAGGGATCATTAAAAAACAAGTTCTTTTCCACTCAAAATCACCGTATGACGCAAAATCATAAAAGACCCTCTTTTACTGCTTCAGCTTTATATGATAAGTTTCCCAAATCTACGTGGACAGGCTGCAGGTTTGCCAAGCGCAGAAAAACCCATGTCACATACTTTCTGAGGTTCACATTTCACAATTGAAACTTACATGTCAGTTAACATATTTCACAATCTACATTTGGCAGAAACCCAAATATTTAACAAAGAATTGAAAAAAAGACAGCACTCTGTTTCAGAATCAATAAACCCTTACAGGAAATAAAATCTTAACTATCATTTTTATGGATTCTTTGCACATTTGTCTGCTTTTTCGAATGTTATTAAAGTTCAGCTCAAAACTTAAAGTATAAAACAATACAATCCAAGTACTAACAAGGCCATTTTTAAAATGTCATGTTGAAGCTTCAGTTAAAGCCTGGGCAGAAACAACAGGCTCGCCAGCAGGCGAGATGAAGGTTAGGAGAGGGAGAGAGCTTGATTGGAACCACTCATGTAATTTTGGGCCTAGTTAGCGTGCTGATTGCAGGGCGCCTGTGTTTAGATAGTAAAACTCTAGTAGTACTGGGAACTGTCTCTAGCTGAAACAAGACCACATAGATATACTCAAACAAGCAAACAAATATGCATAGACTAGCACTGATTGCCATTCTTATGGTGATTTCATTGTTATTTCAAGGTAAGGCTCTTCTATAAAGCATATGCTTGTTTTCAGTAAATTATAAGTATGCCTGCTTTTAGGACTGGTCGATATATCGATATACTCGATGTATCCTGAGGTATTTTACATGGGATATTTAAATGTATGTTGCGAACATCGAGTATAAACTATCACAGCAGCATTAAGCGACTACAAAGGTTTTTCTTCGTAGCGTTCTGTACTGGTCGGAGTGTAGCTCATCGTACATGGCACAGCACGACTCACAGCAGACTGTCAGCTCACTTCCCCGCCCATCCAGAAAACTTTCCTGCGCACATGCGAGTTGTTGTTTCAGGAGAGACAAGAAAAAGCACGGAGACAAAGAATTTGCAGCAAGTTATGTAGCTAGTTTACGAGCGTTAAGAGATAAATGTGATACCTTCATTTTAGGCAGTAATTCGTCTCAGAAATTACAACAATGACAAGGAGACTGATTGTTTAGCTGTGTGTGTTTCCTGATAGATATTATGTTCTTAGTACACCGGAGCAGGAAACTCCTCCAGCTGCTCTTTGGAGCAGAGCAGATATTTCTGTCTGATTTACAGGTGGTTGATGCGACTATTTCTAACGTGCACTCTGTCTGCTAGTGGGATGTAGCTCACCTGTGTGTGCACGTGGTGTGAAGCGACATGAGGCGACATAATTACATGTCAATATGAGAATAAGATAAAAAAGATCAGGCTGTTTATTTTTTATAATAAAAGGAAAAAAATATATAAACCTGTTCTAGAGAAAAAGGAACCCTGGATTACTTCTGGTGCAAAATAGAAAAAACCCAAATAACAAAATAATATTTGAATATAAAATAATTGAATAAAAAAATTATCTAAGATATTGAGTATTTATAGAAAATAAAATGAACTTGAACTTGGTTGGCGGGGGTTGATCTTGGGGAGGTCCCTGGTTGAAAATAAAAAGTTTGTTGAAAGTGAACAATCACAATGAAGATAAATTTAGAAGAGTTCACTTCACAAATCCTACTGGTGTCCTTTTATGCATGATAATGATGAATTAATCATTTACACAGTATTTTAGAAGAAATTAAAAAAATCTATCTATATAAATATATATATTATATATAAGGCAATATACACTACTGTTCAAAAGTTTAGGGTCACTTTGCCATGGGAGTCAATAGGGAAGTGACCCCCAAACTTATATATATATATATATATATATATATATATATATATATATATATATATATATATATATATATATATATATATTAGGATGTTAGTTATAGGTCATATCATCCAGCCCTGCCTACTTTTGTTTAATGAAAAATTAGCTTTTTAGAAAAATATAACATTGAACTAAATTATGTGATTTTACAGTTTTAAAATGAAACATTTGAGCATTAACATTCAAAAGAGGTAATGGGAGGGCTTATATTGTGCCAGATGTCACATATCACTCATCTAAATGCATTTGCATGTGCACGTTTACAAACTTTCACTGTCCACAGCAATTTCCTTAATGACACTCCAAGAAAATGTGAATGAAACATAAAGCCAAATATTAAGTAGATTCACATACTAACAGTTCATCACTCTTTTCACTCACATTGAGATGGTGGAATCCTGGTGTGCAGGCACAATCATGTTGTCAATTCTTGGCTGTGATAATAATAATGGGTGACGAGGCTAACCAGGTCAGTGATAGGCAGAGCTGTTATTTTGCGAAATAACTCCTAGCAGGACATGACGACCATGATAAATCTCAGAACTTTTCCCATCAAGGTCTTGGCTGAACTTATGCTTCTTCTCTTTGCATGTCTGGATGTTTTCTTCAAAATTAGTGAAGGGAACATTTTGTTGCTGAAGTCAATGAGATGACTAATCTTTGAGTAGACCTCTACATTTTCTCATTGCCCAGTGTGGTTTTCTAGCAGTTTAGAGGTTTGGCAATTGAAGTTTATTTTGTACTTTGTCAGGGAATCATTGGATGTGTCTTGTTGAGGCTATGTTTATGACCAACAGCATTTCTGCCTCTGTTTTGTAGCTTAAGTGTTTCTATTCCCATCTAAAATGTTAAAATCCATCCACCTATGGTGATTATCATCTCTTTGTCTCTTTGTCTCTTAGATGACAGTGAGCCAGTGGACAGCATGTATGACACAGAGGCCAACCTCCCGGGTTTAGCAGCTGGCAGCGGAGGTAGTGCTGACAGCCCAGAAGACGACGCAGAAGACAGTATCATCAACATGTCCCCTTTGCCCTCACCGACTCCTTCCCATCCAAACAACAACCATCACCACCTGCTGCATCCTCACATCTACACCTCCCACCACCTCCATAACAATAGCAGCAGCAGCAATGACCAGGACTTCACCACACCTAAGGAAGGCTCACCCTATGAAGCGCCTGTCTACATTCCTGATGACATTCCCATTCCCAGTGAACTGGAGCTGCGGGAGTCCTCTGTGCCAGGTGCTGGCCTAGGGGTATGGGCTAAAACCCGCATTTGTGCTGGTGAGAGGTTTGGTCTGCACAACGCAAAGCATCATGGGGCCACAGGCAAAGACATCTCCTTCGGATGGGAGGTAGGAGCCACCCTAGATTGTGTATCATTTAGTGCTTATTTCACTGTCAATTTAATTATTACTGCCCATCACCTTTGCCTATTCACATATGCTGTGCCGAATACAAAGTAAAACATGAATTGAAGCTGCACTGAAGAGAATAACAGAATGTAAAAGCATCTCTTCATTCCCATTTTCAGCCATCACTATTGATGCTCACCGGCATATATCTCATCATCAGCATAGATCCTCATACCATTTGCATCCCCTTTATTATTTGACCTCATCTTTGATCCCTGCACATGCAGACACTCACACACTCAGATACACACAGAACACACTTATCCAATGTAGCACAGCGATGTCAGATGGAAAAATATGGCTGATTAGTGGAGGTATCAGCTTTTCTGGACGTCGTTCTGAAGCGAGCGCACTCATTTGGTCACGCCATCTGATATAGAAATGGAAGCATGGCCCAGTGCTGTGGTGGCATATTGAACTATTAATTTTCATTTCAACATGACATTGGAGGATATTGAAGTTGCTTCAGTAAGCTCATTAGGGAGAAAAAAGTGACTCCTGGTCTCTGTCTTTCTCTGTCTCTATCTCTCTTTCTTATAGGTCTAATCAGAGATGACATGTTCTGGCCTGCTTTTGATTTCTCTGACTTCTTGACTGGGACAGGTCATTCACATAGTCTTAGATTACTTTGTGTGTAGTGGGGAATTAAGACTTGGACATTGTTTTGTTTATGTGCACAGTTGCAGAATTTTGTATATAAGTGAATGCACTTACTGCAGATGCAGCCCTTGAATGATTTAAAGAAATACAAATAAAAAAATGGAGCAATTTTGTCTAAATATAAATAAGCTAAATGTTTTGATGTATCACAGTAAAAATGCACTGCAGTAAATTGAGGAAAAACACAGATTTCTGTTAGCTCAAATGTCAGTTCCCTCCTGATATAGGACTGTGAAATCAGCAAACCTCTAAAGAAAGTGCTGCTGCAAGGGTTTAAGTAATTTACAGTTGTATTAGCATTATATTTTCAAAATATGCAGCTCAAATATGGTTAATGAATTCCTCACTGACAGGCTTTTCAAGAAATCTCATCGGGTTCTCATCATATTCCCAGTCAAAAGAACTTTTTTTCACTGCATTGTTTCCCGCCAGTTGCAGCAACATGGAGACAATTAAAACACAGAGGCACATGGTATGTCGTGTCCTGCCAGGTGCAACATTTTCTCTTTTAAAGTATACATTATGACTGGCCATTTGGGGTGCAGAGGGCTTCTCTCCCAAAGCTACACTCTTCCAATAGCTCTGATGTTTTCTCTGTTTTCCTCCTTTTTTTTCTTTTCTCCCCAGACATGAGATTAATGCATATTAATTGTCTAAATTTGAGTTTTTTTGCTTGTAAGAAAAGTCCACCTTCAGCCCAAAAAAGATACATCCACACAGTCACTCAAGCCAGTTGGATTTTAAAAATACAGTTTCCTGAACAGTGTTCCAATGGAGTTAGCTTTAGGTCACCCTTTCCTATGTAGGTAACATCTTTGGTCTTAGCATCCCAAGCTATTAGTATGGAAGAATTGATCCATGCTTTCCTTTATCCCATCCTGAATGAGCATTGGAGGACTGAATAAGGCTCAGATTCTATTTTTTTTTTAAGATATCCTGTCTGCTTTGGGGCTGGAAACCTTCAGAGACTCTTCTCTCCTAGACTCTTATCACCAATAGTCATAACAGTCAGCCTGTTGATAGTCATCAACAGACTCCCTTAAGAGTCCCCATACACCCCTTTTCTTCCACCCTTTCACCATCAGCCCCTCTACTCATCTACTGCCCCTGGTCTTAAACAAATAGACAGATGAGGGAGCGACAGACATTTGGCCCAAAAAGAAAAATGTTAAAGTGAGCACACAACGAGGATTAATGAGGATGAAAAGAGGATGCAAAACTCACACATTTCCTACATCAGGCTCTCAGGAGAAATTCAGTGGATACGTGAAAGAGGTGAAATGGATACATTTCACCTCCTTCCAAAACAGAGGATTGTATTATGAGAGATAATAAGTGCAGTCATCTGAAATCTTTGTGGTGTTAATATGATTATATCTTACAAAAGACCTCATACTTAACAACTCAGCCCTTCTGGGTGGAATTGAATTAAGAGCTGAAATTGGTTATCATAATGATTAGCTTATTGCCACTTTGTTTCATGTCATAAAAAACTATTTTATATTATCAGTGTTAGATGGAAACCTCGATTTTTTTTCTGCCTTTTCAATCACTGAATGCATCATTTTGACTTTCTGTCACTAGATTATCTTCTGTCACAGTTGACTTTATGATGAATAAAGTAGTGGGTGTGAGCCTCAAAAAATTGCAAATTGAAGTTACAGTGTTTTCACCCATCAGCAAGGACATGTGCCATCTATAGTTAAACACTTGGTCCTAAACATTCAACTACATTAACTAAAAGTTCTACCAATAAACCTAAAAAGCTCAATAATCCGTTTGTGAATGCTTTAATGCTTTTTTAGATGTCTTGGTGTAAGTGCAGATTGGTGGAGAGAAACAATGATGCTTTTTTCTCCAAATTGTAGAGAAAAAGCATGAAGGAGCAAAAGCAAGAGAAAGAGGAAGGCAAAGAGGAAGCCGACTATTGTCTGTTCTGGGGCTTTGGGAGCTGGAAGAGGTGTTAACTCAGGCTCATTTTAGCAAGACGGACAGCTCAATCTGAGAGCTGCTGCGCTGCAGGCCATGGCCATTCTCCACTGTCTCAGACACCCTCTTTGGGCCAGGACTGAGTCATCCATTTAAAAACCATTATGCCCCCCTTCCCCCCTTTAGCACAACATGATAGAACGCCAAGGCCCCCAGTCAACCGTGTGTGTGTCTTTGGTTGTGTGTGGAGGACTGCTAACCCCTCAGGATAAGAAGGCCTGAGCAAGCAAAGTGAGGCAAGGCCCACAGAGAGTACAGTGTAGGGATCTAACCATCAGAGTGACTGCTGCTATTATCTGGATGGTAGATTGGCCTGACTTGTCTATAGACAGAGACATGTCACCATACACTGGCTGGAGGTATTGTGCACTTCACTGATTGGCACTCAGTAGACTTACTGATCTAAACTCCTTTGGGTATTCACATGGCAAAATGTGGTAGGAGAAAAAATCAGGACAAGTTACAAAAAACAAAAACAGCATTTTAGGAGAATATGTGAAAATTTTTCCTTAAAGCATTATTAGTACAAAAGATGCAAGAACAAGAGTTTTATTTCACTTTGATTTCGAGGAATAACAAGTCAAATCAAATCTCTATTTGTTTTCTGAGCACTCCTTGAGAAAACAAACAGAATGGCCAAGCCCTGCTGATGCGATTCTAATACTGTTTACACCTTCTCCTTGCCTTGTGACCGCTGGGTGTATCTTTGCACCTCTGAATCATTGCTTTTGAAACTATTCCCACACCTACTGGCTTTTGTCTTGTCTTTGTAACTATTGTCTCTCCGACTTCAGCGTTTCCTTATTGATTAAATTCTTTTAATTCATTTAGGTTGCACATCAGTAATTGGAGCACATTCTGGAGAACTACAGAAGGATGAAATAATTTCCTTGCCAATTTTAGTCAAATTTATTGGCTGTTTCACTTTTGTCTCTTTATGGGCATAGCACAGTACCTTCAAGCTATTGTGTTTCAGGGATCATAATAGATGGAAATTGAACAACTCACTTTGACTTAAAGACATGTATTAATGCAGACCCTTTGAAAAAGGTCATCATAAACACTTCCACACTGAAAAACATGTATCAAAGAGTCCATGTCAGCCCTGCAGTCATGTCTGTCTGTCTGTAGCAGTGGACCTTGGTATGACTTTGTTGCCAGGCAAATCTATTTCTCTCTGTCCCTCATTCTTGGTCTGTTTACTTTTTGTGGGGTGATTTTCCGTATCAGTATCATTCATCCAGCAAAGTGTGGAAAGAGGCGAAAAGAATGCTAGCTCTTCTGTTTGACCAGTTATTGACTTAGTGATAGGTAAAGAAGTCTGGCGGGCACTCTCATGTCGCCAAAGTCCTACGTGACATACCCATCCAGCCATGGCATGATATATCTCCCTCACCCTGTGTTAGGCACTAAATCTCTACTTTGACAGCTCTCTTTTCACACCGATGCCATGCTCCTTTTGTTCCCATCTTAATCACCAAACTAAGCTGAAGTTTTCAAATGTTTGGAAGAAGAACTCCTGGCGCACCCTGACACTTATCTATCCTGACCCACCTCTCACGTCTTAAAGTGTTTGCTTGCCTTTTGTGTTCTGCATGAGGAGGGCGGATGGCCAAGTTCTTATTCTACAAGATATCCTAATAGGCCATTCAAGATGCAGCTTGCAACTCGTCTGATTTGTTTGCTTTTCACAGAAAGGTACTATTTATTTTGATGTTTGACCCTTGAGGTGACTGGTACTGAGTTGATAGGGCAAAATTTCCTGGGCCTGCCAGAAGACAGCAATCACATCGAGTATATGAATCCTGTGGGAAATAGAGAGGGCATGAGAAAACAAAAGACAGAGTCGTTTCCTGCTTCATTTGACTAATGTGTTTTAACGTTCTCTCAGTGGGAGTCACTTTCTGATGTTTCGATCATGAACGAGGCTTTAAATCAGACTATAACACAGGAAGAGTTACTATTATGAAATAATGCCTTCATCAGTTTTTACCATCATCTTTAAACATGTCATATAAACTATTGAGGGCAGTTTTTCATGTAAATGGGCTCATTATCATGTCTTTTAGTAATCAAATCAAGACCATGCTCTGATGAGCTTGGGCTTGAGTTGAGAATACTTCTGCTGAAAGCCACTTGGAAGGAAAAACAGCAGGTCTTTTTAGCTTTACCCCCTCAGATCTAATTGAAATTATATATTACAAATTCTGTTCACATAAACTGTAGTATGAAGAAATAACACGATTATCTTAGCTCCATAACTCTTTACTTATGAGGTAAATTATAAGCTATCCCCAAGGCTTACACTGCCCTATTTGTATAGCAAATACAAATACTTTCATACTTATTTTAAGACATTTTGAGCTAAATAATATTTTGCAAGTTGGAAAGCATGAAAACATGTTTTGATTTTTTTTTTATATGACTGAAAGATTCAATCAGAAAGTGCAGTGATTTAATGATGTTTATCAGACAAGGCTATCAATATTTTATATTAAATTTAGTCTGAAAAGCATAACATATTGTAATTTTGTGTTTTTCTGTGATAAAAAATTCTTTGCAAAAAACAAGTCTAAACTGTGATTCCAAAACATGTACATTTTTTTTTGCACTTAACCCCCATAAACTAGCTATATGAAATTATCAGCAAACATACGGAGTTACTTTGGGACATGTGCGTATAGTTCCACGTCGTAATGAAAGGGATATCAAATCTGCGGTTTCTAATAACAGTATTGACCAACAGTATGCGGTTTTTTGTCATCATTATTTTGACTTTGACAGAAACCCCAAGTTTACACACAGAGCAAAAACACCAGAGAAAGTATAACACCGCAAGGCCCAGGCCTGGGTGCTGTAATATCTTCCATTCCCGTTCATTTTATGTAGGTTTTAAACATGCCATTAGCCAATTTAATCCAATTTTCCCAGCTTTCGGAGCACTCCAGTGGAACAGATTCCATCTAATATTAAACATATGGTTGCCGTTGCCCCTGGAAACACCACAGCTTTGCTGAGTTTTTTTTATTTTTTTTTTATTAACCTGTTAAAGACAAGCCTACTGTGTCCCAGTGCAAACCATTGTCAATTATCGCCAATAAACATTGTACTTGATAACGAGGAAGCAGGGCAGCAAATTGAATGTCGGGTTTGATTAGAATCCTGATGCCTTATCATTTGTTCATAACTCGTTACCAACATCTGTTAATTAGTTAATAAATTAATCTGCATGGCACAAATGAAAGGTGCACAGGCTCCCGAGGAAGCACATGGGGCAAAGTCATCCGTCTTTGAAGGGAGTAGAACTTGACAAATATTGTCCCTGGGATTTGGATTGTTATTCCTTGGTCACTGGTTTCAGACCTCAGCCACTCCAGCCAAGCATTCTCAATGGAACCTCTTGTTTGGCTGAATAACCACCCTCCCCCCCACCCCACAATCTCCTCACGCATCAACACCACAATGCTATCCTTTATTGCATGAGGTTTCCCTTTGCAGACATGCTTTAAACATTAATTTAAAACCCTCACATTGGCCCATCAGTCCTCTGTGGTGAAGCACAGGTAACTCCTGTCTAAACCTCCTCTACTCCTGTATTTCACTGTGCATCTACTGAAACCCATCGTTCATCATTGCCGTGATGAATAGCCCCATCAGCTAGTGCCTCAAGGTAGGAGTCGACAATGATGCTGCTCTTTGGTGCTGCAGTGGAAGATGATGACATGTGTCAGATGAAGTTTTAGCTTGTTTTTAGAATTATGCTCTTCCACCTCCTCCGTTTCTGCACATTTGTAGGCATTTACATGTGAGCACTCATTACAATTTACTTCACTTCCTTTCTCCCACACACACACACACATACGTACACACACACACACACACACACACACACACACACACACACACACACACACACACACACACACACATACACACTTTCTCACTTTAAGTCTCAATCCCTTATGCTGCTTAACATTTCTTTGACTCAAACAAGGGAGGTGGTAAGCTATTAATCAGGTTCCCGTGGCTGTTGTGATTGCCATTTTCCATAATAAGATACACAACATGGCCCAAAAACCTTGGCTGTAGCAATGCTTATTTTCTTTAACTCATTGCAGTTCCCTGTTTAGTACTGTAGACCTCAGTGCAAGAGGGGTGAATGCAGGAGGAAAATGAAGCACACGGCTGTGCCTTTTAATTACTTTTTATTAGGTGTAAAGACTTATGCTTTGGCACAGCGTGTATCTTTGTCAGAGGAAAATGGAATAGACCACAAAAGCCATTCATAAGCATATTACTGGGTCTAGAAGGAGAGGGAGCACCTTTCTAACCATTTTCGACATTCATATCTTTTTTTTAAGAGCTCCACATGAATAAAATATTCATACACTTTAACTTTACATAAACAGATTAGATAAACTACATCATGTAGAGGCATATAAGAGGTATTTTACATGCACATACACCCCTTAGACATATGAGGGACATAAGCAGGTAGGAAAAAGACATTCTCCCATGTTTTTCTTTCCTCTACCAGGTCATTTAGAATAACAAGGTAGAGTGAGAAGCTAAGCACGATGACGACATTAGATCTAAAAACAGTGCTGAATTGTTGAAGTGTCAAACACAGCGTGGCGTCTTTACTTAGGAAAGTCTTCGGAATCGCTTGAGTGATTTTCGCTCATTTTCTCCACCACTGTCACTGTTAGCAAGACCCAGTGTCTTGTTTGCATGAGACAACGAGGTTTTGACAGAGTTGAGATTTGTAGAGTTGTGCTAATGTGTGTGCATCTGTGTGTGTGTATGCATGTTGAGTATGCACATACAGATGCACAAGTCAACGTTTGTATTAATCTTCTCAGGGCAGTGGTCCACCCTTTACATAATCTTAGATCAGATTTCCCCCCAAAAAACAGGATATTACCAGGGGTTTGGTGTAATATCTTAATTTAGTGTGAGAGCTTGTATCAAGATAACAATTTAAATAGAGGCTTCCCAGATATTGTATTTAAAAGATATGATTCTTTACATATATTTATCTGCTTTAATCTAAACACTAGTCGCTGTGACATTATATTTCAATGTTTGTTATGCAGTCATGTGGTTTTTATTCAATTTGAACACATTTGACAGGCCTCTACTAGTATTTATGCCGTTCATAAAAATAAATAAAGAAAACTAAATCAGGAATGGACCATGTAGTAAGACAAATGCACAATAAATAGGTATAGATTTTGCTTTCTTCTTATTATAATCAATAATAAACGTATTATTAGTTTTAATATCCAGAAAGAAAGGATAACCAAAGGATCTAACTTAGTCTGTGCAAATCTTCTTAATGGTCAGGGCATTACACCGCAAGCTTCTCAGTCATTCTGTCTTCGAATAATGTCATATGATTGTGCTCTGTGCCACTCTTTCCAGAGAGGAGGTGAGGTGATATCGGTGCAGCTGGTACGCAGTGTTACCCAGCATGCCAACTTACAAAAAAAGAAGGAAAAAAAAAAAGGAAAAATTAGGAAAGAGTTCTGCTTCAGTGAGACTCTTTGTCTCCAACCATGTGATACAGGAGTTATGTCAAATTAACTGAACAACAGCATCATCATATTGTGGGAGTGTTTGATTGTATATCTGCAGGGAGAAACGACCTTGACTTTTACATGCAGATAAAAGTAATAGACAAGTTATTTGTCATTACAAGAAAATCATGTCATTCAGTAATGCAGCTTTATTATTTATCTACCTATAAACAAATAAATGCTCACCAATAAATACAGTGAACTCAGTTTATCATTAACTCTTCATATTATTCTTTGTTTGCTGTTTTTTTTTATGGAGGCTGAGTGTTTCTGGTGACAAAGCCTGCTCCCCTCTGCTGGCCAAGAGCTCACAATGCTGCAAAGTGCTTTTAACTTTTTGGTATGATGTTGTTACTTTGGGGCAAGAGAGGCAGAAACAGAAATTCTTCTGTTAAAAAAAAAAATACAAGTGTTCTATATAAGAGCACACCAGCAAACACACAAAGCACTCACACAGTTTTTCACATGCACTTTGAAACATGTTGCCTACCAAGCTACTCTTGAGTAGAACAAGTCAGCACTTTTGCAAACCTTCTCTTTCTCCTATAGAGTGGGTGTACCGGGACAAGAGTCAATCCATTACTGGATCCATTTTACTTCCATGCTATCCATTTTCTATATAATCTTTTGGCATAGAGGGCTGATAAAGTTTTTAAAAGATGGCAGCGACAGGTCAGCGAGAGAATTTTCCAGGAAAGATACTAATGTTAAATGAACTTCTTAAAATTGGGTGAAAGCTTTGAGATTAATGATTACACTTTGATTAATGTCGGCAGTGGATGTCTTTTATTGGACTTATTCAGAAGGAAACACATTGATTTGAATGCACTGATAACTTGCGAGCATCAGGGAACTAAAATGTAATGGTGGGCAGATGTAAAGATAAATTGGTTGCTGTGTAGCTGAGTAATACAAATAGGGATTTTTTTCTGTGTGAAGAAATAAATTATGTCAACTAACTAAATTAAGTTAAACTTTTTTTTTAAGTGATTTTCTCTTTCGGTGTTTTTTTAAAAGGACTCTCAACAGTGTTTGACTTTTTTTAAATCAATGTTCAGCTATTTCTTGGAAGCCACCCCCCCATCCCTCCTTTTTCTTTACCTATAATGGTGCTAAAATGCTGTCACATTTTTACCTTTTAGCAGACTGTGGCCTCTTTTCACATCCCAGTGTATTTTTGAGTATTGATCTGTGAAAAATGCTCGACATGATCTTTAATTACACCAAGATCACACACTGAAATCTCTTATTTTGTAAGTCATTAATTTTTCATCCCCCTCTCAACCATATATGGCCTCTTAGTCAATTTCTTCTGTCCTTTCTTTCTTTTTGCTCCATCCTCCTCTTTTCCTGGCCTCAGGGGTCCCAGTGCTTCTAATTCGGCCTTATCAGTGAAGTAATTTAGCTGCCACAGCTTGGGTTTCTGTCGCGCGGCGAGTGGCCCTATTGTCCAGCCCTGCTGTTGCTGAGATAAACCCTTAGATTGAACAAAGTCCGTGCTGACCTTTACAAACTCCCAAATCTTGCTGTGTACACCCTCCAACCGAGATCCTCTCTGCCTCAAGCTCTTTCTTTGGGTGGTGGGGCTTGGGGCCCATCAAATAGGAGGAAGAAGGCGAATGAGTGTGCGCGCGTGCATGCATGTGTTTAAAAGAGTGAGAGTGTGTGGGGTCAGTGTGGATTGAGTGAGCGTGAGATGGACAAGAGAGAGGGATTAAGATGGCTGACTGAGCCTGTCTATATTTCCAATGGCACTTGGCTCTAAGAGGGAGGCAGAGAGGGAAAAAGTGCACTGCAAACAAAGCATTCAAGTATGTATTTTTCTGTCTCCTTCAGACTCCCAGAGGAGGCTTTGGTGAACCACATTCTCTGTTCATCCTGCCTTGAAATGTATAAAAAGAAATATTATTTACTGATGCGAAAGTTAGTGCCAGTACAGTACTTATACGTGCTGGTCATGACCCTTAATTGTACATTGTGAGCTCTTTAGGAGAGGTGTGGCAAATGAACAACTGTAACACTTGACTTACTTCCATTGTTATTTATCATGTCCCCCATTCCTAGACAGGAAGCCCAAGACGAGTTGTTGGGGTCTTTGCTTTGACTCACTGTGAAACAACTAAATTCGAAAAGTTGAAGCAAAGTGCCTTTTTTTGGGGGGGGGGTTCAATGCTGTGACAGAGAGGTTTGAAGCACAATGCAGCAGAAGTACCCTCTCTATTGTGAACCACTGTCATCCCTCAGAAGCCACTCGACTTGCCCTCCACATTGCAAATCCTCTCTGCTCTCTATACCAGCTGTCTGTCAGTCACGCATGCAACCTCATCAAAAGGTCTTCAAGTTGGGGACCGAGGGAGAGTGTGAAGGGAGCAGGGTCGTGAAGGAGCATGGCTGTTGTGGTAGCATACCGGGGGTCTGCCGTGTACAGAGACTGGACCGTTGGGGCAGGTGTGCGGTGTAGTGTTTTTGATGGAGAATTGGAGACAATCTGTACAACCCCCCCCGAGTCCAATGTGCATCCCAGTCTATCCGTTCATCCATCCCTCTTCGTTTCCACCTCCCCCCACTGCCACCTCTGCCTACAAGCCACCACCAGTGTTCCCAGGGAGATGAGCGCTACGGAGAAGAAGGCCCACAAGGGATTAACTTTTCACATGGCTGGGAGTCCTCGTCTCAAAAGACCTGACAACCCCAGACGGCTTGATTAAAAAAGAAAAGAAGAGAAGAGGAAAGGGGGGGTGGAAGGGTATAGGAGGAGGAGAAGAGGGGGAATTCTTCACATGATGGCCTTGAGAGAGGGATTTTGGATATTGGGTGTCTTTTTTTTTCTACATCCAAAGCCCCCATGTCTTGGTTGAGAATGAGCAAATTGTTCCTCCTGTTCTCTCACCACTCCCTGTATTGCCCAGCTTGGAGATGTGGGTGGGCACCAATGCTCACTATTGACTCTTCACAGGAAACCTGGAGATGTCTTTTAGTTTTAAAGAAACATTAAATTTTAAAATTTAATAATCATGCTTGAATTATTATTATTATTTTGCATTCTCTATTTATGTCATTGATAAATACCTAAAAAAGGAACAATCAGTCTTAAATTACAGAAAAAATATCATGGGATGTGATTTATTAACCAATCATAAAAGTATCTTTAAAGCTGTTCATTATTATGTGTATGTAATTGCATTACAGTCAAGGAAGACATTGGAAGAGCGAGTCGGCGAACCGTTGCCAGCTTAAAGTTCTAGTGTTCAAGTGGCAAGGCGCCCTATTTCCCCTCACTCTATCCCAGATAAATTGGGCATCTCAGGTTTGTCTGTGAGAAAGAGAGGACCAAAAATCAAAACAAATGCTCCCACTGAAGTGAAGATGGGAGTCGGGGTTGGCTTTCCTCTCTGGCTAACGGATCAGCAACTCAACCTAGCGGGACAGCGGGCCACTTAATACCTCCCATCTTGTCAGGTAACAGAGTGGCCCGACAGGGAGGTCAGAGAAGGTAGCAGGGTATCATTTTTCAGATCACCACTCACCCTCTGGCTTCCTCCACATGGCTCACTTACCCTCTTCTCATCTCCACTGCTAGGATACACTCACCCTCTCTTCCCACATCCCTAATATAGGACACAAACTTTCATTGAGAACATTTTCATGAATGTCTACAGCCAGTTTCTGTCTAAAGGGCAGCTGACATGAATCAAAAAATAACCAGTAAAATCTTGATAAAACATCTTATTCAGGAGTTTTATAGTTAAGCATTTTGAGATAATCTATTTATTACCAAAGTGGAGGTCATCTATTGGGCAACGTTGGTTTGTCTGTCCATCTGTAAGGTAGGAAAAGGTAAAGGAAACAGGTAGGAAAGACTGAAGCACTGGTGCAACAACAGCTTTTAAAAGGTGCGCAATTTCACAAAAATCACCACTAAGAAGAACAGGAAAACATCACAAACAAATAGGTGACTAGCACAGTAAATTAACTTTAATATCAGATCAGATTGGTCATTATTCGTGCTGCTTAGAAGGCATATGGCCCTTGATTTCGAGGAGGCTTGGAACCTTTTTTATGCACATTTAGACTTGCTGTACAGAAGTTCTATCCTCTAGGATATTGAGGGCATTCTTCCTGATCTGCTCTGTAGATAGAGGAACTTACAGATATAAACGAAGCCTTTATAAGTTTACAGAAATCTGGAGGCAGTTTGTGTTTTTACCTTGGAAAATGCCAATCAAAAAAATAAAAAGTATGAGCAAAAGTACACACAGCAGTCTCCTGCTTCCTCCCACAGTCCAAAGACATGTTGCTTTAATTGGTGACTCCAAATTGGTGTAGGTGTGAAAGTTAAAAAAGAAAAAAAAAGAAAAAAAGTGTGAATTCTTTTTATTTTCTATTTTCGATTGATTGGCGATCCGTCCAGGGTGTGCCCCGCCTCTCGCCCCTTGTCAGCAGGGATAGGCTCCAGATATGATACACTGACTCATATTCTTCTGACCATGGCACTAAATCAGTATCCAATCAGTTTTTCTTTGTCTGAGCACTCCTTTCCTGCAGCACGGCTATCATTAAGTGACTCATTTATGCCATCACAGGTAGGCCCACATGATAGCCTGCTGGTGGCTTTTAATGGGGAATGGAATTCTTTCTACAGTAATGCATGCTGAAGGAGCTGTGGCTAATGCAACCCCTATAGTTTGGCACTGCATTAGTGCCAGAAGACCCAGCAGTGAGCCTTTAACCTGAAGACGACAGGGCCATGATTATGTTCTCTGCAGGGTAGGCTTGGCCAGAGGACACTCAACTATTACACAAAGGGGACTTGCATACAATGACATATGCAGACCACAGGGTAATTATCATTTCTGCAAGTTAGTTATACTGTCTTATATTGTCATTTTACATAAAAGATTTTGTTCAAATTTTCAGTACAGACTGAGATAAAAAGAAATAAGATAATCATATACTCAACAGTAGTGTAGGGTGATTTTCAGTAATTACCCTAGGTAAAATCATACTTGACCACTTCAATTGAAATTCATATGCTACCTGAAAAATAACACTACATACACACACACTTTCACTCACAGAAAAAGTCAGATTCACAACAAATTGGCACATGCTCTCTGTGTGTCTCCCACTCTGTCAGCTCTACAGTTACCATGTTTACTGTCAAAGTTCACTTGGAAACTCACTGTCTCTTTTGCACACACACTCTCTCTCTCATTCACACACAGACACACACAGGTTCAAGTCGTTTTTCAAGATAATTCTTTCTTCTCTCACTTCTCTTGTATCCTGAGCCACTAGACACTGAATGGACCACAGGGAAAGCTGATCTCACAGACATATATTCACGCACACACACACTCACAAGGCTGTGTGTGGTCCTACCATCTCAGTCCTCACTATGTTTTCTAATGCTTCATCAGGTCCCATGGTCAGGGTCTTGGACTTAAGACTAATCTTTTAAATTCCTCACTGTCTCAGTGCCTTTTGTCTCATCAGAAGTCACTTGCCCACCTTTGCTGCTTTCTCTTCTACATTTTCCTTTGTAAGGTTTCACCTCCATGTGACAACAGGGGGTTTGGTTGTTTTCTTTCCCATCTTCCTCTCTCTTCCCATTTTCTTCTTTCCTTTCCTATTCCCCCTTTGCATAATTCAAATCAGAAATCCCATGTGAGTACCTTGCTCTTGACCTAGCTTAGAAAGCTCCTGATTGCTTTAATAGCAGTCCTTGGATCTGGAAGGTGGGTGTCTTTAAGGAACTCTGGTGAGAATGGTGCGTGTGCAGTGCATACTACCGAGGGGTGGTTGATTAGAACTGACCTCAAGGGTGTTGGGAGAAAAAGAAGTACAAAAATGCAAAGTGAGCATGTGTGCTTGCATAATTGGGGCAGTGTGGAGTGCAGCAAGGTCAAGTAGAACAAATGGTCAGTAGAGTGAGTTCCATAAGTCTATAAAAACACACAAAAAAGGGCACATCGCATGCATATGTATGTTTTAGGGGCATTGGTCACTTTGAGGTAGGAGATGAGGGTGTGATGGAAAAAGCTGCCAAATGCAAGAATGAGGTGGTTCTGGTTGGAAGTGGGAATCTCTCAATCAAAATAAATGTCAGTAGCATTAACATGAAAAGTATTTTGTGTTTCTTTGGCTTACCGTTGACAAGTAATATATATCAGTTACTATACCCAAATGTAAAAGCAAGCTTGACAACAAATTCAGAAGAAGTACACATGCACACAAGGCTAAGTCTTTCAACAGTGGGATCCCTTAAAGTCAGGAGCCCCAAAGTAAGCCCAGCTAAGGTTGGGGTGAGGCCTGTCAAACCCAAAGATTGAGTTTGAATTAGGCCCACCATTCAAAACTACTGAAAAGAGTTCCTGAGCCTCCTATTCTCTGCCAGCAAATTGGGAGGAAATCTGGCTATTGTGCAGAGTTTTGAAGAGGCTGCTGGTGAGGAGGGGGCTCCACACTGTGCTTACCTATAGATGGGAATGGAGACAAAGGGTCCCAGGACATCCAGGAGAGGCTTTGAAATCCCTGTTGGCTAGAGACAGAGGCACCCTAGAGTAGCTCCTGGTGTGGAAAAGGTCAATAGTGTTCAGTTAATGTAGATACCAACTGGAAAGGGGGGGGGGGGGGTCGGGGGGGATCCTTTTAAATCTTTTGCAGCTTATTTTACACAACAGTTTATTTTAATATGACAGATTTGAGAAGTGTGTGTAAAAAAAGCTCAACTCAAAGCACCTTATAATGATGAGGATGATGGAACACTTTGATTAGTGAGGACTTCAGTGACCTTAGTTGATTTATGTGTGGCTGTATGCAGTTTCATGTATGATAGAAGACAGGCAGTTCCTTAGGCTAAATAATAAGTGCATCTCCAAACGCATACACACAGACGTTGGCATTGCTACACTCCCGCTACCCTCTTCCTGATCAGCAGTGCAGCCCGGGGCTCTTCCGGAGTTTCTTACCCCAACAAGAGTCCGACTCCCCTTCCCCATGTGGCCTACTATACCAATGCCAGCCCTCTCTTCTTATTTCTGCTCTTCTCTTTGTGTGTGTCGCTGTCTCATTAATCAATGTCAAGCTGCCCAACAACAAGGCCAGCATTCTTTCTCTGCCTGCCTCCTTCAGTTCCTTGTATATGTCATTGTGACCCTCCCCCTCCACCGACTCAACGACCACCATCACCCCTTTTTACATGGCTGTAGAGCTGAAACCCAGAACCGCTTCGTAAATGTGAAAGGTTGCCCTGCAAAAAGAAAAATGAAAAAAAATAAGGAGGAGGCATTTCTCTCATTTCTGTCTTCTCTTCCTCCATTTTCCTGGCATCGTCATGCTGGGGGCAAGAAAGGATGCTATGGTCGTTTACATAATTCATCCGAGACACAAAAAAGTTTGGATGGAGCCGTCATGGGCGGTGGAAGGAAATGTATGCCTGTCTTTGTGCCCTGGATCTTTCTTTTCCCTACTTCTCTCCATTGATCAGAACACCCCACACATACAGTCATTGTCCCGTGTTTGTCATTAACCTCTGGTAAAAGTCAGCCAATACTCCTCCCATCAAGACATGTCTCCATGGGAAAAAATTAATTTCATCATGTCTCAGTAAAGGAAGGAAATAGCCATTTTTGCTGATGTAAAAATTTCGATGGACATGCAAGAAACAGAAAGGAAAAAGCAGGTCTATGCTTTGATTAAATCAAATGTGGGAATGCTGACGTTAGCAACAATTGCATACATGTTCAAACAATATTCATTCATGTAAAATAATCATGCTTACAAAGACCTTAAAATCAGCACCTACAGCATTTCTGTATATCCCCTGGGTCATAATCATTTTCCCCATTACCCCAAGTTGTTATTTCTTTGTCATCAACTGCATTTCCTCTTTTTTCTGTACTGTAGTTCTAATTTCAACCTGAAAACCGGTAAAAGCAATCACAGACCACCCTATCACTAATACCCTTTTTAAAGATTTGTCCATGTTTACATTGAATAATGAGCCCACTTCTTGTATGATCTCATTAACATGGTGTTTGTTTACAAAGAGGCAGATTGTCTCCAAATCAGGGACTTGTGATTAAAAATCCTTTCTCTTGCTATGCCCTCCCTTGTAAAGCATCTGTATATATTTGTACTAATGAATGGAACAAAAGCTTTAGGAGGCCCGGTGGATGGGGAAATGTCTGTGAGGGAGAGCAGGTATGGAGTGGGCTCTGCTGAGTGGTCAGGTGCCATTAAGGGGACAGTTAGAGAGCCGAATAGAGTGATGGAGACTTAAACAAATAACCTGTTCCCTGCCTCCTTTGGCCTGTTTGTCCCCAGATCACATCACAAGCCTTCTCCATAGATGATAGATGACCTTCCCTCTCATTTGTGTCAAAAGCTCCTGCCCCCTACCCCTCCAGGGTCACACGCTTATTCGCTGCGCTTGAGCACATACACATTCACTCAAACACTATGCATACTCAGACTACTGCAGCAGACCACACAATTGCCCTCTCAACCCAAAGACAATTGGCCTTTTTCATCTTTGTCAGTTGTTATCGAGACTCGCCCCTCTCAACCTTTCCTGCAGACTTTGTCATAAGCACATATATGGACAGACACACTCACTGTCACTCCCACTGAGACCTTTACCTCCAGGCAGCAGGTATGGATTTGTTAAGAGTTTGAGTGGAAAGAATGGATGGAAAGACAGATCAGGAAAAGGGCACAGAAAGAGGTAGAGAAATGGGAGTGCAGAACAGACACTGAGCAGTAAATTACTTTGCCAATCAATCTTTCCCCTGGGTAGCCTGGATGAAAGCTGTCCAAACTTTTCCCAAGTACTAAGTAACCCTCCTACAGTTTGTCAGCAGAGGGCTGGGAAATAGGATTGACAAACAAGTGGCAAGATTACATGTTGCTGGAAGCAGAGAGGAGAAAAAAGTAGAAGAGTAATAGGGAGGTTAAGCTCAAGAGAAAACGTGTTTTATGTGTGAAGGGAAATTTTTCAAGATATGCAGTAGGCATGGAATGAGATATTCATACTGACTAGCATACACAGGGTTCTGTCAAGGAAGCTTTGCACTGAGGAATGCACCCTATTTATCCAAAGTCTGGGTTATGTGACTTCTGACACACACACACACACACACACACACACACACACACACACACACACACACACACACACACACACACACACACACACACACACACATTTCTTTTTAAATTTTATTATACTATCACAGCTTCATGTATAACTCCAACCCTTAAACCATGTTTTAACTCCCACAAAAGTCATTTAAATTTTCCTTTTGGCCTCTCACTCAACCCCACAACTATACTGAGACAACCTAATCCTCCACTTTCTTTTTCACACTCTCGATCACACACACAAGCATGTACCTTGGCTTTTTGCTCATGAGTGGCATGACAAGGTGACACACTGTGATACATAACATGTGACTTCTCGCTGTTAACGTAGATGGCATGGATGTGCCGCTGTCGAACATGGACAGAAACACACAATGTTCTTTTCATTTTCTTAATACACAACAGGTGGAGGATCTCTCTCTCTCTCTCTCTCAAACACACACACACTCACACACGCACAAACACGCACAAACCCACATTCACTCATAGAACTTTCTTTACACTTGTTTTCTGGCAACTTTTAGGGTGTCTCTGCCCAGAACTGTGAAGGGAGAGTGAGGGCTGTTGGGAATGTTAATTTGGTAATTTGTTGTTTTACATAAGCAGGGACAGGGATGGTTGTGATGCAGCAAAGGGAACATACACAGTCAGTGTGTTTGTCTGCTGGAGGGGGGTTTTGGTAGTAAGAGAGGATAATTCTAGTGATAACATCCAGCTTGGTGATGCAGATGACTCCCAACCAAGTTATTTTTCTTTGAGAGAATTGGGCAAAAATACCATGACGGTTGGAGAGCAAGAAGCGCCCCATGCCCAAAGAAGGTATTAAGATGTCTCTGATACATGTCTGCCCTCCTCCTCCTCCTCTCCATGTCTCTCAGTCACTCTCCCTCTCATTCCTAAATCTGGGATGGTGGCCAAGTGCCACCAAGGACACTAAGGCTAATAAATCATCCTCGTTTCAACATCTGTCCAGTCCCAATGGGCTGCCCACTGCCACCACCCCACCCCTTGTGAAGATGGGTCCTTGGCTTTATTCCTCTTTCAGCATCTCTCCATACTCCCCCAGTGACACCCTGTCCCAGACTGACAAAACATCTATTGTCCCATACCGAAGTGAAGAAGAGACCCTCTTTTCCCCTCTTTGACAAAAGACGTCTGAAGCCAAGATGGGACTGCCAGCCGAGATGCCTGGGACCCGGCAGGGGTGCCCCCTCTCCCCCTTCTACTTTTCTCCTGCCCTCTGGTTCATCCAACCCTCGCTCTCACTCTTTTTTTACTACTGTGGGGGTCACTCACTCAGCTCACACCCCACCCTTTTCATAGTGGTGAACTCTCAGCCTTGTATAAAGACATCAAGTGACAGCATTGAGAGAAAACAGCCAGATTTGGCAGAAAGAGATATTCGACATGGCTGTCAGTGGCCATTCTGCATGCCTTTTGTTCCCTTGGATGTAGTTGAAATAGATAAATAAACAGTCATAGGCTGAAAAGCAAGGATCAGAAGCTTGTCGCTTTTTTTATATTGAATGGAGAAGAAAAAGAGGCAAAAAACCTGCTGCTGTCAATTAAGAAGAATAAGACAAAACTCAATTCACAGTGTTTAGATTTGTTTTCATGACCAAGGCTAAAAACTAAGCCATTCAGTGGCTTTCTGTGGTTTGCTCTAAAGATGGCAGTAGGTCTTCAGCATTGTGGGTGTCTCCCTGAGAAGGAGATGATTTGGGAAGTTGTCTCTGGACTCATCACTTAAGAAGCACACTCTCCACGGTTACTCACAAGGTCTCATTTACTGTGAATGCACACAATTTTTTCCCAGCACCTCCAGCTTAATCTCAACAACAAAGAGTACTGCCCCTAAAAGTGAATGGGCCAGGCTTCAGCTGTATTCGCAGTACTGTCTGCACATAAAGAGCAAACTCAGGCCACCTTGAAATCTTAAAAAAACCCAAATAGGTTAGTTTTTAATCTAAGATTAGTTTATTCTGTTTTTAATTTTAAATTATGCTTCTTATTTTCTGATGTTTTAATGTCTCAGTGAAGCACTTTGAATCACCCTGTTGTTGATCTGTACTATACAAATAAACTTGTCTTGCCTTGCCTATTAGATCAACAGAATAGATAGAGTTCAGTGTTTACTGGTGGGCCTTAAACCTTAACTTTATGTAAATGTTTTCATTTTCCTGAAATTACTCAAGCAGGGAAGAACATTTACCAACAAGCTCCTGTGATAAATTAGTCAATTAGTGTTGGTGGCATTTTTTGTTTCATATTTTATTCTGAATTATGTAGATGGAGGCACTGTAATTAATGTTTATGTGTGTGAGAGTGTGTGTGTGTTTGAGTCATTATGCGTGGAAATTTATTTGCCTCTAAATCTGAGTTTTGAGCGTTAGCTCATTATATATGGTAAGTTAAGATGGGAAAACATCTCCATAAAATCATTCTAAGAGTTTTCTGTTTTGACTAAACATGTTTTGCTCTTTGCTGTTTTCCTCAGCATAGTTATGGTCAGCATTACATCTAATATCATCTAACAACATTTGGAAAAAATAATATTCTGCATAATGCAATAAAAAAAAAAGGAACTTTAATCTGATTTTCCACTCCAAGGCAAATCACGTTCCTTCACAGCCCTTCTCTACCCCTTTTAACATTTAGATTTCCAATTAGCCACTGAGAAGAATGGCTAATTTACCATAGCACGCAGGAGCTTGATGTCTCAATCTGCCGAGTGTCAGCACTGTGAAAAGAAGCACTCTGTACCCATGCAGGCGCACACACAATAATAGAGACACAAGCTCTATTACAGGGACAACTGACGTAAATTAGCTGTAATGCTAACTCTGTGCACCTTTATTCATTTTTTTTTTACTTAGGTCATTAATGTGTAATATGTCCCCTTTTTTAAAATAAATTACTATAAAAATTTTATAAAGAAAACATGCTTTACTAACTATGAAGGTTAAGAACACATCACATAGTACAAGTCCAAGTGATAATGAACTGAGTAAATGCAAGAAGAACAGTTAAGCAAAAAAAAAAAAAAAAAAAAAAATAGTGAAGAGGAGTCTTAATGAGGCACAAGAGGAGCAGGACAGACAGCAGCTCAGTAGTGGCCCCATATTGACTCGTTTCAGAGTGGACAGCCAGCCAGCTTCTCTACACAACACCCACATTGTCCACTGTGCCAACGAGCCAGAGCAAAGCTCTGCTCCTCGGGGGGCTGCCTGAGACGAACACATTATAGATACATGTTAGCCTTGGCCCAATCCTCTGTATACTGTGTGAGGCACTCAGCGGAAGGGAGACAGAGGAAAGAAGGAAGAGATGAGAAATTAAACACATATGGAAGTTATTGGAACCTACAGAACGGATAAGCCTATCTGACAGTTTAACAGTCTCCAAAAAACAGTTTTAAAGAGCCTTATATAGAGAGCACTCATATCACTTTTACATCTACTGAATTTGAAATGCAGTGAAACATGATATACTGTTTCTGCACAGAGGGCATGAAGGAGAGGGGAGAGATGCTGTTTTGTGAAACAAGATTTTAGTAAGAACTGGCTGCATAAGCACATAATCTAGTAGTTTTGGCTTTATTAGTCTGTCAGAATGAGCTTACTGGATCTTCTGTCTATGATGAGGTGCCTGATGGGAAATCTCAAAGTTGTAGTACAGTCATGCTGTGTATTGGTCACTTGCAAGTGGCTAAGCTGTCCAGAAAGGGAATGAGATTTCTGTCTGTCTTCTAAGATCCGAGAGACATCAGTGTATTGGTTTGACTCTCCTGCACTATTTTTCCCAACCTGCTCTTAAGTGTGTATATTTCCACCACAAAATGTTGTTGTTCCTGCTTTTATATTTTCATTGTCATTAACCAGAGGCTGGCTGACTGACACCCTCCCCTCTGTGCATCTGCAGCCAGTCCCTCATTCATTTAGGACCCACCAGCGGCCATAGTCTTTATCTTGTCCAGGGCAGCCCTGTGATAACACTGTTAACAACAGTTACATGCAGCCACTGGAGCTGCCACTGCCAGGGTGAGTAAGTCAGGTCAAGGGCTTTTATCACCTTGAGATGATGCACCAAACTTGCTCCAGCTTCACTTTTTAGTCATCATTCTTCCATTAAGTGCATCTCCTCATTTCCCTGTTAAATTCTTTGTCCATCTTTTTAGTTTTTCTAACCCCTTCCCAATGTTCCTGCTCTCCAGTGGCAACAGTGTGGGGGAAAAAGAAAGGGAAAAAATTTTGTTAGACATGGGCAGGACTGAACGGGACCTTCTCTCTCTGTGCGCCTGAGGGAAAACACTGGTGTTATTTTAGAAATCACACTGTTAAAGATTAATGTGGGCCTGGAGGAGTGTGTCATCGTTTTTTAACGGCAGGGCTGAGATGCCGAATAAAGCCTGCACTGTATTCTGCCTCTCAGCCCGAGGACAGATAAGTTTCCTCTCACCAAGCTCACCACTGCTCTCCCTCCTTTTTTGTCCAATAACTGCCTCCCTAAGTCATCCTTTTTCAGCCTCAAAAGCCAAAGTGAACACAAATTTAACGTGAATCCAAAATCAGATCTTCTCTCTCTTTTTTTCTCTTTCTTTCTTTTTATTGTTGAGATAGACCAAGGCTTGGTTGAAGAATAGTATACATTCTGTCTTTGCAGATATAAAAACAATAAAAAAAAAAAAATGGGTCAAAGGGGTATTTGCAAACATTTTCCTTGCTGATTGCTTTTGTCAGGTGACTAATGGAAATTCCCAGATCCAAGTTGTGACCATGCAGCTCCCCCAATAAAGTCATCTGTCATCATCCCATAGACAGGCCAGACAGACAGACAGCTATAAACTCAGGTTCATAGGCCAGGACAGCGCATCCTATCTGCACATATAATGCTTTTGTTATTCTTACAGTCAGGATGATACTGATAACTGCATATTAAAAAACACTGGCATCACAGACACCAGTGAGGACAGTAATGATAACAGCTGTTAACAGCTGATGATGCCAGTGATAAAAACCTGTGAGGTCTGATGAGTCTCAAGTCTGAGGTGCGCAAATGGGACTTAGTATTCCTTGCTGAAGGTTTCTGCTGATAACGGAAGTGCTCGATAAGTCGGGGAACATCAATCTTGTGCCAGAGATAGTCGCTGCTTCACACTAATAGGGTTGTAAAGAGCATTGACCTTATATGGCCCAGCTAATAAACCAATTTGTGATGAGCCCGAAGGTCAATAGACTGGATATGTTTTTATTCACCTGCATATTAGGTGTTTTTGTTGTTGTGTATCGAGAAAGAGAATTTGTAAGTTTCATATACTTATGATGGAGTCCTTAAAATTGGGAAGCTTGATACTCAAAAAGCAATTTTTTTACATGTTTCATAAGAATGACTGAACTTTGGAACGACATGAAGTCTGTGTCAGATATTAAAATACCTGGCAGTGTGTTGCACCACAAAGTCCACTGTTAGACACAAATTTTCCTTTCAAAGCCTTGGGATAAACTGCAGCATCATATCATTGCTTTCGCAACATCATTTCCAAACAGTCTTTTGAAGTCTGAAACATCTTTGAGATGATCAAAGACCGCAAAATTTCAACTCATCATGAGTTTTGATGGCAAAAACATCAGACAAGAGATTTCGTGCAAGGCACTGGGACTGCTACATTATCTCCACTCAATTATATCTTCTCTGAAGAGTCTTCAAGGCCAAACCATAAAGACTCCAGAGTTGTTACTGTATCATTGTGAAGCAGTTTAGGACAACCGGTTTTTCCCACCCACTGGCGGTTTTGGCCCAGACACAGACTTAAGACAGACAGATGGGTAAACTGGACAGTAGTGAAACATTCTGTTGCAGTGTTCTGGGACATTGCAGTCATTATCAATTTCATTAGCCATATAAATCATGAAAGCTTGACATTTATTGTCGAGGTGATGGGTTGATTGTGTGGACTTGGAGACAGCTCTTGTCGTGATAAATGCTACTATCTCTTCAGCCCGAGCACAGAAAGACAGAGTAGGAAAAAACTGGAGTACAACAGACCAAAGCTGTTGCTGTACTGTAAAAAATTAGACCAAGCAAATAATAAGGATAGCACGTTGGAATAATGGTGGTTAATTTGTCAAGTCTTTGTTTTATGTTGTCACTTTAAAAAAATGTTGCTGCTCTTTAAATTTGTGAATTTTGTAGGATTTACAGTCTATTTTTAGTTCTATTGTCAAAGCTGACATTTACTAAAGTCTGTTATTAGAAATGTCATTAAATAATCTGGCAAGGAGAGTTACAGCTGGTCATTATTTAGTTGATACAGTCTAAAATAACTATAGAAACCTTTCTGCCATTATATTGAATGTTTTTAATTGTGTTTGCACTTAATAGCAAGTGGATTAACAGAATGTGGAAACGACGACTCATCATGGTTAAAAGTGATTATTTTCATTTGGCCATTAGGTTTGTTATCTTTTTTTTCTCTCTCCTTTGTATTAAACCAATTTAAAATTCCAAATCTGGCCACAACAGTAAAAGAAACATTTAAAGGCAATATCTCCAGACATTATCTTTTGGCAGTAGCTGCTGGCTTAACTGCTCTGGTATTTATATGTTTCCACCGTATAAATAATCTGATGGGCCACCAAAAGAAATCTCAAGCATAAAGAGCGTACTTGTTACAGTCCATTTGTTTTACACAAATGCTTTTTGTACTGTATCTCCACATCATACCCAAAATAATACACAAGCTAATAGCAGCCATCAGGGCTATTAAGCTGCCATTATTATTTTTGGTATTTATACCATATATGTGAGGGTTAAAGCACATTTGAATTTATCCTTAGAAGTTTATTTATTTATTTGTTTTTTTTTTTTTCCTCTTCTTCTTGCTTGTGGTGTTGTAAAATGCTGAATCAGTCAAAATCTGACTAACAAAGTGTCTCATGAAGACTAGAATCTGTTTACTCTTTCTTCATTCCATGTACGTAACACCATTCATTTCTGTCCTGCAAATTACCCAACATCTAAGCTTTATGTCTTCCCTGTAAACACAGAGTCCACATGGCATAAAAAGACCGTTGAACGAGTGAAGACAGCCATAAAAAAATATAATCAGGATTTTAGTTGCAATATTGATCACTCTTGATCATGATGTTGAGTAAATGTTGTCAATTTCAGAAGTATATTAACAATAAGCACAACATAAAACAATATAGTTAAACTTTAAAATAGAGTTCAGTGTTCCTGGAGTCTCTTTGGTTTATTTTTAATGTTTTTCATATCAAATGTCAGATGAGATGAGAACTGGTGCTATAAGTCACATCGCCCCACATTTTCATACCTTTTCAGGTGATCTAACAAATTATTCTTGGTTCCTATTTTGACATCTACTAACCAACTACAGAGTTTGCACATTGTCTTAATCTGTTCTTCATCATATTTACAGAATTCAACCATTTCCATATTAATATCATAGCAGCCCTTTTATTTAGCAGTGTTTGAGTGGATTCAGTTTCAGTTTAATGGATCTCTTGGGCTACATGCATCCTCTCTTACATGTGTAGATGGTGATCTGTGTAACTGTTACTTCTGTAATTATTTAACAGTCTTTGTGTGCATGTAATTTGTCATTGTTTAGTGTAGCAGATGAAACTGATATGTCCACAAGCACATATTCTTACCCTCATGCAGGAGATCCATGGTCAAATCTTTTTTGTTTATTTGCTGGTGAAATCTCATCAGTGATTCATTCGTCATGGCTTTGGCCCTCTCAACTATAATCATAGTAATGTTGTGTAGGGACTGTCCTCGATTAAAAACCCTCATGGTCCTGAAGAAAGCTCCTGCTTGTCCTAGCCAGCAATCCATATATAAACGCACTTAGCCTCCAAGTCACTAGAGACTTTTCACTTCAATGTTTGGGCCTGGGCCCAAACGCCTTCTATATGTGTGTGAGTGACTGTGTGTGTGATCCCAAAAATGCAGAAAAACCACAGCATGGATTTGCAGGGGAATGCCTGCTTAAATAACACACACAGCAAATACAGATACTCACATGCAGCTATAAAAAATGGACTTTCATAAGCGAGAAGAAATTTGCTTTCTTAAAATTTTCCTTATAGTCTTTAACATTTGTCCAAACTTACTTTCTGTCCATATATTAGATCAACAGCAACAGAGAGTAATTAAAAATTAAAAACTACCTTCTGTTTATGTTAAAATATGCAAACTGTGTAAATATTTAGCCACATCTCAATAAACTATATACAAAATTACTGGCCAGTTGTCAGTCTTCACATGACAATATCTCAGTGGTTGCTTTCCAGAAAGCCCCTGATGTGATGAAAGATCCTCCCCTCTCTGTTTTTCAGGGTTGTTTTTTTTTTCAACCCAATAAAAGGAATTCCTGGTTCGAATTAGAGATTCATATTGGCACCCGTCAGAAGGACGGACAGTGTGGTCTTGTATATGTTTCTAAATACAGCAATTCAGCTTGCAAGGGGAAATGGAGATGTGAAACATATGACACCACCAACTGAGAAGGCAAGATCAGATTTATGTAATGCATAAAAGTAAACATTCATATATGCATTGGCTGCGTAGGCATCTCGCTCAGCTGAGGTATGTGAAATGAAAAGTAGATGTGGCATGACCTTTGATTCGATCTATACGCCCCCAAGCCAAGACCTTAAATCTTACAACCATAACCTTCTGCTTGCTAAAAGGAAATATATGACATGGAAAGAATAGGAGATCATTAAAAATAAAGCAATATTATTTTTCTTCCTGCTGCCATGTGTCAATAAACTGCAGCCTATATCAAAACGAAGAGGCAAGATGTGATATATCATTATCTGAAAGGCGTACTACAGCAGCTGCCGATGCTGTGTAGGCAATCCTCTTAGACCAAAAGTGGGGTTATTTATTGGGTTTCAACTCTGTGGCTGTCAAAGCATCTGCAAGAAGAAGATCTATTGGCACCCCCTTATTCACTTATGATTATTACTGATCATCTGCCCAAATGACTTATCAATAAAGCAGAGGCCAAGCAGATAATTTATCTATATAGTTCTGTCGATATCAAGTTCAGACTCAACAGCCTTAAAAGGATAAGGACGTCAGGTGATGGATGGTCATACAAGGCTCCAATGAAAATATGACCCTCTTAATAAATTTGCAATATCCTGCTCTGTACCTAATCCCCCTCCTACATCCCTTTACATTCCTCTCAATTTCTTCTTATGAAAGCAAGCTTCTTTCCCAAGATTTCTTTGCTGAGTAATAGCAAAGGTAATTTTGTAACATCACTTCCCTGTATGGAAACTCTTCAATTGTCAGGTATATGAATGCAAATATTTGATATGCTCATTTGTACCAAGCGTTTGACACCAATGCTGCATGTCTATGCAAGCTCAGTGAATCATGCAGGACACTGAACTGATGAGACAAGCCTGTCCGGAGTCAGTGTAAACCCTGCCAGGAGATTACACTTTGGCATTTTCTTCATAAATCACACAAAGACTCTCAGGACATACAGGGTCAAAGCTCGTTCTGTAAATATCAACTGCTTGTATTTGACAAGTGGCCGTGACTTTTCTGAGTCGTACAATAGTTCTGAGTGTTTGCCTTCCAAATCTAACCTTTGTGCACTAAGCTCTATCTCACTAACAGTTCTCAGTTCCGTCACGGGCCGCACCCTGACCCATCTGGATGTAGGGTTGGGTAACATAGTTAGCTTTAGCACCATGTGATGAGTGTCAAACCAATGTGATCTGCCATGTGTCTCTAGGACATAATATTCCTCTGGGAATTTGTTTGCTTTCAGCAACGAACTGTATAGTTTTTTCACAATAAGCATTAATGGGGTTAGATAACAATGGGCAATCACTGAATATTTATTAATAATTATGGGGAGCAAGCGAAAATTTCCTATCAGCAATACCCTTAATGTTTGCCTTGGCCAAAGCAACTCAAGTCTTCCACCCATTAAAGTCATCATAAATATATTCTGACCGATGTACGCCCAGCTTCCTGGTATTTAGTGGTGCAAATTTCAGACCTGTTTCCTTGTACTCCTGCTTTAGTCTTCTTACTTCTTTACTTAAGCACTGCAACCTCATTGTTAAGGCATGTTTTTAAGAAGTCATAGTCCTGGTCTTGTTTTGGGTCAGTTGTCAAAGGCTCTATCTCAGGGAAGTCCAGAAATAGCTGCTTTTTACACCCTTTTAAAGGACAAGCCAGAGAAAGACGTAGAGGCACAAGCAGGCACTATCTGACTTGGTGCTAAAAAACAGACTGGATTGTTTCCCTAGTCAAGCAGTCTCTGGCAAGAAATCGTAAAAGGTTTGTTATCAGGGATTTCAAGTGATAGCAAGACTATAGAGAAAACACACTGGAGACGTATTCCCCCTCTTATTTTTCTTCCTTTTTTGGGGTAGTGATGTTGTTTCATTGATTGGAAAGTGTTCCAATCAGATTTGCCAATATCTTCAGAGACAGAGGAGTCAGATCCATTTGTTGAGATCATGTTTGACACGATGGTTACCTCATATTTTAAAGTCTGCAGCAATGAGAAACAGAATCTCCTCTTTAAATTTAAATCTTTCTTTTACTCTATTGCTCTTTGATACAAATTCACTTTCGCTGCAGTTTATTATTCAACATGACCCACAGTGAAAGATCGCTTCCTCTCCCATCTGTATGTCAGAAAGATCAATAACCCATCCAGGACATTGCCACCACAATGAAGTTCTGTCAGTGTGCCAAGGAGCTGCAAAAGTTCCCAATAAATGCTTAGCAAAACTTTCAATTTGTGGCTTTCTTGGTGTGGCTCTTGCAGCCAATGGGTTGTCAGTCAGGGCTCTGGTTCAAAAAGTCCTGAGGTTTGTTTGCTGCTGGTTCTTTTTGGAAACTTGTGGCTTTGTGACATCCACAGCCATCCGTTGGGCCCATGTTGCTGTATTGCCTCACATTATCCAGAGTTGAGCAGAATTGTTTTTGGCAACAGAATGCTAACATTTTCCTACGATGCAAACCTCCAAGTGGGGCCCTCTTCTTCTCCTCACTCCAGTGGATGATGATGAGCAACCTGGAACGTCCTCCTCTACTGTGGTTGCTACGGCTACTTACTCAACCTTCTTATGGTGAACTGTGTGACTGGAAGATTACTGTTTGGTTCATTCTTTCAAGGACTGACTTTAGCTGTGCGTGCAAAAGCACCACATGTGTTTAATGGGCCTTGAGTGAAAACCCCTCTTGGGGCATTTCTGTTGTTTTTTCATATCAAAAAAGCTCTAGAAATAAACTCAGACTGATTTCCCTCTGTCCTGTGTTTTAGGCTTTGACCGATCTTGTAAAAACAGCAAGGCAGTCTGCTCACTGACTCTCTCTACCCATGTTCTGTTTTCTTTTGTCTGCTTGGTCATCATTGCATGTCAATTGGAATGGTGCTAAAGTGGTGTTAAAAAACTTCTGATCTGTCCAATAACAAAATCTGTGCTATGAAACACTAACAATGGTGGGGTTTTCCCTGCCTCCTGCCCAGAATAAAAGCACACACCAAGACATCATGAGACATTCACACATAGACACATATGTAGTATCACATGCCCCAGCACACACCGTTACGTATATTCCTAATGAGGGCCTGGACAGCTCTTGGTGGAAGGATTCTGCAGGTGGCTGCACTTTCATCAAGCCACGACTGAATTTGTTTATGTTTGAGGTCATATGGGCCAGAGAAAGAAGTTTATGTGCCCAGACACACATTTACACACTGTCTAATTACCCTCACTTCAGTGTTTTCTCTTTTCCATAAGACATATTGACATGTCAGCATATTGCAGGCTAGATATGGAACAAATGGACAATTTTACCTTTTTCTGTATAGTGGAAAATCTATCCCTCTCAACATAGGCCAGTCTGTATTTGGACCTGTCTCACCACCCTGAAGGAAAAGTCACTTTGAGATGACGGTGACACGTGCAATAAATCATAGCTCCCTCAGTCAGTGGCTAATCACATTTTCCTTCCCTAATTAATAGCTTATTTATTTGTTTGGTGGGGTTCTGCTGTGAGGTTAGAATATTCTGTGTTTGTGTTCGTCTGGCACGTGAGTCTGTATGTAATAACAGTAAGTCAGTGCCGAAAGAGCATCTCCACCTGCCTTTGCTTAAATGTTATTGTCATTATTGCACATTCCCCAGGAAAAAAAAACTCAGGTTGCCCACCAGTTTTTAAATTGAACTTCCAACAAATGAAACTCATTTGTTCATATTTCAGTTGGCAAACATTATAGTTAGAAATACATTCAATTCAAAGGCAATAAGCTTTATAATTAGTGTATTTCTGACAATGAGTTCAGTGTTTCTAGTCCTAAAACTGGAGCACCCATACAGACCCGACCCCCCACCTAAAGCTGAAACACATTAAGGCATCAGTTAAAACCACTCATGTCTGCTTGCATGTCTTCTAGAGTTTTAGGTTACTCTTGCACAATTTGATACACACACATATTTACACTTGGCATGTAGCTGAGCAGAGCAGGGGAAAAGTCCAGAAATTGTCCTGTAGTTGTTGAGCGCCTGGTAGCATTTTAGATGACCCAGCCAAGCTGTTGGTTTTGTAAACTGTTGCAGCTGGCTTGGTGCATTACAAGAAACGGGAGCCCACCCTCCCCCACACCAACCCCTCTCTCCTAAACACTCTATTTTACTGTCAGTGGTATTCCCCATGTTCATGAGCACATTTTTTACTCACAGAGCAGGCGTATTAACCTAATTTATCTTTCTTTCTAGTAAATTGTCATGAAGAAATCCTTTTAAGCAGTTGAGCAATTATACTGTGCACTCTGCAAAATGAACTAGGATATAAAACACAGAGTAAATTTCAAATCTAAATTAAAATCTATTAATGTCCTTTTTTCCATTTAAACCAGTACAGGGGCAATTTCACATACATACACCCAAGCAAGAGCATTCAGACAGGCCAAGAAATTTAGTTATTGATAAACTAAACTAAATGCAACAAATAACTAACATAAAATGCAGACAGTGAGTCTCTGACACTCTAAAGCAGTCATAGGTCATTTGTTTATTCATCAAGTATTGCATCCATTATAGCTTTGCAAATCAACATGACTAAACTTTCATGAGGTGTTCTGCTTGAACAATGTATATGAACATTTTGAAAACAGGAGAGCTAAAGTGAAAAGAGTTTGACAGATTTGGTAACATGTTGTTTCTTTGTTTGAAACTGTTTTAACGTACAGGATGCATCTGTAAAGCTTTAGATGTACAGTAAATAGATGTAAGTATCTGTGGTGTAATTACAACCATTTGGTGAGGCCTAGAAACACATCCTTTGACAGCTTAATGTAGGAAACTATGGGGTATGGCACATTCATGTGCATGAGGCCCATCTGGTTCACTGTTAAGTAAAGGGAGAAAAGGCTGCTGTCAGTTACTGTGTTTTTAGATAAATATTTTTTTTTCTTTTCTGTGAAAAACTGGACAAACTTACAAACACATTAATCTAGAGACACATGGGAGTATACACAATCTTAAAATCATACACACAATTCATAATCACTTCCTGCGAATTGAGGCTTTGCACGGAAAGGTGCATAAAAGAAGTCCCTGTATGCCAGATTTCAAAGAATAGCCCCACAGTTTCCATGAAAGATTCCACAACAGATAAATGTCTCTTTTCCCAATCATGGCAGACCACATTGGTTGAGGAAATACTAACTTTAATGTGTCAACCCTGATATAAAGGCTGCCAGTCTTGTCACAACGTCCATACAACACACCTACTGTAAAAGGGCAGATGGGGAGGATAGGGCTCAGGAAAAGGAAGGCTCAGACTTGCTCTGTGTCTGTGCTTGGAGAAATTTTATGGGCATAATTTTTACCTAAACTCAGTATGCTGATTCCCCACCCCACCTTAATACGGCTCTGAAAACATCTCTTCTTTGATCCTCAATGGGCTTCAGTAAGGAAGAGAAAGAGACAGGCAGATGAAGAGAGACTCTGGGTTACTGATCTGTGTGAAATACCCTCTCACTGCAGCAGGGCTGCATCATACACCCACTTCCTCTATTTCCTCTGGCAGACACTGGGAGCATTCTACCACCCATCTGCCCCCAGTAAATTTTGCTTGAAGGCTTAATTATACGCACACTCACTGACACACACATGCACACACTTTCAGTGAAATTTCCTGCAACGCTGAAGCGGAGAATTAACGTCAAATGTGGGGCATTCATTCATCTGAATGTATGGAGTGTTATGTTAGCTTCTGGTTGTGTTTTTGTGACCCCGCAGTCCATTATTATGTCCCTCTGGTCATATTTGTAGCCCAAAGGGTGTGTGTGTGATGAACTGTAGACACCCTGTGCTCTTGTCATCAAGCAGTGACGGTCACAACACAAGACTGAGGCCCTTTAATGAGTCATTAAAGACGTTTAGATTTTTTAGATAATGATTTGATTTTGGTGCCATAAAGCATTTTAGAAATATTTATTTATGGTTTTGTTTTTGTGATCCCTCAGCAGATGATGAATGACCATGAAGATGACTCTCCTGACAGCTGCATCAAAAAGGTAGGATATCTTTATACTACTTCACAAACCCTTTCTTCACAGCTGCCACATTGTTCTTTTACATCACAGATATGTCTACCTGTGTGGGTAAAACTATTTTCTTCATGTAAACAGACATACTTAAGCACCAAATTGCTCATCTGACTAAGATTTTGATTTACTTTAAATGTAAACCCTGCATTGCCTTTGCCTTTACTGATGGAATAGACAGTTTTGTTTAGTTTTAACCAGCAGCAGAGTCTTTGTGTGGTCAGGCTTAAAGGAATATGTAAACATTTTTATGTTCAATCTAGTAGCAAGGTTTGCAGTAACTACTAAGCCTAAGAGAGACAACAAACAATGATCTGCAATCTAGGAAGCCCTCTCTTCCCTCACACTGTGACAGACACGACTCATTGACCAGTCACTGACCACTTTATGAGGTGATAAATTTATTGAAGAGGCTGGGCAGTTTGTTTTTACGGCCAGTGTCACCAGGTCAAGACAAAACGGCAAGAGAGTTCATGTCCATCTAATGGTCCATGAAAGAACAATGGCTGCTGGAGAGGGAACACTGAGAACAGCCGAAGCCATCCAGGCACAGCCCCAGCTCAAAGTCAGTGAGGGCTGAAGGTGGGGGGATCACAACGGTTAGAAATAGAGTGATCAAATTTGATCAAAAAGGAGCAATAAAATCTGGCTTTATGGTTTGATACCAGAACCAGCCAACCCACCTGTTATGATGTACTTTTTATAAATATATTTATTGAATCTGTTTGGCAGTAATCACAGTATTCATCACCATTCAAGAATTTAAACACTTTTCAAGATAGTGCTTTTTAAAGTTTTGTCTAATCTTGCTTGACAGGTGGTTGAAACAGGACTACTTACTGTATTTGTACGAGACAGCCTTCTTTAGTACAAGCAGTGTGAAACATTACAACATGGCTGAACTATAAAGAAGCCTTGTGGGCAAACTTACCAAAGGGTATTACACATATAATCCCTCTTGGAGTAATTTACAGTTATGAACAGTCTTGCTTTTAGAAAAACAAAATCATATAAATTTGCTCATTTGCATTTAAGGGTCAAAGGTCTTGTTGCTGCACCTTCCATAAACAGGCAGACCAGCATGTAAATCACTGACTTCTTGGTTGATCTGAAATCCTACATTAGTCAATGAGCTTATTTTAAGAGCTGACCGCAAGTGGTTTGGGCTGTTCTGAGTTCCCCACATGTTCGTACAATGTGGAAAAACCTACTTGGTTTTATAAACTACCTAACCACCTTCCACATGAGACGCATGCACATTCTCTTTCTCTTTCTCACACACATATACGCACAATCTTGCACACTTACAAGTGCTTTTAGTTGCTGTGTGTACACACACAACCTGAGTGTGACTGGTTTATACAGATGACAAAACACAGATGTACATTATGCATACCTGTTCTACATAAAATCTTTACACACACACAGAAACAAACTGGCTACATCTCATTATGCGGAGTGTGAGTTGTGGTGGGCCCTCGTCGGGCGGTTGCAGACCACATGCCTGTTATGAATATGAATGAAATTATGCATGAGCCATTCCTTATGACATGACTCATTCATCCACATGCAGTCATACAAAAACACAGGCAAGGGCATGCACACACACAAAAACACTGGCTTCTCCTCCCTCCATCATTTCATTACCATCACTACACTTGATTAAGGCACAATGTTAATTGAGCTGTAGCTTTTAAATAAACTGGCTCAGTGTTACCACATCCTAACCACTCTTATTTGTTGCTCTGCTTTACAGTAAAGGGATCTGTTGTTATGCTTTTATATGCACATATGTATATGTGTGTGTGTGTGTATATATATATATATATATATATATATACATGTATATATAGTTACATGATGTATATGTTGCATAAGTTATATTTTAATGTTGAGAGAAATATCTAACAATAAAGAATTAAAGATTCATTTCCATCTGGCAGCTACTGCAGGAAATTGGAAGGAGTGTATATATGGATGGATGAGATGACTAGAGGATTCAGTGTGGCTTCTTTTATTGGGTCATGTTAGTAGTATAGTAATTTATTTTTATAATAAAATATGTTTTATAACACATTGCAGAAGATTATATAAGAAAAACAAGTGATATTTCAGATTTATTAGGTTCTCCTTTTTTAATATTTATTTGAATGACAACATAAAGGTTTTTGCACAAGTCCTTTCTTTTGTTTAATCTAACAGCAACTAAAGAGGTATGCTCCTGTAAAAGTCACAAACACAACAAACGTTTAAACTGTCCCCAGATGAACACACAGGGTGCATGATTTGTTTTTAGGAAGAATGCTGCATGCAGTATTGCTTTGTTAAATGAATGAAATCCAGTGCTTTATATGTTATCCTGCTCAAAGGATATCTTTGAGGTGCTGTGGTTAAGTATGTTTTTTAACAGCACCTAATCCATAAAGGAAAAAGATGGGGAAAAAAAGACAAAAAATACTTTACTGTTTTTTGTTCTTATCTGCAGTTGGTTTACAGACTCTTCTCTGTTGGCACACAGAAAAGAGGTGGTTGCAGAGTGAGCCCAATTAAAGATAATGATTTATAAAGCTTAAAAAACCTATGTTAAACATATCACACCAGCTTAAGATGTTGAAAAGTTATAATTTTAAACTACTTCATTCTCCTTCTGATGGGTTTTATACCATTAAACACAAATACAAAAAGCATTCCAATATTGTTAGGTTAGGTATAAATGGTCTCAGACAAATATTTTTGTGGTGTTCACTTTCACTTTATCTAGGAAATTTGTTTCGGATATCTGAATAAAACTGAAAAACATTCATGTAAAAGTGCACAATGCCAGAGTGACTGAATGTCACTGCTTTCACAGATTTATAAAGGCAGCAATGGTATCTATGCCATGTCTGTAAAGGGCATTGCTGTGTCAGTCTGACAGGAGTGTAAAAGCAAATAGGAGGCACTGTTAGAGTCAGGGATAAGGAAGGGGATAAAATGGAAGCAAAGATATTATTGTAGCTTCTCCAGCCTCTTTACTGAGAGCTGCTCAGAGCTGCCCCTGAACTATATGTGTGTGTGCACATGTATGTGTGTTTGCATGTGTGAAGTTTAAAAACCTGAGTTCATATCCTGTGCTTTCTGAGCCATATTGGCTTACACACATGCAACACAAAATCTCACGCATCTTCACACTACACACACACCGAAAATAAAAAGACCTGTTATCTGAATCTCCTCTGCTTACTTCCTCCATCTTCTTTTACTTATTTCATCCCTCCCTGTTTCCCAGCAGACAGGATGGTGTTGTTGTAGCTATAGATTGCTATCTGTGGCTATTAGTGATAGGATCAGGGATTGTTTGATTTCGTCTGGTCTGGCCATACAAAACAGGACTATCTGTCTGTTTAGCTGTCTAGGCCCTGCTTATGTATATTCTCCTTCACACACAGAACATCCACTTAAGTCTATATGTGTGTTTGTATTTGTGTGTGTGTGTAGAAGTTAATACGGTATCGGAGGACTTGAGTTACCTTTTGGATTTCTTGGATTTAAGCGTTGTAGCTAGATACATGGCTGAGAAAAAGAAGAGTCTTGCTCTGTGGGTTTGTGTATGTGTGTGTGTTTGTCTGTGTGTGTTAATCCTCATCTTCAGAGGAGCGCTGCTGTCCATGCCAATGTGTGTAAACACTCCAGCAGATCAGATGGCAGATAATGACTTCCAGATAGACACCCTCCATTCAACCAGCAGAGAAAATCAATGAGCACTGATTGCTTTTTTCCCAAGACGATCATCTCTCCCCTGAAAGCTGCTATCTATCTATCTCCTTCTATCTCTGCTTCTCTCTCAATTCCTCTGTCTCTCTTCAAGGCCCATTCATTCACCTCTCAATACTACTGAGACTGAATCAATTCATGCTGCTTTTCACTGGGGATTTGCTGTGAAAAGATACAGGAATATCTCTTTAAGACGATCAAGTCCTCTTACTCTGTTTGTTGCTCTCCTCCTCTTTGATTTGTCTGACTGAAGGTGAGCATGTGTTCTTTTTCTCCAATGCATTTGTTGTAGTGATGCATGCCATTAGGCACCTCTCTATAACCTCAAGCACTTGAATGTGATCAACTGCATCATGATGCAAAATTTGCAGCAAATCCGTACAGTAGATGTGACAATACTTGTAAATGGGGATATGACAGGGGTTGATAAGTAACCTATAAATAGGTTTTTCCCAGTTCATGTTGAAGACTGGGAAGCCAAATGGGGGTCAGCTGCAGTCATGAATCTATGGGTGTGTGCACAGGCATATAGTACCCCCCCCCCCCAAATCAAGTCGAGGAATGAGTCTCTAAATACACATGCTAAATGGCCCTAAATGTATGAGGGCTATTATGTGGACAGAGGGAGCTTCACCAGTCACAGAAGTGATCCAGTGCTCCAGGCCATGGTTTACCCTCTGCCAACAGCATCACCCTCCCCCTTCATACCCCTTCTTAAATAGGCTCATGATTGATTGATAATTATGATAATTTGTATGAAATGATTATCTGGATATTATAATCACTGCCACCCCAGTGTGCCACGGGGGCAAGTCATTTTTCATAACGCTGTGTGTCACAAATACCCGCTGGTTACAGGGGTGTCTCTCTCCATTTGTGTGTCATACATGTACACACACACACACACACACAAACATGGTCACAAATATACAAACCTGACAGACCTGATGTGTTTTACAAGAACATCTCTATCATGTTTGATTTCTTTGTTAGTATGTCACACTGTAGATACTGTAACTGCATGGACTGATTGTAGATTTAGTACTTTAAAAAAGATTGGCTTCACTGATCTGTTTAGTTCTTTATCAACCTAGATTTTAAAAGATTTAGTAACTGCTGCTCCTCAGTTTTAAGCTTTTGTAACATTGCTGTGATTTATAATTTTTTTTAACCTGCTTAAAAAAAACTGCTTTGCAGGTGAAAGGTTCCTGTTGAGCCAAAAGTCTTCTGGAAAGTTTTTCGTCTACCTGTTCAGTGTTCTGGACATTTGTAGAAAGATAGATAGATAAAGAATATTAACTTCACATTATATTAAGATAGAAAGCAAAAACATGTGATCAGGAAGTACCGAAAAATCTTCTTGTCATTCTCAGGAAGTGCGCAAACATACTGCAGCTCCAATCATCCTGTCTTCTCTGCCATCTATAGAAAAGTAGGGGGAGAAAAGTGTATGTGTGTGAAGGAGAGAGGGGGGGTAGGAATAATATTTGTGGTTTTTGCTCTGCCCTGAGATGACTTAATGATGATATGGGTCTCTTTTTCTTATGTTTCAACGGGCTCTGAGTGACATGTTTTCATTGTGGTGGTGCAGACCATGACTTGCTTATAGGTCAAAGTTCACAACTACATCTAAGTATTGCTACAACTACAGCACAGATTTGCTGCAATCATGATGCAGATGATCACCTTAAAATTCATGAAGTTAAGGATGGGGGGGGGGGTCAGAGGAGACACTGAGGTTCCACAATGTATCTGTGTGATGTTGAAGAATCGAGTGTGGTCCAAGGCTAATTTAAAACTTTGTAACTTGCTGCTTTGGACATGATGGATGGATGTCACTAACAAAAATATCTAAACTTGTCAAAGCATTTTCATATTTTTTCTGCTAACATATTTTGTTACACATACTCAAAATATGCACACAGCAAACAGTATATTTCACTTTGGTCTTATGACAAACATCCACACAGCTCCAATGTTCCAACTGAAGTATCATATTGAGCAACTCATTGCTTCTGTATCGACTTTCCACCAGTGCTGCTGCTGGAGAAGACTGAGAATTGTTTACATTTATCCGATGCAAAATTCAGACCTAAAGAAATGAAGAGTCTAATATTGAAAATGGATATTTTTGTTGAAGTTTTCATTTAATTTTTCTGTGTTACATTAGAAAATTAATACATCCTGACCTTGTTAGCCAATGGCATTGAATCATGGTAGGTCACATGGTTCAAACAAAGTAAGGGCTGTTGGAGAGGAGGTGGGGAGTAGGAGGAGAGGTGAAGACAGAAAGAAATGGTCTTTCTCTTTCTCCATCTGTCTTGTCTGTGGGAACTGTCCCAACTATGGTTACTGCAGAATGCTGTCATTATGTCTTGTGAGGAGCTTTCAGTCAAAGGCCTCCCCTGTGTGTAGCAGTGCTCATGCATTTGTGTGTGTTCATGCTCTCTTGAGTGCCACTTTTAACTTGCAATGGCACTCGAAACTCGTGTGCGCGTCCAGCATATGTGTGTGTGGGCCTCGGCTGACGCATCTCCGTTGTTATCGTCGATCAAAAGCCAACGTCACGGCGGAGTGAAGCGCTGGGAGAGGAATTCAAGTGGGAACGAAAAGAAAGAAAGAGTGAAACAGATAGAAAGAGACAGAGCGAGGGGGTTGAGGAGAAGCACGAGGTGATCAGAGGCACTTTCACATCAGCTGGCTCCATGACCCCATCCCTCTTTCACTCTATCCTTCTTTCTTTCCTTCTGCCTTTCACTCCTTCTATCTTCTCTCATTCACTCTTGCAGTCTTTGTCTCTTCATAATCTCTCTCTCAGTGGTCATTCCCACCACATTCTCTGGGGTCACCCAACAAAAGAAGGAGGTCAATAGTCTGACAGTTGAGGGGGCTGTCATATGAGGTTCCTCACACATATGCACACACACATTTACTTCCACACATTTGTTTTGGACTATCTATGTGAGAACATTTCTATTGTTTCCAAATTATTTTTTTCGTAATTACGCTTCTAAAAAATCTGACTTCCTCTTGAAACACCTCAACTTTTGTGTTTATTTGCGCAGCAACACCCTCTGTATCACCTACATCATCATACTTTTTTTTTTTTTTTTTTTTTTTTTGGAGGGGAGGGGTGGTGATTGATTTCCCTATCAATCAAATCCATTGAAAAGTCACACAAACAGTAGCATAAAGAGATCATGACATGGCGACTTTAAAGATCTGCAGTCAGTAGTGCACAAAATTCACCTTTTCAACACTTCAGCACTACTGGAATGAATTACAGCAGCCAAAGATTGAGTGCTCCTTTACTTCCTTCCCTGAACTTAATCGTGATGCAGCCTCTGACATCTTCTTTAGACCACTAGAAAAAAAGAAAAAAAAAAAGGAAAGAAAGTTCTTTAGATAATTTCTTAAACTGTTTAATAATAATAAAAAAAAAACATTACTATGAAACAACAGTCACTTGACATTTCATAGCTTCGTCTGTCATTGCTGAAATAGCCACATATTTGAGAATTACGTTAATCTTTCTGTGTTTTTAAGGACATTTGCTGCTCTCATGCTTCCAAATGAACCCCAAAACACTGATGTAAACACACATACACACACATACACACATAGACACACGCTATGTCTTGTCTGTCAAGAAAGCTGCAAGTTCATTAAGGCAGAGAGTGAACACAGAGGCCGGCTGGTCAAGCATCGGCAATAATAACATGATAATCCACGTAACGTTGCCACAGAGATGTAGACTGCAAGTGGGAGGGTGAGAGTTGTGTGGTCCTGTGCCTTAAAAATATTTTAACGTGTCAGAAGAGGGAGATAAAGGTTCTTTTGCCCATGAGAACAGCCAGGAGAATTTGATACTTTACATGACAGGATGGGAAGTGTGTGTGTGTGTGTGTGTGTGTTTGTGAAATGTCTTTTCACACAATAGACTGCAGGCACACAAGTAAATTTTAGTGTTCCGGTTGTTTAAATCTTAACAGTTTGTGCCACTCAGAGTATTTCACAGGTTGTTAGGCTTTTATGTTTTATATCATGTAACTTTCTTCAGTTTTGTTATGCTATTATGTGAGAAGTGGTGAGGTATTCATGCAACACAATGTCCATGGATAGACAAATAATTGAGTTAAAGTAAAAGAGCATGTCAGTAAAGATGGAAACACTCAGAGGGCAAGAGACAGCCGGAGGCAGGGGGATGAGGGGGGGGCACGACAGGGAGGAATGCCAAAATGCCCAAGAGAGGCAAGAACTGCCAACCCGGTCACAGACACAGCCCGTCTGGGGAAGAGAGACAGAGAGTGGGGGAAAGAGGCTGGCCCCGTCAACACAAGGTCATGTGAAAAAAGATCCCTCTCTCTATAGCCACTCACCATCCATCCATCCATCCATCCATCCATCCATCCATCCATCCATCCACCCATCCATCCATCCATCCATCCATCCATCCCTGTGTCCACACATCATTTTACCTTTACTTTAATATTTTGGAAATAGAAAAAACATTTGAAAAATTACTTAGAAAAAAAGATGGAAAGGAGAGGAGCAAAAGAAGTTGGGGTGAAGGATGAGGAGATGGCAGAGACAGTGGGAGTGTGTCTGTGTATAACAGGTCTTAGGGGAGCTTTTAGCCATAGAGTGGTAAGTGAAGCATGCCGTGTGTTGAGACTGCTCTGGTAAACTGCCTTCATTTTGCGAACGAGTCTCTGTGTGTGTTTGATCAGTCCCAGTTTGGCTAGAAAATGAACTGTTTTGTTTGTCTTTTTAAAATTTGTCAGCTAATTTTAGTGAAGCCAAAAATATTTGGAATCACAGAGAGAAAAAAAAAGTGCTCAGTCTATCAATGACCTCCATGTGGTCCTCTTCAAGATCCCATAGCAACAGCTATTATTTAACCAAAAAAATATGTTTATCATTTATGAACATCAAACGGGGATCCAAATAACAAGCAAGTATTGTAATGACAAGAGGATGAAAACAATATTTACTACATTTAAAACAACATTTAAATTAAAAAAAAAAAAAAAAAAAAAAAACCTACATAGTTGTAATTTTCTTGTGAAAATAAAACTGGAAGTCACAAATTTACATAAATATGGCACAAAACATAGACACTTTTTTTACTTTAAGATATGTATTTTCCACCAAATGTCATATAAAATTGATAGCTAACTGAATAAGAACATATGCTGAAGGGGTTTTAAGAGTTCTGCAGCTTTTAGCTCATTGTTTACCAACTAACAATGTGACTGGTGAAGGAAGTCAATGCTTTCTATATTATTTTTGACAGATGAAATTAGTATTAAGCTGAATTGCTAAAATCATATTTCATTGCATGTGTTTGTTTTTCTAGCCTCAATTTTAATAATTTAATAGCATCTTTTAATACCACAGATCTTTTTTTTATATATACATTTTTGGCTTCTATAATATTTGAACAGGCAACCATGAACAGCTTGTAATGCATTGAGTGGAATATTTACTGAAGCTGTCTCAGAAGTCTTGACTAAGAACAGACTAAACGGCAGCAAGAACAATTAAGTGTTGGCTTTTGTATTTAGTTTTTTTTTTCAACTGTATTTCATAGTATCTCTACCAGTTGCTGCAAATTTGGATAGTCTCCCCTGAAACATATTCTGAGATCCAGGGTTTCTGTCCACTCTACCCGTAGTTTATGCTTTATCCTCACTTCCTTCCCTTTCTCCCTCCTTTCATCCCTCAATCCTTCCTTCCAATCTCAGCTGAACAGTATGGTCTTTGACTGAGTCTTAATCTTCATTACAGGGCATTAGTCCACTGGGGAGGCCCTGTCTCGTCTCCCCGCAGCGCAGCCTGGCACTGTCCCACAAGGGACGTCCTGCCACGGCACAGCACAGACACCCTGCCAACCCCTCTTGCCTCCCACCGGCTTCACCTTGGTCGCCCCTTCGCTCAAATGAACTGTTAAATAAACGGCAGGCCTTAATCCACATGAAGTAGTCGGGGGGGTGGAGGTGGTGGAGGAGATGCCGAGGCCGGTCAGGAGAAACAATAGAGTCGGCCCTGGACGCCTCCATTTAAAGCAACCATCAATCATACTCACCATGAGATTTCACTTTCTTTCTTTCTTTTTTTCTTTCGTTTTTTTTTTGATGATTTTATCATAAAAGACTGAATCTCAGGGACTCAGAATGATGATAATCCCAGGCATGTGGCTCAGTACTCATATGCGGTCTGTGAGCATGGCCTAGTGTTTGATAAAATATATGTTTGTGAGTGTGAGTCTTGTCTTAAGAAGAAAATGTCCCACAAGCTATTCCAGTAGCTTCTCTTTTAAACATTTGATTTTTCACTGTCACGTAGATCCTTGTACAATTTCATGTTCATAACCTTTGCACAAGTGGAAGGACACATACAGTTTTAAAAAAACAGAAAAAAGATACTTGCACAGACATAGTGCATCACCTCTTTGCATTGCTTGCTAACAAGGACAGTTGACTCGCTGTGAATCAGATAATTAAAGAGGATGGCTAATTGAGTAAACAAGCATCGGGGCCGTCACCCCTAATTAAGTGATTACAAGAAAGAGCACACTCAGCCAGCACAGTGCTAATTAACGTGTACATAAGCTCACACACAGACACGCACGAGGACATGGAGAATTATCTGTTAGAGAAACAATGATTAGAAAGAGTGGGGGATCCCTGGAGAGGCCTGCAATAAGAGGGGATCAAACACACACACAGCATCATCCCAAGAGAGGGGTTTTCTGTTCTATGTCTTTGTGCTAATTCATTCTGGATAATCCTTTTATTCAGCTAACAGCACAGAAACTGATGGAAAGTTTGCAGTAGTCTCGGAGCGTGACCAACACACTGCTGATATGAACCCTTATAGACAACGTTTGGGTTGTGAAATGCCCTTTTTCTTTCTTTTTTTTTCACTGAATTATTATTGAGATTATTGTCTGGAAAAATTCAATAGCTTAATGTAATAATCCAATCAAAGCTGTGTATATATTTATTTATTTTGTCGTGCTTGTGTGGTCTGGTATCCTAAACCCCATTTTGTTTTTTCACACTCCAAGGTACGCTGGGAGTCAACCCCATCATGCTCTTCAGCTGTGACATTTCAGATCAAGATGCTCATATATGAGGGTATTATCACAGAGAGTGTTACCTTAGGGAGAATTATCCAGAACATTAACCAGGAAGTCAAAATGATTATTTTGCCCCAACTCTCCTTGGGGAATATAACATGAATATGATGTGATTTATTCCTATCTAAAATATATCTAGTCAAATATTTATGTGGATATTAATGGCTTTGCTCAGTGAAAAGAGATTCAATCATGAAATTGCTAAAGGTCGGCCTGTGATTGAAACTGTACCACATTCAGAATCAGTTCTTTGAGTCTAAAAATCTGATTTAATTCCACACGAACAGAGATTATTGGATGTTTATATAACTCATTTTATATCAGCTGTTTTTTTTTTTTTCTTAATGCACCAGGTCAGATGTAATATTTTCCTGAGTGTACTGGATTTTAACCGCAAAGCACAAAAGCTGATCAGCTTGGCTTAAAATCCACTTTTAATGGGGTGAAAGAGGAGAAAAAAAACATGCATTAATTAAGAAACGCTCCGGGGATGAAGTCTAATTATTTTTGGAGCAGAAAAGATTTTCCATGTTGGTCAGGATAACTGTGGTGCAGTGTTATCTGCTAACACCGAGCCCAGTCTCTACTCCCCTACCAGCACCATTGTGAAGCTGATTTAAGATCCCCAGCTAATGGGCATACCTGCCTGACAAACATGACTTCTTAGCAGGTGACTCCTGTCAAATATGTCTGAAATAACAGGTAAATGAATTAGCAATAAAATGGACTTAGGGTTAACAGGCAGGGGTGCCCATTATTACAGCTCCTAATCACTAAAGAGATGCCATTCACTTTCTTTAAGAAGGCAGCATTTTTCACCGCTTGCTGGCCACCGGCCCCCTCAGAGCCACAACACTCTTCTAATGGAAGGCTCTCTGCTTGAGCTCCAACCTCCCGAAAGCCCCCAACCATTTCTTTCTCTCACTCTCTTTTCTCTCCTCCACCCACACCCCCTCCCCCTTTCTCTCCTGTAAGATTATCAGTTTTGATTACCGTCGGCAACAGGCTCTTACCAGCGGTCGGAAGCTGCGTCTCACAGACCTGAAAGGCCCTCAGCAGGTTGCAAGAAGCTTTTGAAATTATGGGGCTGGGCTCAGAGGGAGAGTGCTCTGCGCACTGGTTTGCAGCCATTTAATCAACCTGACTTTTGATAGTCAAATAATGGCTAATTACAGTAGCACCTGCCCACAGGGTTAAAGGGTGGAACAGATTTAATGAGAGAAAGGGACAGAGAGAAAGAGACAAGGAAATGAAAGAGAAAGCTAGAGAATGTGTGCCATTATCCTCATGTCTTTCTGATTGGGTGCAGTGAATCAGTAAACCCTGGGATGCTCTTGTGTGCCACAACCTCTTCCTCACAATTAGGAGTTATTTTTCTCATATAGGGCACATGATTGATGAGGGTGGCATGATGCAAGGTGAGAAGAAAGTGAGGCTAAGAGAAGTAAGATTGACTGTGATTAATGATTTTTATTTGTGTAGCTATGGAAAATCATTATAATGTTGAAGGATAATTATCTGAACTACTTTTTATTTTGAGTGCTGTTGTAAGTGCTGCATTTCAGAAAAGCAAACATTCTCTGGAAACTGGAAAAAAAACAAGCTATACACCTCTCATAGTAAGAGTCACAAACCAAGAATTTGATTTACATTAAAATAGTAAATAAACGAACAGAATTAACATTTAATTGATAGCTACCTAAAGCTGCTCCCTTGTCTTTGTGTCTCAATTTGTTAGTCCATCTTTGTCTCATTCTCTGTGTCTCCAGGGAGGCAGTTAGAGAGATAATGAGGGAAGAAGGATGGGGCTATTAAGGGGACAATTTAATAGATCACACACCGTATCGTCATGCTAAAACAAGATGTGCTTGATAGGGCACACCCAAACACTCGGCACACACACAGTTCAGGCCACAGATCAAAGCATATTAAAAGTGACCTATGTGTCAGTGCATTGATCTAAGACCAGGTGGCACCCATACATGCAGGCTGAGCTGCTTGTTTGCCTTCCACCCCCTCCTTCTATCTTTCTTTCTTTCGTTCTTGCCCTCCCTCTCTCTTCCGCCTTTCTTGTGACCAGCGACAACTTAGTCCCGGCACTCTATTGTTCAGGCACAAAGGCTATGTAAAGACACGTCAGCGATTACAAAGCTGCAATGGCACAGCTCAATTACTCAAAGGTTGCTTTGTACCACGCTGGGATACATGTGTTTGTAGGTGAGTGTGCGCGAGCAGAAGTCTGCGTACTTGCAGTGAGTGTGTAGCCCCTGTGAGATATTAACCGGGCTGTGGCTGTGTCAGCAGCGCCGCACTGTGTTTTTAGTCTTTCATGTTCCATTTATTTGACCCCTGACCCTCAAATACACAGCAGTCTCACTTCAGCTCCCCCTTCATGCACACCTCTGCACCTTTTCCACACAAACACAGGCACACATGTGCAAACATCCACACCCCCATGCACACATCTTCACGTACAACAAAGTAATCCATCCCCTCTTTCTGACCCGCTCTTTTTTTGAGCTATTACAAACCATATTTGCCCCATCCAATCAGTTTGATTAATCATGCGCCAGACCACAGCGTGCAATCAGATGACCAGAGCATTGTACCCCTCTCCACACATAAACACACCCACACACAGACATGAGGAAACACACTGGTGCTTGTGGGGAGGTATTTCCCCATAGACGTCCTCAGTGTGACAGCACCATAAACTGGCCATTTATCAAAGTGTCCCCCCCAGTGCACGCACATAAAAAGGCACTCTCACACACACACACACACACCCACACACACACACACACACACACACACACACACACACACACACACACACACACACACACACAAAACACAAACAGATTAGCGAAATAGTCTTAGGTCATTGTCTTAGTTGTGGAAAAAAAAAAAAAAAAAAACTAAAACTTGGCAATACTAAATTGTCATCTGTTTATCCAGCTTGCCATCTTCTAGATCTTTCCTTCACCAGACTGTAAAATTGAAGATGAGTTATCATTTATCGGGACTGACTATTATTCTCACTATTATTACCACTTCCAGTACTACTATTAGTTTGAAGTCATTTTTGATGATTACATAGGACAGTTAATGATTTTTCTCCATTATTTTTTTCATGTGTGAAGATTTCAAGTTTCCCTCTTTTTTATCGTATAATGTATGGATACACCTATGCAGGATTTGATTGGCTTCAGAAGAACAATTTCAATTGAAATTAGTTTTGAAGCGAGTTTGATACTGCTCTGATTTTGAGTAGTCACATTAACTACTGTGTGTGTGTGTGTGTTTGTCTGTGTCTGTAAATGTGTTGTCCTTTAATATCCACATAATTCTGTGGTTTGAGTAAAACAGAGCCCCTGCCTCTCTTTATGGCTTATGGGTCAATAACAATAATAAAAGAGATATTCATTGACATGTGGGGGGTCTCTCGCTCTGCTATATCACCTGAAGATTTAAAAGCCTTTTTCCTCTTCCATGCAATTTGTATATCTCTCTCACTCTTTCAGACCATTCAGACAAATTGGTGGCAAAAAGCTCTGGATTCTATTGATCTCTATACTCAGGAATACAGACTTTTGTTCGCAAGATTTTTATGGATTTTTTTTTTTTTTTTTTTTTTTTTGTAGTTGAGTCTTTAGTCAATAGTCAAGCACATAGCTCTATTCCACTATTAAAAAACAAAGAAAAAAAAACTGTGTAGTAGATTAATGTCTCTTCACAGTTCCAGCTTCTCTCCAGGACAGCTAAACAAGCCATGCAGGCAGGTTAACAGCAGCTCACTGAAGCCTATTTTATTGCTGGCCTATGTTCCAGAGGGCACGGAGTGTCAGTAATCAGGATATGGGGGTTATCCTGGCTGACCTATGTATTGAGCCTGCTATTGCAGCCATTTCCAGTCTCAACATATGGTAACAGGACCGATGTTCAGTGGGAAGTTATGAGAACAGTTTGGACTGCTGCCCTTAAACAATGAGATAGGCCAAGAAGAAGCTGGCTGCCAAACCCGGCATTGAATGTTTGAGCAAATGTTGGTGGATATATTGAAGAGTCACAGTCAACATAATAAAAATGCTTTTTTTAAATATGTGCAAAGATCTCAAGGTGCTGAAAATGACACAGAATCTTAAGAAGCATTTTTAAGAAGTTATTTCTTTTGCAGAAAGGTGTTGAAAACTTTCACAAAGCAGACTGATACATTGCTTAAACACACTGCTGTCGTTTTTTAAAGATGTGATCATCACAAATAAAGGGCTGAATTTCAGAAATTGATATCTCTAAATCTGGACAATTGAAATAGAAATTAATCTATTACTTTAGACCACAAGTTATAGAAAATGTTTCTTTTTCTTACTTCTCACACTCAACCTTTTGACATGTAATATATTGTGTATTTCCACTAGTAATGTAGCCCTTGACCTTAGAGCCACTGTTAGAGTTCCTCAAAATGTCTATCAGTGTCAAGAAAGTCAAGACAGCTGCAGAGGAAGAGAAAAGAGATGGCAGCTGATTGTTTTCCAAAGGAATTAGCTTGGCCTGACCCTCTTGAGCCCAGCCATCTTTTGAATGGCTGACACTTTATTTGTTTTGTCCCAATAACAACAGAATCTCCCAAGCACCACTGCGCCTGCTTACCCTGGTATTGTCACAAATAACTACACTCACTTTTCCTCTCCTTGTCTCTGTGACGTGGAAAATAAAGCCCCAGGCTTTTTACACAATCACAGGAGGCAATGCTGCGGTATGTGTGTGCTGTGATAAGACAGGCCGATGGGACACAGATATGAGAAGGGCAGTGGTGGTCACGCTCTCATACTCAGAGCAACACAGACCCAGCTAGTGCCCAGCAGACTCAGGGGATATCAGAGGAAAGATGAATATTGAAATGATTACTCAGCCAAGATATTTACTATTAATATTTGTATTTGTGATCATATCAGTGAAGGCTTAGATGAACAGTTTGTGTGTGCTTTCTGTGTTGTTGCGGTAGCACTACTGGAACACATGCTTGCACACATTACTGTGTGCAAGCGCCCCCTATTGCTTATTTCCTCACAGCAGAATGCATGTGAAACTTAACACATGAGAATGTAAAGGCAGATACACACGGGCTTACCTAGATGCATGTAGTAGCAGTCATGTTGTTGTAGCTGTATCACAGATTATGCATTGATCAGATCAAGCACAGTGCATAATCTTTGCCAAAATAGCATCTTTCTGTTCAGTGAAATAAAGGTGCTTAGCTTGCGTGATTTCATTATAGCTCCCCACATAATTTCCCTCTTTTTCAAAGTGCGCATACAAACACACACATATTTCTCACCCATCAATCCTGGCATGACCCCGTTTCAAATTCATTAACAAGGCTTCAGAACTTGCAGACACAGCAATCACCCCAAGCTAAATAAATTCCTGTGCCAAAGGATAGAGAGAGCCTGTGTATTTGTGTGTGTGTATGTGTGTGCTTGCGTGTGTGTAAATTATAGCAGTGCTGTGTCGTCCACTGCAGAGTGGAGTGAGGAATCTGTTTGGACAACTGCTGAATGTTTTGGTTCCCCCACGGTGCCTTGGAAAGCCATGCAGCCGCTGTATCTTTTACAAATTAGCCCGTGTTGTCCACCAAGCACTTTCTCTTATCCCCGGCCTAAGCCCTGTCTGCCCACCGCAGGACAATCCTGGGTGTGTTTCGGGAAGGTGGAGTTTCTAGAACGGTGCAAAGGAGAGAAAAAGATAGACAATGAGCATGACTATGTCTAAAAGTTTTCATGCGTTAATAAAGAACATGTTTTAAGAACATGACAACTTCAGTAAAATGCCACTCAATTAAAAAAGTGTATTAGCTTATATTTGATGACAAGTTTAAGACATGTGATCAGATATTGTCCAGTAACAATGCTCAAGCAGTACATTCTAGCTACATCATTGATATTTTTTATTTTGCATAAAAACAAATGAAGATGGAATGAGAGTTTTTCACTGTGCAGGACAGATAATGATTAAGACAGACCTTGTTAGAAACACAGCACCATAAATGTGGCTATACAGTGCTGAGGCTCAACTCAGTGTGTGAAGTTCTTTCCATCTGCTGTCACTTGTAAATGTCCATCTGTGTCTGGTTAGCAGCACTGCTAAAGGCTACAGTAGGCTGAGGTGAGAGATATTTGATGGAGAAGGTCAAAGCTAGTCATGTGACGAGTGGAGCTGCTACACAAAGAGATGTTTTTACTACTGATTTATGATGTAAAAGCATTTGAGCTGGGGAAACGGTGCAAGAGAATCCATGTGTAAGTTAAACCGTCTGTTAGATGGTGGTGTGCAGAAAAGGTAAGACTGTATGTGTAAATGTCTCTCTCCCAAAAAAGTGCTGATTGCAGAGCTTAATTTTTGTTAAGTGATATCAAAAACGGGCAAGAAGCCGGGTCTCATTTATTGCCTGATTTCTGAAATAACACTGAGAGTTTTTAACAAACGCACCAAAGCGCTGATTTTCTGAGCTGAGATAAAACCAGTATTTGTGTGAATGTACCTCACTTGCACTTGTTTTTTTTAATGAATGTCTCCTCTAGTCATGATGTAGCATGTCATATACTATTAGGTGGTCCAGAGTTGAAGAGGAAATCCTCTAGGCCGAGTTGAGTCGCTGCTCAACAGTTTGACCATTGTTCACTGTCTTAGCACCCCCCCTCTAAAAAAGGGTTAGGGTTGGGTGAAGAACCCATCAGGCAGCCTCTCCTTTAAACTCACAGCATGCCACAGTGGGAGAAAGAAGTAGAGAGGTGTGAGTGTGTGTGCTTAGGAGAGACACGCAACAAAGATTTCTGCATTTATTTGAAACCAAAATGTTAAGTGTCTTAACATGCCACTAATAGAGCCTGTAAAAAAAATCCCAACAGTACAGGAGTCACAATTTGAAAACAGCTACTGTGTCTATATTACTGCTCAAGTCATCCCACTTAAACGTGACCTTGAAGTTGTGTACATTTTGATTCACAACAGTGCAAGAAATGCTTAGATTTTATACTTAAGAGTCAATACCATGGTGTAAAAGTACTTAGAACCAAGGTAACATAAAAATGCAAAGTTGCTTCAATTACAATGATAATGATTGATACATTCATGTGCTGCTGATAGAGGTTATTTAATTAACCATAAAGATGAAAATAAGCCCTTTTTTCTTATGCCAAATAATGAATCACTAAAAATATTATGAATCATGAGTGTGTGCATGCATAAAGTCATTCCCCTATATGAATTCATCCCTTCCTAACATGTAAAGTAAAAGTGAAGACTGGAAATAATAGATCAACTGTGAACATTGTCAAAATTTGTGATATTTGGCTGGTATCAACCCAGCTATGAACAGGATTCTGTTGCAATGTTTATAGATGAGCCTTCCTAACTAACTCAAGCTTGTCTGTAATTGTAACCAGCAGTTACATGAAAATAACATAAACCAGAAGGAGAATTCTGTCTGGTCTATTCATTCACTTTATTTTAAAGGGTCCTGATGAGCGGTTGTCAGCTACCCTCTTTGCCAGCACACAGGCGATGTTTTGATGGCTGTTACCATGGAAATTAAGAATATTTGTGGTACATGTTGTTGCCCTTAAAAACTTCCACTCCACCAGTTTAAGATATTAAAAAGTGTTACAAGCTTGGATTTATGCTGTTTTTAACCCAAATTAAATAATACTTACATAAGGTCTTATTTTTGCAACTAATTCCACTGAGTAAATCCAGTACAAAGAGAAAACGTAACAAGCTTATAACCAGGTGAGAAATAAAGGAAAGACCTTTTCAGGGGCCTCACTGGGTCACTGAATGACCAGCGAACATCTCATTGACCCTGGGTTGTCAATTAATGCATACACACACATGCACACACACACTCACCTCAAGACTGATAAAAAGTCTGTCTTTGCAGGACAAACACATGCATACACATGCACACATACTTAGAGCTAGACACCCGAGGGGGAATGTTCTCTCACGGCGGCGGTGCTTGTAATTGAATCAAGCCAAAACCGAACTCTGCTCACCCCCTCCCACCAACACCCCCTCTTTTGGTTCCTTGCCTGCCCTCACCCCAGCCTTAAAAAGGTAAGCCTTGTGGCTGATGGGAAGCAGATGTGGACTGAGCCCTGAACGGTAAAGGTGCAGAGTCAGACCCCCACATTCACCCCTAGCCAAGAATATATCTTCATTGAAGAGAATAAGGGTGTCCACTTACATCTGCTACAGCACATCAAATCACACTCATCTGTGTGCAAAGTAAAGGGGTTAACGATAATGTCTTGTGTGTGTGTGTGTGTGTGTGTGTGTGTGGACCCCTGGGATGTGACTGACACCCATCCCTATCACTATACCCTGACAGCTCTATAAGTCTGGCTCCAATATCCCCCCACTGTTTCTGCAGACACACCATCCCACATGATCACCCACTGCATAGTTATCGTTGTTAGTGTGCATGTGTATGTCACAACTTACACTTAAGCAGTGAGACTTAAGCAGTGTTGCAAAAATAAGACAAGCAACCACAGACTTTACGACAAAAGCAGGAAGTTGAGACCTGCACAACGTTTTTGTTTTTAAATCGACAAAGAAACTGGTTGATTTTACAAAAAAACCAAAAAAACAATTTTCTAATCTATTCTAGTTCAAATGTAACCAGTGTCGAGCACAATTCACATAAACAAGAAGCATGATCAAAGAATCTAAAAATAACGTCTGGCTTAGTTCAAATATTTTTTTCATGTTGAAGAGGGAGAGAGACAGAGAGAGAGAGAACTAATAAAAGGACTACCCCAATGTACAGTCTTTGCCACAAATAAAAAAGAACCCTCTGTGCACCACAACATCAACCATAAGCTGGTTACCAGCAAAACTTTGTCCTAATTATTTTTATTTTTTTACCAGGCATTTTCTATTTTAAACCACCATACCATACATATGCAATTATGGTCTAACACACTATATGTTAGGTTTAAATCTGGATTTTCTGTTCAAAACCAAAACCTTACAGAGCAGTAATTCTCTCCAGCTGTGGCGTTAAACTCATGGAAGGTGGCAGGCATCTACTACTACTGACATAGTTTTTGATATTTCTATTCTGTGTTTTTCAGCGCTGTCTATATTAGTGTTTCATCATCAGATGGAAAATACAAGGAAACAATTCTTGTTGTAAATATTGTTTTTAAGATGATTTTTTTTTTTCATTCTACACAAATAACTTTACAATACAGTTCAACCCGTAATTTAATTAGAAATTCATTGTTCTGTTCACTGATTTTTTCCTGGTGCTTTCTTAAAGTGTTTCATGTACAAATGCAATTTGGTCAGATTTAGTAATTGTGTAATTATGAAATATCTCTCCATGTTATTTTGTATCTGCTTATTAAGTTTTTTTAGTTTTTACTTTTGAAAAGCCTCTTAATAGGTATTTTGTTTGAACTGGTAGCTCGCAGGCATCATACGTGAAGCTATATATCGTGCGTGAAACTGATTAGATTCCAGATTTTTCCATTTTTTTCTTCTGTGAATGCTGTTCATGTTTGTGGAGTTAGCCACTAAAAGCTACAAAAGCAGATGAAAAAAGAATTTGCCTATGATTTGACACCTCGATATCCAGGAGCAACAGCCCATTCTTCTCAACTTCCAATGTGATCAGCAGATGTGCAGATAGTAGTTAACAGATACAGGTGCAAAGACTTGTGAGTCATTTCCACAGTCATTGTTTAATTGCATACAAAGTATTTAAAATGTAATAAAATGCTTAATAGTTATAATATCTGAGATTGTAACGATAAATGTTTCCCTCATTTTTGCTGCCTCCAATTTTTTTTTTTTTTCTGAAATGCAACCAAAATCAACTACAAGGGGAACTTAACCTACAGTTTGTGAATATTAACATGCAAATAATATGTTTATAGAGATTAATATTTGTCACATAAATTAAGAAAACAGGTTGATAGATATTTTTTTCTGTTTTGTGGCTATTCCTCTGTGGCATTTAAAGATTTTCCTGAATCTGTTAATAGAGCACTGCTTCATCAGTCCTAATCCTGCCTGTATCATTTGATTAGCTTGTTTGATTTCCAGACTTGGGAGACAGCCTTGATGAGTAAAGCATCAGGCTTACTTGAACCACTGAAAAACAAGGAGGAAATCTAAAGGGCTTAAGTGGTCTTTATGAAGGCTCATTGCTATTGAGAAAAAAAAAAAAATACGTCAGAATTTCCTAAATCCTTTTTCATCAGATTGAAAACAACCTTGTTATTCAAAACATTTCAAAGGCTCACTCTTAGCTAAAAAAAAAGAGCATCCTCAGTTGGTCAGACACAAACCTGATGACAGAAAAGACCTGAAGATAAAATACAGATGAAGCAACAGATGAAAAGTCAAGATACTAGACAAGCATGAGACAGACGGGGAGGGAAATCACAGACTGAGCCAAAAAAGGAAAGAATGAGAGCCAAAAACAAGGAAGGAAGGAAACGAGGAGATGCAGAGGCAGCGCAAGAGGAGACGTCCCCAGAGAGAGATGGGTAGCGTGAGTTAGCAAGTGAGTAGCCCAATGACAGACAGACTGCACCGGAGATGAGTGGGGAAATTCCCTCTGTGCACACATTCAATAAAATCACCCAGCTGCACAGTGTGTGTGTGTGTGTGTGTCTGTATTCATGTGTGTTTCTCAGTGTGTGCACATAGTGTAATTGAGACAGTCAGACGGGTGTATTCAGTTTATACAGTGTATTCTACCCTGAGTACTCCCTGTGTATATTATGTCATCCAAAAGCACTTATACAGACCTTCTGCTGGGACACACACACACACACATATGTGGAGGCCTTGATATATTCAGAGTCATAGTCCTCCCACCCTGTCAGATGGCCAGGAGAGCATCTAGCTTGGATTTACTTTGGCTGGGGTTTCCTGTCTGATTTTTTTTCCTAATATCGCTCTGGATCTGATGGCCTTTACACATGAGATTAGAAAGCCTCAAACACTTGTACTCTATCATTCTCTCCTACTCCCCTAAGAGCTTAGATATCTGAGGATGTATTATGTCAAGCTCATCAGAATGTACATCGGTACACTAGACCAAACACATTCAAGCTTTACTTTTCTCACAGCTGACAGTTTCTTTAGTTAGAATGTGCAGAAAAGCCTTCAACATAAAGAGGAAGATCACATAAAAATGTGGGGCAAGCTGTCATCAAGGAATATTTTGGTGCTTATATTTTGGTTTTTCTAATTCAAGACTGTCCTCCCAAAATAAGCACATAAAAATCCTAAATGTTCCATCGCCCATACAGCATAGAGATAGAGCTTTCTCACAAGTGGTCTCAAATTTGGGCCTAGGACCTGGACTTATCCAAACTTACTCTATTATTCTCATACAGACCTTGTATCTATTTCTGAAAGAGTCACAAAACATTTATTATCATCAGAAAAAAAAACACATTTGCTATTAAATTGTGACTGCACTTTCTTCAGCACCTCACTAATTTTAATATAACTTTTTGTACAGTAAAGGATTTAGAAGGAAATTTAAAAAGACTAATTCATAAGTTCCATTAAAAGACAAGCACTCACACCATATGAGATAAGAAACAGTTTTGTATGAAATACTGCAGAGACTTTCTAAAAGCCTTGAGCAACTTTAAAAATAAGAGTGATACGATCTTGGCATTAAGTCACCATTCACACCATCATGTGGACAAGAAGTAACAACTGTGGTTACTTGCAACATGTACCTAAGTGAGTTTGAGGTGACATGTAAAAGGATCATCCTACACCTGCAGAAATAGTTACTTCTTGTGGTAAAAATCAGTGTCTGTTAGCTTTGCAGAGTCCAGTGAAGGACAGGCACGAAATATGTAGAAGTGATAAAACAGGAGAATCCTTAAGGGAACACATAAGTTGGAAAGGCAGTAGACCTGAAGGGAGAGAGCGAAGCGAGACAGAGAAGATCCATGGCTTATTATATCAGCCTCCCACAGTGCGAGACTAAATATGACATCTCTTCACCTCAACCCTGTTTTACAAGAAAAGAGTAAGACAGAAAGAGAGAAAAGGAGAAAGAGACAGAATGCTTGGTAGTGACCCGCCTCGACCCTGCCAGCTCTTCCTGACCTCCCTCGTAGCCCCATGCCGCTTAATTCTCCCTAATTACATTCCTCACTGACAGAAAGTTGGCCCCCGACCACAGCGCAAAAGGCCCAGGTAGCAGAACCCACTGCAGCACGGCTGGAAGATTCATCCACTGTAGAGGTGAAGGCTGATTTGGAGGGGAGGACAACTGGTGATGACATATTAATTAATGCAAGAGTAGAAAATCTGCACACATAAGTACACACATACTCATGTTTAGGTGAGTGAAGCTACTGTGCAAGTGGTCTTCCTTCCATTGACTGGTATATCCAGTGAGTTCTGAAGCAAGTTGATATGACAGGCAGTGATGGATGGTGTTTAGCATTGGACTCAGCGGTAAGTAGGGAAGTGGGGGCAAACCTGCTCAACACTCACTTTTTTACAGACTGCAGCATCTGAGTATCTCTATGTGGAAGCATATGGAGAACAAAGTAACATTACAGGAGATTGGAAACAGAATAAATAAGTTAAATTTAAGCTTAGATAATGGAAGCAGACATGCCAGCAGCTGCTTAGGATTAATAGAAAATGTACTGGATAGGAAGCAGAAAGTGCGCATGTGAAGGCACTGTATTATCCGGTGTAGATGATATTAAAGTGCTGCTGTCTGGGCCTTGTTTTTATCAGGTACTGCAGTCTCAAGCCAGTGTGTGGTTCAGCTGTGTGGGATAAGGTTACAGGAGTTCGCCAGCATTTGTCTTTACAATGTAATTAAGGGAATTTTGGGCCCTTTGGCCTCAGAATGACAAAGTCCTCTTGCTTGGAGTGCTGGATGTTTGATAGGAAATCCATTGGTAAATAGAAAACTAATACATCTTGTAGTCAGCTTACAAAATAACTTCACAGCTTGTTTTTTCAATGTTTGTTTATTGTGGGGAAACTGGTGTTGCCACTGAATTTTATGCAGCTGGTGCATTTAACTGTAACACTAGTGAGCCGCTTCACTTTTCACTCAGTGGGCCACACAAATTTATCTCAGACTATTAACCAAAGTTCAAATGTCACTTCTGAAAGAGCGAATTGTCGCAGGAAACCTGTGCATCCCCCTGGCAATTACCAAGCCTCAACCCAATACGACAGAGTAGGCCTGCATTTGATATTCCATAAACATAATGGTCCCATGTGACTATGTGTAGATAAATATCATGGACTTAGCCTGAGGGAGAGAAAAGGGGGGTCATTCCATTTTTTTATATCACATAATACAGCTCTTGTGTTCCCACAGAATACAAGGGGGCCTTCTCTTGGCCCCCTCTGCTAAATCCCTCAGCTATCTTTCAAACAGTGATAGTTACGGAAATTAGCGGCGCAGAAATCCATAAGCGTCCATCATCGGGGGGCTTATTAGTGTCTTTGTGAGGTTATGAGGGGTGGACAGAAGGCCCAGAGTGCCGCAGGGGCTTGACTGAGACGCTACCTTGACAAAACAGACAGACACACATGCACAAGGGTACATGTATTCAAACTGACACAATGAAATAGATAAACATGCAAACAAACCAACTTAGGGAAACATATGTGAACCAGGAGGTAGGAAATAGCCCACTCTCTTAGGGCTGGTGTGTGTGTCATTTATTTATCTGTGTGACAGAAATTAGTCTGACTAGTGCAGCTCTGAGACACATGCTAGCACAGTTCATCACTCTCTAGTTCAGGAAAAGGACATATGTCATTGTTTAAAAGAGATTTCTGAAAAACTTCATTGTCTATATAGTAAACCTTTTTTCTTTCTCGGTTTACTTTTTAAAAAGCATAATGTTTTGAAAAGGCTGATGTAACATGTGCATCACTCCAGGGTTAAAAGGACATAATAGGTTAAAGTATGATACAGCTCATGCTCAAATACACCTCTGCCTATAATCAACTTCCATACAAAAAACATTAATTTGTCTCATTAAATACAAAGTCCATGAATTTTTACAAACAAGTAAACATAGTATAATTGGCGGTCATTTTAAAATAAAAATGATTTATCCTCAAAGATATGTTGTTTTTTTGCCCCCAGATTTTAATTATTACTCTACAGCTTAAATCTTTTGTCTAATCATGGTTTGTTCTAGCACCAGAAAGTGACAGCCAAATGCCAATTTTGAAGCTCTAAAACTGCAGTTCACAAACCAGTGAGAGACTCTTTTACAGAGTATGTACAGTCTACACTTTCCTTGCTGGGATGTAAGGCTTCACTGAGAATCTGCTATCTTGACCAGACAAAGATGTGGTTTTAACATCTTGTTTGGTCAGAAAATGCATTTTAAAAAATCTGTCATAGAGAGCTTTAATACCATCATTTACCATTCCCTAACATTTTGCCAATTAACAGCTTTATGTTATTGTTCTCTGTTCACTTTTTGTCACCTCAGACTTTACCTTTGTGACCTCAGAGCAAAATACAGTTGACATAAATTTCACTTTATTATTTATTCATTTATTTTTTTTATTTTTGCTCTCCATATTATGTGTAGAAACAATGATAGAGGTTTACTCTCCTGCTGGTCAAAGAATCTCTGGTTCTTTCAATGCAGTAAAATTTATTACAGCTTTTTTATCAGTAAAGGTGTAAAATGATCTTTTTTAGATTGTATTTGTGTTTGGAAAACATGTTAATTTAACAATTTTGGTTTTCATTATTTTAGTTTTGTTCATAGATTGTTGTTATAATGGCAGAGATAAAGTCATATAACTTAATTTTTGCCTAATTAAACTGGAAAGTTTAAAATATCACTTTTTTTTTCAAATCTGCCAATTGTAACTTGTCATTTTGGCCCACTCACACACATACACACACATTTACATACAAACTTGGAGATTCACAACCCCAGCAAAATTTCCATGCAAAAGAACTTTTAGATATCCTTTTCATCTCATTTCAGTTGATGTTGTGTGCACATGTATTTTGTTCTCTGTGGATGTGTGTGTGCATATGTGTGTGTTTGTTGGGGTGGTGGGGGATAATAAATGGCGGCAGACATGGACATCGATTTTGGTAATAACACGGGGAGCAGAGCAGAGGCAGTGGCAGACGTCAGCCTGAGGTCCATCCATCTATGAAACAGGACATGCCAGTAATAGGAAAACACCACACACCGTTATGGCCAGGGGCAAAGCACACAGGCAACTTATCACAGCACTGAACTTTGATGCTTCGTCGCACGCAGGGGAGAAAATATATATAATTCCATTATTTCTTCACAGATGATGAGACACAGGCTGTGTGTGTGTGTGTCAGGGTGTGTGTTTGATGTGAGGGGGTGTTGTATCCTTGTGAACCAAACAGGAATCGTGTGCACGTAGAGACACATACACAACGGAATGGCCTTTTTCTGCTGACTTGGGAAATGCACTTGTTTATTTATTGAATTATTATAATACCTCTTTTCCCATGAAATGTGTGTTTTCTGGGGGGCATGGCCAACTGACTGCATTGTAAGTGTTTGAGCATTTGAAATATACCTTATGAATCTTTGTAATCGTACCTTAATGCACATGTCATGTCGCTAGATTGCACATTTATTTTCAGATGAAAACACACAGGTTCATGCTGACCACTGGATACCAAACAGACCATGAAGAAATACAAGTCCAATATACATAAAGCGTCTTGGTGCTCCATAAAATACAACTTGGTGTAACTTTAAATACATACCCTCAATGTGCCTGAAGAAGCATGAGCTTCTGTTTGCAGAGCAACTGTCCTGATACAAAACTAAACCAGAAAGATTCTGTTCCTCTAACTGGTTGCCAGATTTTGCACTCCATTACATGATAATATCAGACTGAATATGCAAGGAATGGATTATAGTTATTACAACACATTGAGTAAAATTTTTAAAGCTTTATATCATTATGTTATATAAAAAAGAAAAAAATGTTTATGTAGACCACAAGTTGATTCAACCAATAAATATATGCCAAGTCAAACATTTTTACAATACCAACCATGTGTATACCTATTAAACAAAATTAAGAAAATTTATACTTTTTTAAAAAATTATAAATAAGTTATTAAAATCCAAAGAAGCAAAGCGTGTTTATATCATCAACAAGGAATGATAGTGACTAGTTTTTTGCGGCTATATTCCTTTTCACATCAAAAAACATTATAGTTTTGTTTTTCTTGTAGTGGCTGCTTCCTCAAATATAGAATATTGTTACTGTTTGTGACGAAATGTCAGCAGATGTTTTGGATAGTACTGGTGGTTTACTGATGTAGAGGCATTTGTGACAACAAATATTTTCACTTTGTGTTCATCCAGTGTTCTGTCCGGTTGTTCTTTCTTAAATTTCCAATCACACCCCACATAACAAATGCATGCAGCATAGATGCAACAGATGTTTTTGAATAATCCAAATGTTTCTACACGATAGCACTTCTCTTTAATTCACTGACCATGCTATCTGCTTTTTTTTTATTCTCCTGTCTGTTCAGCAGCATTAAAATATTTTGCTACTATGTGTGTATTTTTGTATAAAATTAGGGGAAAAAAAATGTCAAACTGTAGAAAAAAATACACTAGATGTTGACTGTTGGATTTGCTCTCCACTCACTTTTTATTGCATGAAATTGGCTCCTCTTTGCTAAAATGCTTTTAAAGCATCTGTGTGCTTCAGGCTGACAAACTGTAAATACATCAGTTATATATCTTATCCATGATTTCATAAAATAGTTTAGGCAGATGTTGTCTTTGTTGTTGACTTTATTCAGATATGAATTTTATTAATTTTTTATATAAAGAAATTCCTTCTAAATGATTAAATTTGCATTTTGCTCACCAACCACCTGTCCTCAGGTTGTTGCGTGATGTACTGGCCTAAATGGATTTTTAGTAACATTTGTGTTAGAGCTTAAAAGCCTTAAATCACTTCCTCCTTTACTTATTCAGTCCCCTGCCTCTATACCTCCCTACAAATAACCTAATAAAAACTGCTGATTCAAGCCAAGAGCCTCAGCTGAAATGTGTGTGTGTGAGAGTGATAGAGAGCAAGAGAGAGAGGAAGAGGTATTGAGAAAGTAAAGAGTGAGAGAGGGGGAGATTGGTGGTGGGGGTAAAGGGATCTGTGAATGGTGTCAAAAGTATTAAGTGCCAGTAATAATTGGAAGCGGGCCTAGAGAATCCAAATATAATCTTACAGAGGGAACTCTTGTAATACATTGGTTCTGGAGATGGGCCCAGAACACATGCATGTACACACACACACACACAAATGTGCACGCACACAGCGGTTTCTCCTGAACATCTTAAGCAAAGGAAGATGTTATGCCAGATGCTGACAGTGCTTGTTGCAGATGCGTCAGCCATTGCTCCCCTTTAAATCTGCAAATCCCCCCATTAGCCTCCCTTTGGCCAAAAGAAACTTTTTCATATTTTACCTGGCTATCTCTAGAAATACCGTCTTGCTTCATTCTCTTAAAATCAGTAAGGAGAAGTGACAGTGCAAAAATAAAAATCTACAATGAATTGTCTGTTGAATTTAAAGAATAAGCTAAGCATGATCTCTGCTTGTTAAGTTGTCTTTGCATCAGAATGTCGCTATCATTTTTACTGATGAAAAATATGCTGATTATTTCCAGACAATTTTTTTTTTTTTTTGCCTGCAAAGTGTAATTAAAAAAAAATCAAACTTAACTTAACATTTAAATGATTTTCAAAACAGTTGATATCTAGGAAGAGAAAGGGTCTTGATGTCCCACAGGCATCCCTGGCAGGTGGCAGCAGCAACTTGTCAATAACTGTTAGGAGGAAGCCAGTGGTTGGCCTGTACATTCCAGCGGCTAGCCTGCCTCAGGTCCCTTGGCTCTTGCTTCGTGGCCCGCCACAGAAATGCCATTCTCCCCCTGTAACTCTTTCTCTCTCCACACAGACACACATACACACAACTGTTGAACCTCATGCTCCACCAATATTGTATTTTTAGCTGTTTGAAAACCCCATTTAGCGTCCATTTTTGCCTGACAGCAAGAGTTAAAGCTTTATTTTAGCACTGTGCGTTATTTCTAGTCCTGGGAAGTAGGTACTGCAGTTGTTTTGTGGCCTTTGCTTCTGTGGCAGTAGGAAAGACTCCTTAAGCAAGACATCTTTTCTTCTTCTGTACATTGCCCTGTGTTTTCCCCCTTTTGGAGTTTCTGGTAATTTCTTTCCACCAAAGCAAGTTTGTGGTATGTGAGGTGCTTCTATTTTAATCTGTGTACTTTCTTGGAAGTTTCATTGAATAATGCACTTTTTTCCACACTCACTGCAGTTCATGCAGTCAGTGAATGACACATTTAAATAAAGATGGTGGGGATTTCCTCTGTCTTGTGTCTGCTTTCATGCGCGCGTATGCATTAATGCACACAGGTATGGCAGGATGCTTCTGCTCTTGCAAGGCCTGCTCTTTGTCACTGTAATTCCCCCAAATGAGGAGGTGGGATGAGTCTCCCTCCTTTACTGTGCACATTTAGACCCCATATCAGATGCCTTGCTCTTTTGCACACCAGCTAGCACTTTATTTTAATACTGGCCCACAGAGCAAAACCCACCGGCCTCAGTCCAGTTGCCATTTGGGATCACAATTCTCCCGAGCTCTGTACACCACGGTAGGAGTGAGCATACTCTTGTTCGTGCAATAAATGGTTATTGAATTGTTGTGTGTTTTTCCAAGTTTCTCTATTATTGTGCAGCACAACAATAGAGAAAGGTTTACGTTTATTCTCCCCGCCTGCTTTGCTACTCCAAAGTACCCCTGACATTAGTCTTTTCCCAAGAATGTGGAATTCCTTCTCCTCCTTCATATGAACTCGCTTCCCGTTTTTGCAAGTGCTACACTAAATCTACTCAAACACCTGCCGTTTATTTTTCTCAGATGTTGCTTTCCCTGCTCCTCTCTTCTCTGCGCTTTTTTGTCTTTCCACCTCTGAACTCCGATTATTTTCCCTGCATCTCCCATGGCAACTTGTTCCTCTTTTGAGAATCTTGTCGGTGCTTGTATGTTTATCTGACAGACTCAAGCTTTCAATAAACCTGGCCTTTGGACTTACATTCACACTAGCCTCTTCCTACAGACACACAGGCCTTGGTAATTAATCTAAGATAAACACATAGCCTCACACATACACATGTGTTAGGCAGAAATACCCTGTAGAAAAATAATCACAGGAGAGAATGTGAGTTTGAGGCAAGGTAAGAGTCTGGTTTGGATGTGAAAATGTACTGAAGCGATGTGATGGATGAACACTGGTGGCTGTTCTATGGACTGAAAGCTGATAGCAGTCACCAAACATCCCATTATCTTACATGTTCTGCAATTTCAAAAGGCAGTTTCTGAAAATGGTGCATTGGAAGAAAAATTAAACATCTAATTGTGCAATAAATGATAATACATATAAGCTAAATTAGAAATTAAAATAAGATATTAAACATTGTAAGCATGAATTTGTGGTTTTGTATGAACCTAATAGGAAGGACAGGTCATGCAGGTGACATCAGGGGTAAAGGTGCATCTCGAGAGAAGAGATCAGACTTCACATGCACATGCACACACTACCTGAACAGAGAACAAGCCACATCTGTGAGCTGTGAACAAGCCGTAGCAGCAGGGAAAGAGGGGCAGAGAAAGACAGACAGAGAAAGAAAGCTGAGCTGCCGGACCACACAGATAAAAAGAGTGTGCTCTGTTCTTTCTCCTTGTCAAAGAACCTGAAGGAGGAAACTCCACCTTTGGGATTAAGGCTTGTGTTTCCTCAATTACCTACCATGGCTGCTATAGACAATATATTTCTGTTCTGCTCATCTTCTGTTATCACTCCTGCTCTGTTATCTTCTCTGTTTATCAAAAAAAAAAAAAAAAAGTCTACACGAACTCTTCATGTCAGGAAAAATCATAAGCATTCACAAATCCAGTTATTGATTAACTGTTTTTATGATGAAACCTGTGTGATGTCTCTTTTTATTTTTTCTTGAATGATAATAATACTTAATGTTTAGTTTTTCATTTGTTAGTTTTTTTTTTTAGGTTGAATTAACATCTGATAATAAAATGACAATTGTTAAATGGTTAAATTTAAGTCAAAACACCACAGCCAGACCATTTTCCTGCTTGCTATGATGCTGGACAGGACAAGTTAAAAGAAAAAAAGAAAAACAATTTAAACACTTGGTACTGCATACACAGACCGAGTGGTAGAGATGACTCAGATAGGTTTATTTCCACAAATTCATAATAGTGACTGAAAAATTTCATTGACCAAACAGTAGAGTAGAGAGTTAAAGGGTTGAGGCATCTCAAAAACCCTCGTAAGTGACTCTAGAACACAGTGAATTAGTGAGTGAAACAGATAAACTGTGTCGGGATGCTGCATGGGATAACTTGCTTTACCAGGGCGTGCTCTGGTCCATTTAGTGGTAGAATTATCAAATTTGCTTTGCACTGCCCCTGAACCAGCCTACATAACCACAAGAGAGATCTAAAGAAGAAGACAAAAAGGTCTACACAAACAAGAGCACAGACACACACACACACCAAGTCTCCACCAGCACAAGGGGATGCTCTGCACATTTCCCCTAATTGCTTGTTTCAAGCAGAGGCTGATTGTAGAAAATTATACCCTTTGCATTTTCTTCTAGGCTCCCCCTTCGCCTTCTTTTCCCCCTTTTCTTTGTGTCTGCAGATATGCATTCATGCTGATAGACCAAATGTAAATTATGTTCCCGTCTGAGTCTGACCTCTGTGAAATTGATTTTTACTTTTGCCCACTTTGTATCTGTCTGTATTTCAATCTGTTTTTAGGCTTTTGAATGTTTCCTTTAACTATATTAACTTTCTACTGCTGGCCATTGGCTAGTTGAACCACTGAAATCATAGTCAAGTCGGTTCAGGTGGACGGATAGAGGCTTCTAAATTGTAAGACAGCATTTTTCTTTAGCTCAGTGTTGCTGCTTGACTCTTGCTTGGACAAAATAAGTAACTCAAAGACAATATCTTGGTATTATAACAAGGGGTACTTACAAAGTCATAAGGCCTCTCCATCAAAAAGAAAATGTCCAGATATTCCTGATAATATTCCCTCACCTACTTCTTTTCCACCTCTTTTCCACCCCTGCCACCCGCTTCACACATTTAGTACATTGGCCGAACACTGGCCAGGAGCCTGGTATAGGTTTGGAAAACCCACTTAGTGTGTGCTTATGTGTTTGTGTGAGGCTGTGAAATAGTTGCCTCTGGCCACAAGGTGGACTTTGCAGGAGAGGATGTGGTGCTTCCACCACTGTAACTACATAAGTGAAGGAAATGAATTAAGTGGACTTCAGAGAAAAGGTGAGTGTGGACAGTCTATGTGTTAAGGAGGCTACTATAGTTGAATCAGGATCACACATACAAAAAAGATATAGAAAATATTTCAAAGCTACTTGATTCTCAAAAACAGCAGTGCATGAAGATATAATCACAGACTTAGATTAGTTTAAAACAGTAAATGGATCACTAAGCTATACACTAATATACACACGCATGAACACATATGTACCTAGTCTAGTCTGAGTCTAGGCCTCATCTTTTTCTAACAAGAGCTGTCTTACAGTATATTCAGCTTTGCCTGTCTGGTGCATTTAAGAGGCCAAGTAAATCTGTCATTTTAACCCAAGAACATCCAGTCTTTGTCTCACACACACACACACACACACACGCGCACACACAAACACTCAGGGTCTTGCAGCTGGAAGGAATTAGACTCTCTCTCTCTACTCTCTCTACACCAGGGAAGACAACCTCCACTGCTTGTCCATGATTGGAGAGCCAACATTTAAGCCATTACCAACATATCTGTTGGTCCCTGGGCTGAAGTTGGGAAGTCAGACAACCTTTAGTGTTAAAGTGAAAGTCAAAATTTGATCTCTGCCTGGGAGTTTGCTACTATGTTTTTTAAATGGATGCCTGTGTGTGTGAGTGTGTGTTTCCAAGGACAATCTAACAGTTGTTTTATTCACACCAAGTACACACTAATGCTTCATGTAATCTGCAACTTCTATGTTGCTGCCACATCTGAACTTTTAGCTCAGTCTGTTTTCATGCCGAAGCCGATAACCTTAAATGTCAGTTTTCAATATAATATGTAAATTTTGTGAAACTTCAAATTCCCTCCATGAATCATTAAATATTAGTATACACCACAATGTATGGTACGTTAATTGTGTATTCTGAGTAGAAATGTTAAACATAACATGACTGAACTGATGAAGCTGCCAGTTAAATAAAAAGTCCTTACATTTTATCGTCATACAAAATTAACATTTGGTATATTAAAACCTCAAACAATGATTATTGAAGAATTGTGCAATTTAGCATTTGTTTCTAATAGTATTTAAATCTTTCCAAAAATCGTATGACTTTCTGCAGTGATTAACTTATCCCAGAAATCAATGATAAACCTGAAGTAAAGCAAATTACAAAAGGTATTGGTTTTCTAAAGTTGTGTACTATAAATGTTATGATATCCAGCCAAGTCTCCGGACCACATGACGACCACTGAGCTGTGTAGTAGGCCACAGAATCAGAATCAGAAATACTTTATTAATCCCTTGCAGGGAAATTCATGTATCTATTAGATTTAGAGAAAACAAGAAGCTAAGGCCTTCTAAACCTGTAAAAAAAAAAAAAAAGAAAGGGTCCCATTTAGCTGCAAGAATCTGGACAATTGTGTCTAACAATGAGCTCACAACATTCTTCCTAAATTCAGTTTTCACAAAGGATCTGACATCAGACCAAAAATAAGGATATTTTGCTCCAAAATGGAGAAAAAAAATGTTTTGTGAGCAACTGTTATGTCTTAATCATCTGTCCTTGTTTTGATGTGATGTCATTCTCCTGCTGTAACCTTATAGCATGCCTTTCGTGTAGATCGCTGGCAGCACAGTGGATGATAATAGCTATAAATACACTCACCAGCAGCAACATTCAGGCCCTGTCCAACTATTCATCTCACCATTCTGGAATGTATGACCTTAAATAGTCATATGTAAAGAAGTTTGGGCACAGACTCTTTTAATCCAGTATAAACTCAGAATTTGTATTATTTGAATTACATAGATTATTATGTCAAATGAAGTTAAAGCATCACCATGTTTTATGGTTTTCTTTTTATTTTCTTTTTTCCTGTTCCTGTAATTTTGTTTTTATTATAACTTGGCAACTGATCACTTCCTACATTTTGCTATTGTTGAGTTGGGGTTCATTTGTACTTTAATGCCCAAGCTAACACCCTGGATCCTATTTATTCCCTCTGGCCTCATTCTCTTTCCTGCTCTTCCAAGCATATTTTGTCCATTGTTCTCTCGATTAATCAACATTTGTGTGTGCAACATATGTGTGTTTGCAGCAGTCTGGGAGACAGGGTTACCTTGTGGATTTCAATGAAACTATAGAAGAGGGGAAAAAAGGGAACAGGGGAACATGAGGAAATGGCGTAGTGTCTCAAAAACACTGAGTGCATACAAATTTGTGTGTGTATCTGCATTACATGTGTGTGCTTGTGCTTCTGTGACAGGTGCTTTCCTTTGGGAGCTCTCTTGGCCAGAAAAGAATGAGGATATGAATATAGGATGTGTATGTGTGCTAGGGTGCACCTGCAGACATTGTGACAAAGACAGCACACAACACAAGCATACGCCTGCATACACACAGGACACAGGAAGGAAATGCATTATCACTACACTTTATTGACTCATTTGCAAATGATTACAAAAGATATTTTCAACAACAAACAACATGAGAGGTACTGGAGAATGTGCGAATTCTGTAACAAGATCACAGAGGTATTTTCTCTCATTTATGTGCTCTTACAGATTTTAGGGCATCAAATATTTATCTGTTATATCCTTAAAGCATCAAGACTTTTAAGAGACTTGTTCCAGTTAGTGTGTGTGACATAGAGCAATGCAAAAATTTCCCAGAAATACGTTTTGATTGTTCTATAATGAACAAATATACAATTTAATTGTTCCCTGACAAAGTATTTCTAGCATATTTAATGACTAATTAATAATTAAAGTTGGTTAACATTTATTTGTAACTGTACTTTGAGTGATGAAAAATGAAAGTAATGGTCTGTTTCTGGTCTGCGTATTTCCCTCCACCCAGAGAAGCTTCAGCACTGTCTCTAGAGGGCTCTAGTCTGTTGCTAAACCTCTGTATGCTATCACAAATGTTTAGACAGTTGGACAGTAAATAGACTACTCCAAAGGCATTGGAGCTTCCTCACATCTCACACTCACATGCACACACACATCTTGCTCCTGTTGTCCTCCTCCCAAGGGAGACTTGGTCTCCATTCTCTCCTGCTAGCCGCTGTGATGGCCGTGGGGTCGCAGGGTCTCCCAGATAAGACCGTGGGGGTTTTGTAAAGGAAAGCTTGACTTTCAGAGTGCAGAAGGAGGGATGAATAACCCGGAAGAAAGGAGAAGAGTAAGAAGTGAGGGCGAATGAAACTCCAAACCACCTGCGCATCTGATAAGGCAGCACACATTAAGGTGAGCGTAAAAGAGAAGGTTGGCAGGGAAATGTCAGTGAGTACCCAGAGAGAAGAGACTTGGGAGCTGGAAGTAGAAAACGTGATGGAGGTGTGTAGACAGGGAAAAAAAAAGGAAAAGCCGCCTCTATCAAAGAAAGATCACACAATCAAAATATAAGAGGCTGAGGGGAACAAAGAAAACAGGATGAATGAATTATCAATGAAGACTACAGCTGCAGCATTGAATAGGTGATCTTTGACACAACACAATGCTGCTTTGAAATGGAGAAGTTCACAGTCGTTAGAAAACACCAAAAAGATTTACACCCACCTCGCTCACCAGAAGCCCTACTGACTGAAATGAGTTGTAGTTTCTGCTCATTGACATATTGAACGGTTATGACAAATGAAGTGTGTGGGACCTCAGGTAGCTCTGCGTGGAACTATTGATTTTCACTGTCCGTATATTGCTGTTGATTGATAGGGCAGTGCTGGAGTCATTAGATACAATCTAAACAGCATCTCAGTGCGCACACACTCAGACAGACATGGGTGGAGAAAGATGGGTGGGGAATGGGTAATAGTGTAAGAAACTGCATCTAATTTTTAAATAAAACACTTAAATTCAAAACAATAATGGCTACCATACAACTACTCAGTGGCGTGACGATGTCCTCCACTGCTCTCTCCAGTTTGGATTGACCCTTGTCCCTTTTTGTCACAAGCTCAGTATTTATGGAGGTGGCGTGAACCCAAGGCCAAGGTGAAGGGCTTGCTTTACAGATCTCGCAATAAAACGGTCAGCTTGAAAATGTGAGAGACTTGGCGGCGGGTGTGTGTGTGGGGGGGGGGTAGCTTGACTACTTTAGGATTCTTGTTCTAATTGGGGATGGACATGATGTGCTCGCAAGAGAGATACATGCCGTACATTCAAATAAAAGTGGCAAAAAAGGGCAAATTTCCATTTTTGGCCTTATTTCTGCACTTGTCATAGATTTACATGCTAATTCAAATCATTGAAATTGCTTTGAATATTTTATTTTTAGACAGATGTAATAAATGATCACTCAAGCTTCTGTAATCCATATTGTCTAGAGCTGAGGGTTACTTAAAAATTGACTTCATCCTCCACTAAAAGAAATTATCCTGGTATAGACAGAGGTTTTATGTATAAACTCTGATCTTGATGTGGCTCTTAACTTTTGTGCTTGAAGGGAAATGGAAATACATTTTTATGATCAAATGTTGCATCAAAACTGACAGATATGACTGATTATAGAAACTACAAAATTATAGGAATCAGCTGGTTTTGCTTCTGACAACAAAACATAACCAGTTCCCACTGACATGAAACAATAATCTCAGTTTGCTCAGATGAAAAGAATAGAACAGAATATGCCTGAAGAGAATGCTTTTATTTGTGTCCTTTTCATTGACGTTTTGCTTCCAAAACTTACAGAATAGTCCACAGTGTGCCGTCACCTTCTGATGACGGTTCTAGGGTTGTTAGTTTATTGCTACAAAACAGTGGCACTCCAATGGAAACATCTTTGTTGTGCTGACTCCATTTAGTTACATTTCTAAAATTTGCTTCAAATTGGACAATTTGACAAGTTATTCAATTTATAAGCACTTCTTCTTTTTCTAATAAACTTTCACACATACGGGTTACAGCCCACTTGCACTATAACAAGCCACCAGGCACTGGTTCTCATTTTTCTGTTGCCACAAACACTTTTCTCTGTGAAAAGGGAGGCACCGACCTGAAGTTGATGCTGACATTTAACATTTAAATGATGATAGTGCCAAGGGGGCATTTTTGGCCTCTAAGCTGGGAAATGTTACCCATGAAAGGGGATAAGTCAGGTCTCTAGATTTTACCTTCATAAAAGAAACTGTTTACTTATGAAGATGATGCGCTCTGGAAATGAACTGAATTAGTGGAAAGTGTTGAAAAGCACTGCAAACTTGGAATGTTTGCTTTGTGAATAAGATGAGATTTCTGACTCCTTCTTGAAGCCCAGACCTCTCCTGAGCCATAAGACTTCTGAATATGTCTTTGTGAGGGGATACACACACACATGCACATACACACACACACAGGCCAGATGTCCATTTGGCCTTGATCTCTCATGTCATGCAATTTCTGAACATTTCTCTCTTTGGGACTGCAGCCACCAGCTATGGAGCTTTTCATTATATACTTTCCAAAAATACACGTATTCACATTTTCATCTAAACCACTTCCGTAGCGTTTTCATCTCTTGTAATTCAATGGTTTACAATTCCAAATGGAAAAGACAGAATTGGTTGTATCTGATTTAATGAGCTTGCTTTTGGCAACCTCTAGCTTCCAATAATTTACTTGGACTTTAAAGATTTATTTATTGTAGCACTCTGGGAAGCATGTGTTGCTCTACCTGGCTGGTAAGTTATCCTGAAAGGATTTTTTCACTAGTAACACTGATGTGGCCACTCTGGAACAAACCAAACTGTAAGATCCTCATATTCGTTTAGATAATTTCTCTTTGTGTGTAGATTCTACTGTACTAAAGAAATCTTGCTCTCATTGTTCAACTTTTCCCCATTATTTGCTCATAATGAGAAGGAAAATAAAGCATGTATATTAAGTATACTGGCAATTTTATATGGATGGTCTTTTTGACCTGTGAATCAAAAGGAAAAAAACGAAATATAAAACAGAAGAGCATAAGCAGGCAGAAGTGAGAACATGTTACATCTGACAGGCTACATCACCTTGTATATGCATTGTGGCCAGAGACATGTTAGACTGCAGGGTTTATCTGTGTATCTGTATCTAGGCACAAGGTGTTTAAAAGTTAACAACTCAGTATTGAGGCTAAATGATCTCATGCTCCTATGGTATCACACACACGAACACAAATACACGCACCCGAGGTCACAATCCAAATTCTATGACTTGTTGGCCTTTCTCCCAAATGAAGCATTCCATGGATCAGTGAGCCCATCAGCCAACCCTCTCCTCCTCTTTGCTCAAATCTCAGCAATTATATTTGACATGTAACATCAATAATCTAATTTATTTTCCTCCACAGAAGGATTTGCTCACTCCCATTCTCTTATCTGTGTCTGCAGGAAATGTGAGCCATGCAGCATTCGATAAAAACAATTTTTTGCATCATTGATCCCACAGCACTTGTTTCTCCCTCCTGTTTCTCTCTTCCTCCTGGTCCTCCTTTATGAAAATGTTATTTCTGGCCTGTTATGAAATGCTGAAGTAAATGTTAAGAGATATCTGTGTTTTACAAAGGCACCAGGACAATAACCCTAACAAAGATGGAATCACCAGAGCACAAACACACCAGGGGTACTAGAGGAGAGGGGTCAGCAACATAGGTTGACCCCTCACTAAATGCTGTTACTGTTACATTTTTCATTGTCTTTTAAAGTGGTCTTGAGCAATAGTTCTGTAGACTTTCTGAAAGTCTTTTATCTGATGATACTCTGAGGAATATGTTTGTTTTTTGTTTTGTTATATTTGTTTTTTTTTTTTTTTTTGTTTGTTTGTTTTTTAATAAACCATACGACCCTGGTCTATGATCCACATGAGCATGAAAAAGACACCTCAAGGGATGTCAGAATGTTGTATCTATATTCACCAGCACTAAGCCTATATGATGAAAAGAGGGGTATCTGTAGACAAATATTTATGGTTCACATGTGTGCATGCAAGTATAAGATACTTAGTGTGTGCACATCTATTGTTTTCATTGTCTTAACATAGGAAAGGAGAAATAAAGTCTCAGTAGGTGCCACTTTGAGCTCCTTCCACAACAGTGCCACAGATCAATATAGCTAAAGTCAGCCACCTCCACACATGCAGCCTCTGTAATCATTCCCTACACTGTGTTCTGCTTCACTCCCTCCATCAGCCAGGTTGTTGTTTATCCTATTATAGTCCTAATTGCCTTGCTTATGGTAACCTTTCTTCAGCTTGCAACCCCCTGCACTAAACTAATGGGCAATAGCATAGTAAGGCTAATGCAACCCGGCTTACTTGGCTTGGCTTATATGCCCACATGGACACCCCAGTGTAGCACAATGCCCACATCCATCATTTTCCTCTTTTTTTCTCTCCTTCTATAAGTAGCTTTCCTTCTTTCATTGCTAGCTAGCATTCGCAGGCAGTGTGTGGCACAGAAGCAGGTTGCAGCTAATGAGATACCTCAGCGCTCTCATGGCCATGGCTTTGTAATTACTGTCGTAGTGCTAAGTGTCCTTTATGAACCTTTTCCCAGCCCCCTTTCTTGTCATCCATCACCCAATTCTTTTGTTTGCCTTTCATTTGCATATGTGCGCCAACTCCAAATTAGCTAGTGGCTCGTTAATTGCACGTGTGAGGAAGTAAATGGCTGGTGGTATAGAGGGGTAGAGGTGCAGTCAACATGTTTACCTCCTAAATACCCCCTAGGAGCACTGTGCTCCAGCACACAGGGAGGTCACAGTAAAAATACCCTTCAGGCACAAAAAAAAAAAAGATCCAATGTGCTGTTTGGAGTAATTAGTGCAACTGACAAGCTCAATCTTACATTACGAGAGACAAATGAAAATCCGTTTAATTGTGGTTACAGGATGCATCCAAAATTAAGACTTTAAGAAGCCTTAAAGTACCTAAATTAGTGTTAAAACTTAGAGAAGATGTGCAGTTATTGGGACTCAATAAATATGCTTGATGTATTCAGGGGTGTTTTTGATGCTGTAAAATTTAATTATGCTATATTGACTTTTGAAACTCTACATCAAATTAAGTTTTTTATTCTTGTATTGAGTTCTTTTGGCTGAACTTGTCAATAATCAGTCAATAACAGATGATAATGTCTAGTGCTGAGAGATGACCTGCTGCACTCAAAGTTTCCCCAGTGTTATTGATCATACTGAAGCAGATTCATAGATAAGCTTCTGTTCACTTGCAACAGTTTTACTAACTTCCTGGTTTAAAAGTGAAAGCTTTGCATCTCTAAATGTAGAATTTCAAGAATATCAAAATTTATCGATGAAAGATTTTACTCAGTATTAACAGTTTCTTTATATAAAATAGTCATTAGTTTCTCTTGCACAATCTGAATTGCAATAAATATGAAGAATTCAATAACAAGTTAAAGACATCAGTGTAACAACAACTTAATAAACAATAAGGTAATGTCATCACCTCAAACGTACTGGACTCTTACCACTGTCAAACTCTTAGATACATTTCTAATACACTTCTAATTATGTTTAGGTGTTTTCTTATTGTCTCATTGGAATATGCTTACATCAAGTGTAATAAACTAGGTTTTATACATGATTATCTTTTCCCTAAAATTCCTTAGTAGAAACATCTGAGTGGCTGAGAATTATAAAAAACAAATAAACAATGGGAACATGGAGTGCTTTAGCTTATAGAGTCCAATACTGGACTAAACTTGGGATTTGAAGATGTACAAGCAGTTGACACAGCTTAAATCTGCAGAAGAGCTGTGACAAGTTCTTAGTATGTTAAATTTCAAACACTGTTTATTTGATAATCTTTGCATTTTTAAATAATCTGTACTTTAATTTGCTGTAAACTTGTACCATATGAGGATAATGCATTGGTATTTAAATCATAATGCATGTAAATCTACATGACATTAATCAACCAGTCTTCAAACTATACATTACATATTTTCACGAGAATAACACTGATAGTTTGTTATGGACCTTCACTCTTTGTTTTTGTGTTTGTGGTCTTGTTCTTATGACTGTCTCCACCAGGCTGTGTGAGGTATATCATAATGTTTGTTCCCACTGCTGATTGGCCAATTATGCCTGATTGTGTTCCTTTAGGGAAGCATGCTCCAAGAGTTGTTAGTGAATGGCCAAATTATGCCGCAGCTTTTAATGTGACCATGGGGAGCCAGTAACCACTCCAAAAAGTTTTTTGGTCTTTGCAAAGCAATGAGTAACTTGTAATGACAGCATTATTAGTCAAAGGATAGTTTGAAAGTCATTGAGTTTTTTTTTTTTTTTTTTTTTGGGGGGGGGGGGGGGGGGGGGGGGGGGGGTTCTGTTTTGTTGTTTTTGGTTTTTTTTTATTTTTGCTTCTGTGATTTTTTTTAATGGCGACTTGGATGCCGTGGGCTGTTTGTGCTTTAATGAGAAGTTTCCAGGTGGGAGCCGAAGTCGAGTATTCGCCCTTTCTTTGTCCTACGTGACCCCTGCGCACCAAGCCAAACTCCATGTTTTTAAAGGTGACTATGTTCTGTAAATCAGGCTATTTATTTATCCAACACTGAAATTACTAATATGATGATGAATAATTCATAACTAGATTTTCATATCCATACACACATAAAATACAAAGACACATACTCTTAAGGAATTTGTTGATATGTTGCAAAGTATTAAGTCTGTAAGGCTGTTTGCCTGGTGTGCACTGTTTGTGTGCATGCACTAAATGTAGTTCGACATGCATGAAGCAATAATAGAGCAATATATTGTTTTACCCTCCAGTAATCCTCCATCCTCTCACACTGTGTGTGGATGAATGTGTGTGTGTGATTGATGACACTACTAATGGTGTGTCTAAACACAGGCAGCCCAGTTATCTCTTATCTGACAGAGAGGGGAAGGCTTGTGTCAACAGCTGCTCCTCCTCCTCATTTATCTCTCTCTGTCTCCTCGTCTCTTCCTCCAGTTTTTATGTCTGCCACAAATCAAAAGCTTAGTATTTGCTTTATTCATGTGGGATTAATAACATTTTATATATTTTTTGATCCACCTGCTGATGGATATTTAAGATTTCCAAAGTAAAAAAAAAAGATTTTTAAAAACCGGCATAATTATTGATAAAAACTTGATAACTGTAGATGCATCCCTGCAGTAGCTGCCCAGCAGTTTGCAACAGCCTTGAGTTTTAGGAGATAGTAAGGCCTCCTCTTTGTGCACTTACACTCTGGGCCCCATTTCCTCCACAGTCCTTGATCACCTTAATGTGCCTGTTTAGCCATTAGTTTCTCTGGAGGGGGCTCATATCCATCCATCCCTCTATATATCCCATCATACAATAAAAGTCAGATTGATAGCCATCAGCCAGGCTTCAGCCACTGACACGCTCTTAATATTATGTCTAACACAAACCAGATGGCTGCAGGCCTCTTCAGAAACACACACGATATGCACAGCTACCCCCAGCCGGTTCTACTGTCTCGCTCTCTTAGAAGAAGGGATGAGTTTTCTTAATTAAAAGTTAGATATATGGGCCTCCTGGTTGAGGTGGTCAAGCAGGATCCATTACCTCCACATTGGGGCCCTACAGAGCCGAGAAAGGGTGAAAGTTGCGATGACGAAATGCAGGATGGAGCATGGCGGTGATTTGCGCTTGTCTGCACAGCACTGTGGATCAAAATAAGAATTAAAAACTGGAAGGAAAAGAAAGAAGTGGTTATGGTGCTTTGAGAAAAAAGTGGTAGCTGTGGGCGCGCAGGCCGGGAGGTGCGAACCGCCATCTCAATAGCTGTATTGTGTTCACACTTGAATGGGAGCCAAAAACACTGTGAAATATCAGAGCAGAAAGACGGAGAGAGAAGTGTGGAAATGAAACAATGGTTTACACAACAGTGAAATGGGTCTTTTCCTCTGTGTCTTGCCAGCAGACCTAGAGAGCGAAAAAGAAAGATATTTATTGGCCCTTCTGTCCTGGCCAGTCACAGCCCCTAGTAGAGAAGAAGGGAAGTGACTCTGAATGCATGTAATGAGACTTAAAGACTAGTTAAAAAAAAAACCACTCAGGTATGTGTAGCAGACACAATGAGAGCACAGATGGGAACAGACATTAAATAATGTATGGTAAAGATGAAACTAGCCAGATTTAATCATATAATCCTGTATGAGTCTTATAGCATCATTTATACCTCTGAGGTTACAGCTAATGATTCTAGGCAGGGCCCCTCCCCAGCTGCCAGACCGAAAAGTTAAGACCTGGAATATTGTGGGGTTTCTCTCTCTCTCTCTCTCTCTCTCTCTCTCTCTCTTTCTCTCTCTCATCTTTCTCATCTACAAAACTTGTGATGGCAATAATGATGCACAAAATCAGTCATCGTTAAGGCTGTTAGTGTATTTGCATGATTTTTTTTGTTGTTGTTTTTGTTTTGATCTTTCTGCAAAGAATGATTTACAGCAGTTAAGAATATACTTAAGCACTTGATATCAGTATAACCTACAAGTGTTTAATCTGGGTTTTAATTTGTGTGATAACATAACAAAATATAACAGGATTCCATTATATTCAAACACTAAATGTTGACCAACAGTTTGCAAATACATTAAAGTAGAGGGAATTTCTATAAGACAAAAAGTCTACAAAGCCATGCTTTATTATTGGTTTCTTCTTTTTACTGGTTTCTTCATTTAAGCCTGTTTGACAACTAATTTAATCCGTTTCTTCTTTTATTTTGATATTAAGTCATAAAAGATAGTTATGTGAAGAGCCCTTTACTGCAGATTTTTCTACAGATGAAATCACTGTTATGGTAGCAGATTTAAATTTCTCTACATATAAATGCACAACAAAAAAGTATTAAAACTGAAGGTAAAATTTGTTCAAAATAGAGCTTTGACTAGTTTGTGCTGTTTAACTTTATACAATGTATAATAAAACACAAACATCAAGCAGATTTCTTTTCCCTGTATGTGTCCAAAATGAAGTCTTTCTAATGTTTAATGAATATTTTACAAGGGGAGATATAGCATATTTATACATATAGTGATTAGGCTTTTATTTATTTAAAGCTATTGATTCTGAGGCAGATCTTTTAATCTTAGGCCATCAAACTAAGGAGTAAATCCTGGCCCTATAAGAGGGGTGGGTAGGTGGAGTGGCAGAGGGAAACGGAGTCTGGTTATTATAACAAAACGTTCTGTTCAGATGGTTCCAATAAGTCTCCAGGCTTGCAGCCACACAGGGGTTCTGCCACATGCTGTCCCAGCCAGCTGCTCTAAACTACTTTTGTTGGAAACTAAGTTTAAACACAAGGCATTTTTGTTAACTCTGCCTCTTAAATTCAAGCCTCCTGCAGAAACCCAGGTAGACTACAGGTGATGAAGATACTGATGATGAGAAAGGAACTTAGAGACAAAAAGAGAGAGATGAATGTGTGATTGGCTGCTTGAGTGGCACACCGTGCACCTCCCAGAATTCACGTTTCATCTTGTCTCAGCTCTCTGCTGTCGGCCAAGTTGCTGATCTCAGTACACACAAGGACAATGTAGCTTTCTGTGCTGTGGGGAGAAAATTCAGTCACCAACACTGAAATCTAAAGAAGATGGTTGGAGCCTGAAGCGATGTCTCCTGTTTTGTCTCATTCTTTGAGTTTTAGGAATGTTGAAGTAGATTGATTAGATTTGATATTAAGCAGCAACTGAGATGCAGAGGGAAAAAATCTTACTCAGTTCATATAGGAATTGTCTGGTTTGAATCGCTAGAAATATGATTATGAATAGAGGATTTTTTGTGTGGGTCTTTCAACTTTTGTTATGTTTCTTGCTGTATCATAACAGAGAATGTCTAAGGAAATACTCAGGCAGCAGCTTATTAAAAACTTCCATATGCTCCAGATTTCATCTTTCAGAAACCTACATCGGAAGTATTCCTTCATTTGGGTGTTAATAAATAATTGATAGTGTTCTGTGCTCTACAAATTTGTCCTGCGCAGCACTTCCCTATTTGTGTTTGCACAGTTCCAGGAATTGTCCCATTTTTTGTTTCACTTCCGATGTCAGTCGATAGAGGGTAAGGTCAAGTTGTACCAGTGTTGAATGCAGGTTTCCTCGCCTCATTATTAGTTGTCATTATTGTTGGCATGGATACATAAGATTTGAGTGATTTAGCTGCTTTTCTTCAGCTCAGGAAATGTTGTTTTGTATCCTCAGTAATCAAAATCTTAAAGAAGGAAGGTGAAAGCAATGATTAACCGGTATGTATTACAGGCTTAAATTTGTAAACATATCTTTTGCCTTCCTCTCTTTGATGTTTAGTTTCATTTATAAAATGATATTGATTTGATATTTGAAAAAATAGTTTTGAATTTTTTTTATTATTATTTAAAATATACACAAATATTCAGACACCCAACATGTACCTGCAACAGTCACAATACAAAGCATATGAATTTGTGTTTGTCTGCATTTATGTTTGTCTTTATTAGACAAGCTCAACATTATTTTATGTAGCTAATAAGCAAGTATTTCCTCCATTGAATGAATTCAAAATTCCCTAACTCTGCCCTTGTATCAATTAATATTTTACTCGTTTACTCACATCATGGTCATCTCTAGCATGTTAAGAGTTGTCCTAACTGAGTTTAACATGTGATTTAAGGTTATCATTAGGTGTATGATTTCTTTGTTAATAGCCAAAATGTTTCCTTAGTCCAGTTCTGACTGACCCTGTGTGTGCACCCCTGTTCATCGCCCTCATAAGTCAAGTTATTACCCTTCAAACACCACCGACAGAGTTTGTGACCCTGATGTACTGTTCATATATATCCCCATTTACACTGCACCTGCTTCACTGTAATGAGCCAATATATCTGCTCACTAATTGCCCTGAATACATATCATAAAGACCTGCCTGTAAAAGGTGGTGCAACAGTAAAACAGACATGATGGCAACCTGTGCACACACAGCCTATGCACACACTTGTACTATGAAAAAAGAACCATGCAGAGAGGCAAAAGTCACATATACCTTAACACAGACACACACAAACACACATAAACTCATAAGATGGCATACGTGAGCATTTGCATTCAGACAAAGAATCAGGCGCACACACATACTGCTACACACACACACTCATCCAACCTTTTAACAAGGGGCTGTAAATAACACAAAACCATTTCATTAACAAAGTCCAGCCTGAAAACTCTCCGCCTCTCTTCTTTTAAAATGTGCACACTTCCTGTTTTAAGGTACCCTATCCTGGCAACCCCTACACATGGCAACCTGCTCATTCAAATGAGCTGCATGGGTATAGAGTTGGACACAATGGCATGCTGCTAAAAATAACCTGGATAGGCTGCAGATATTTTATTGATGCATGCTGCATGAAATGTTCCTGTTTTGTTTCAGACTTTATAATGTGAAATTTGAATAATACGTCTAAGTTTTCTAATATAATTTAAGCTAAAATGTTTAAAAGCACAAGAGAAACATTTTTTTGTATTTTAATGTTATTAGATTAACTAGAAAGTCAAGATCAGTGTTATTACATTCCTCAATGCAAACTGGAAAACTATTATAAGAAAATTGATTCTTTCCACATCTAGCTCTAAATTTCTCTACAACAGCTGCTGTTAAGGTCTAACTTCAGGCAAAGTTAGATGGGTCAGACTCTGACAAAATAAGATTTGACTCCACCACGATTTGCTGAGTGTGGGAGAAAGACACTGGAACTTTTCACGTGCATGTTTTCAGAGTGGCACATGCACACTCACCACAAATGATAGCTGTGTGACGGTGACTGTAGAAACGTTGATTTAATAGAAGCAAGTTGGGTCATTAGTGAGTGCGGCCACATTCTGACACTCACAATGCATGTAGACACACACTCACACACACACTCACACTACAACCCAGATGGCTTTTACAAGGCCCCAGGCCCTCCCTGGCCTGCCTGCCTGGTTTTTAATTATGTCGATGGCTGCCCTGGCCAGATAAAATGGGTCACGTTTAACACGCCTTCACTCACCTTCACACACTCAGCGCATACATTCACATACACCCCCACACACACTATGAAAGTACTCTCTAACACTTTGCATACATGCATTTTACTAGTGCAACAGCCAAAGCAGACACAAGCTTTTCAGAGCACTATTCACCTGTGCCTTTAACAGAGACAAACGGTAAACATGTGATATTCAACATTAGAGCTGTTGCCTCAGTAAAATGTGTGTGCGTGTGCGTGTGTGGATTTACAGCCTGTTTCCTTTTTAGCTGTCATTAGACTGCCAGACATGGCTACACAGGTGTACTATTACCAACATCAGTAATAAGCTTTGCACACACATATACACACATGGACACACTCACATTCACTCTGTTTTTAAAGGCCCAATCTATACTCACAGTATGGCTCCTCCTGATGAAGCACTCTGACTCCATTACTTGTTCCCTTTATTTGGACTTAACATATTTTCACTGATTCCAAAGTTTTGATGCAGATTATTAGACAAGTTGTGGCACTTCCCATTGCTTATACATCTGAATGTCACAGTACATGCATGAAAAACTAGGAAAGATTAGAAACAGCAGTGCTGTTTGGTTAAATATTTGAACTGACAGGGAAAAATTGGGGAACCAAGTTCTGAAGAAAAAAAAGGAAAACAAATAAAACAAGCTTGAAAGTACTGTCAACTTTATTTTGAGAGTACATGGAAATGAGAAAAATATTTCTCATTGATACATGAGTGAAAATATCATTTTGGTTTGACCGTAATTTACTCAGTTAAAAACTACATCACCTACCCTAGACTGTTTCATGTTTCATATCTTGGAAGATGCTTGAGAAATTTATTTTAAAGCATTACCCCTTTTAGATATTAAGAAAATATTCAGCTGATAAAATGTATCGGTTCAGCAATAGAGAGAAGACTTACTTGTATTAATAAAGCACAAATTAGATGGACAGAGAATTAAAGACTAATACATCTTGTTATACATTTTATCAACTAATAATTTATTTATTGGAATTTAATATGAACCAGCTCTACTAATATTTTCGTTCATTTATTAACTAACAAAAATCTACGTGTGATATCACAGAAATAGTTAAAACAGCTCACATTCATATAATGTTTTAGTATTTTTTTTCCCTACTCTTTCCCCTTTCAAGTGTTCACATCCACAAATATAAACATTCACCACCAAGTTTTACAAACTTATGTGAGGACTTTAGTCACATACTTTCATAAGTTTATGTGCGCAACTTTTTCTCTTCTGTCATTCTTTTGTGTTTCATTGCTCTCATTAAACATTATCACCCAGTATCCACTGAAATTAACTAACTATGAATAATCTCTATTATTCTACCTTTTTCTATTTTGCTGTAATAGAAGGTTTAATGGCAGGACCCCTTGTGAGCCTGTCCACCTCTCACATCCCAACACACACATATGGGAGCAAACACACACACATTTACACTTTTGAGAAGTATGGCAAGGCTCAGGTCTTCTCTGCAGGCCTCCATCCATCACACACACACAGACACACAGACATGAATGAGCACATACAAACACATTGGAGGCTGTCGTGATCTGTACTCTATCAGTCGCTTTATTAGTCTGCCTGTTAGCTTTTGTATGTGTATGTGTGTGTGTGTGCATGTGCATGTTAAGGGGCCTCCCAACTGGAAGCAGACCTGTTTCCAGAAAGGATACACACTCTAACACACACTTCTTTATTTCCTTTTAGTTGGACTGCTCCTTAATTTGTAACACTTCTAACAACCAGCTACGCAGTCCACTTCACAGCCACTCAATCTGTCACTGTCACTGCTGTGTTTCCATGACTGTCCCTTTCGTCAGAGCAGAACAGAGGGTTTATGTGTGTGAGTGCATGTAATTCTCTATCAACCATTCTTATATTATCTACAGCCACCCCAGCCTTGTGTTTATATATATTTACAGTATATGTCTACAGCTGAAGAGACCTATGGAAGTTTAATTTCAGCTCATGCTCATCGACTTAGAGAGCTTTCATGCCAGGCTGCCCCCTGCCTTCTTTACAAGGAAATGCACGCCATCCTGTATCCTTTTTTTATTTTATTCTTTATCATTTTCTACTTTTTGATTTAATTTCACAAATGCTTGATAAACTGTGGATAGATTAAAAGAAAGATCAATACACAGAGGCAATCTTTCCCTTGTTCTTTCTTTTCCACCTCTAAACAACCTTTTTCATTTGTCTGCAACTACCCCAGGATATGAGTAGGTGAACCAAAGGAGAGTCGGCCCTCTCTCTACATGTTTACAGTGCTGCGTTCCTGTTTTTCACAGCAGATAACCTTCAGTGTTAAGAAATCTTTGAGGTAACTTTTGTTGAAGAGAGATTTTTTTTACTGTGTGCTTCTCTCTACATGACTTAAAGTTGTTTCATTTCAAAATGACAAAACCTGCTCTGCCCTCCACAACACATGTATACAAATGAATGCAAACTAGGCTGTGTTCACACACTGAAAACCGAGGCTGTCCACCAAAGCACTATGATCACACCTTATAAAAATATTCCTTTTGAAACACACAATAACCCAGCAGTTATGTCTCACATGCGCTAAGTCGGCTTCTATCTCCATCTCATATCAAAATCACAATCACCATCGCTTTGAGCTGCCATTTCCATTTTCTGCCCTTCGTCAAACAGAAAATAATATGTACCTTGTCACCAGCATCTCGCCGTACAGGCAACTTTCCTCTACTAATTCAGTGCAACACACACATCCGTCAGATATAACAGGCGGAGGAGAGGGCATGCCGAGACAGCCATTAAAGGTTCCTAGCTGTCAAAGGTTCCCCTTTGTGTTGTGAGGAGCGATATAAGTGTTGTGCTCTTATCAGGGCTTCCTGTGGAGTTTGCTCCACACTTTTACCAAACACACTGAATATAAACCTACTTTATTTTTAAAAAGAAATAAAAAATACACATAAAGTTTGACATGTCAGTTATTTGGTGTTAAGGGTCAAACTGAACCAGAAAATCAACCCTTAAGCTGTGATAAATGATAAATAAGCACTGTTGCCAACATTTTTTTTTCTCTTTGCTTTCATTTTCTTTTCCAGAAACAGGATGTAACTGGATAAAATCTTGCACAATTATCTGACCACAGTCTTCTTGTATCTCTTTTTATCAGAGTTACCACACTCATATCTCAGTGATTAAACTGATTCAGAGGAGTTTTGATCATGGTGACTTCCAGGTATACAGAAAGTAGGTTATTGTTAACCTGATTTTCATTTATCAAAAGAGCAAAAAGAATGAAGATCAAAAGGGAGCCTTGGAGAGTTAAGCTGAAACAGAATAACTGACTCCTCTTTTAGCAGACTGAGAATGAGTGGTTCGACAAAGATAAAGCAGTTTTATCAGCGTGGTTGGCTGAGGAGGTTTTGAGAATTTAACAACAGCATTTGTGCCATCTAGTTTAACTTTCTACAGTTTTGTGGAAAATTTTGAGTAGCTGAGTTTACTTTTGTTTTGTTGAAACCTTTTTCACACGTGGAGCTGATGATTTCCAGCCGGGTCCTCCTCCTCTTTCTCCTCTGTGTGGCATGTGTGGATGGAGGGAGGTGGATTGGATTAAAAAGAAAGGTAAAGGTAAATAAACAAACAATCAACCACAAGCTAGTTCTGGCTCCCCTACTCTGTTACCCCTTATTTGGAGCCTTATAAATCAGGCTTCCATTCTGAGACAGGGTGTTAGCAGGCCTCCTGGTCAACACATTCAGACACACATGTGGATTAAAAAAAAAAATCAACAAAACAAACAATAAAAAAAACATGCAGCCCACGCTAGTCTGCTGCTTATTTATGATTGGACCATTGGGTGTGTATGAATTGCCATGCTTAGTAGGTAGGCATGGGGCATACATAGGTGTGTGTGTGTTTGTGTGTGTGTGTGTGTGTGGGGAGGGTATGTGTGTGTCTGTGTGTGTGAGAGCGCCGTGTTTCCAGATGGAGCTCAGCTTTTCTACATATGTTCATAAAACATGTACAATACCTGTTGCAGCTCCCCAGTAACCCCATGACAAGTGCACTCTGACTCCACCAGCTGCAGAGAGGATATTAGGCTGAGGAGTATGTGTGTGAGTGTGTGTGTGCATGCCTAAGTGTGTGTGTTGAGAGGGTCTGCCCGGCTAGTTTTCAGTGATGGTTTTCACACATAAAATAAAGGCCTGGACTCCATCAAGCCATTTTAAGTTGTAAACCGGGAGCAGGGGAGATGGTAGCTTGCTGTGTGAGGAGCACGAGGGATGATTAAGACTCATTTATCCTTTCTAAGCCTTCCTAGTGAATATTTTAATTAGTTGCTTCTGGATATCTTTGTATGCATCATGTGAAATACAAAACAGGAACTGAACAGTCTCTTTTCCTATTTACACAATCAAAAAGAGCATTCACGTAAGCAGAAGGCATCGCCTTTATTTTAGGTTTTGTGGAGCTTTTTTTCTAATGCAGATGAAGGTTTTTGGTTGATTATTTTTAACCAAGGCCCCAACAAACATTATTTTTCTAAAACAGGCATGGTGAGCAAGACGGGAAAATCACACCTTGGCTCAAAAGCAGAATAAGATGGCTGTTACCTTCACCATCCGTGCATGTATTAGCCTAAAACTGTTGCCGTGCTCAAACTGCACTTCCACACCTCGATCCAGACCTTTTACATATTTATACACCAAACTTGTCACCTGCACCCCCACCCACAAAAATACACGTTCTTTATGCACTAACTCAGACAACAAGAACATGGCCATTCACACTTTACGAGCTGGGAAAAAAAACTATGAGCAAGTTTTTAGAAAAGCTGTCGGTTAGAGAAGTTCACGAACTTTGCACATCTAAAAATGTCAGATGGCTTGTTGGTTCTTCTCCATCGCACCTCAGTTTCCTTCAGCAGACATTTGACTGTGATTAGGAGTGCAGAGAGTCAAGCTGGAGGTCAGCTCTGAACTCAGGCCAGGCTGATTGGTTGTTGTAATTAGAGGAGTTGATCTGTCTCAGGCTAGTTCTCCCGGGAGGATTCACGCAGGCTTGCTGTATCACATGCAGCACAGGGACGAAATTGGAGCCCAACTTGTTGGAGAGGGCAAGCATGGGGGGTTTCTGCTGCCCCTATCATCTCCAACCCCGACACATTCAAAGACTTTCTACATTGTCCAACCTTCAGTGTTATAAACACACAGGAAGTCATCTTATATCAAATTTGTCTCTTTGGTATGTCTATTCCTGTATTTCTCACTCCATCATTCAGTGTGTCTCATAATTTATCATTTTTGTTGAGAACAAGGTCCTATTTATCACTTTAAAACAAGGCATTGTGATTCCCTTCTGGTTCCCCCCCTCACTTTTCACTTCACAATAAGCCCCTCTTCTATTCTTCTGCTCCTCCTCTTCCTCCTTCACCAGTACCTCCATCCTCCTTCAGTCTCTATGAAAGCGAGTAACACGAAACCTGCTCTAGGAGTCTCAGGGGGCTGCAGGGGTTACAAAGGGTGATCAATATGTGCCAGAGAAAGTCTTTAGACAAGTGAAAGAAGCCACAGTTTGTCTACTCCCTCCTCCTTTCCCTCTTTCCTCTTCTTGTTGTCAGGATTGACAAGGTTAGGTGGCCCTAACACCCACTGACATGTTGACTGTGTGCATCTTAAAGTTAACTGTGCCCCCTACAAAAACTTATCATCATTCAAAAAAAATTGCTTAGAAAATGTTATTTATATGATAGTATTGCTAACTAGACATATTTTCTGTCTTTTGTTGTTGATTAAATGTTTTACCTGTTACTCTCCAACAGGTGGTGGATGACATGGGTAACGTCAAGTTTTCACTGGACACAGGCCCGGACGCCAACAGCAACAGCTGGCTCAAATACGTCCGCTCTGCCCCGTCATTTGAGGAGCAGAATCTCGCCGCATGTCATCTCACAGGAGACCAGGTGAGTGACATGACGACATTGTGCTGCTTGGATCTGCAACCCACATAAGAAAAAATAGCTTCATGCTGTCATCAGTTAGCACAAATGAGGGGGACCAGCAGTTATTGCTTCCCATCCATTAATAGTAGATACAGGGTTGTGTGTGAATGGGCATGTGCACACAAATGTGTGTGTTACCGTTTACCATTGTTCTAGAAAATGTCTTCTACTGTGCTGTAATGACCGAGGAATGGCTCTATTGTTTGTATGTAACTGGGCTATTGCTAGTGTTTAGCAGCTATCCATGTGAAGAGGCTAAAGAATAGTGTAAAACTCCTGAGTCTCATAATAACTTATTCATGGTATGGTCTTCTGTGGAGTTTCTCTCCTTTTCTGCTTCTTATTCTTGCGTGCTTAAATTAAACCTAATCAAAATGTTGGATGCTTTCGGAACGAAGTCAACCTGATCTCACAGAAATACGCAAAATAACAACAAGGCCTCAACACTCATTTCCGTGTGGACCACGAAAATCAGGGCAATGCTAAACCTTTATGGGGTGAAGAACCATATTTGTACACTTCATTGGACAGACAAAATGCCTCTGCATGCTCAAATCATAGAACCACACTGAGTTCTCTACACCAATCATCAAAAATTAGGTCACACATCAGCTACTTCACGGTGATCGGTCTTCAGCATCAAAACTTGCAAAAAAAAAAAAAAAAAAACTTAGTACTGTGTAACTTTTGTTATTTTAGAAAAAAAAATCAAGTTTTAAAGTCTTGGCATATCCTCCAATATTACAATAACACAAACAATAACAATAAATTTAAATTTCCAAGTAATTCAAGAGTGCCCGATAAAGGGTTATGTCAGTGGTGGAGCTTTGTCATGATTTTTGTAAAACTTTTCTGGCTCCGAAACAACAAAATTATGTTTTATTATACAGGAAAAAAATGTTTTTAAAGTCTTTATCAGAATTTCACTACGTTAACTTTGGTACACTACGAAAGAATTGCTCTCTTAACAATGTTATTTTTTTTAGTGTATGTAGGTGTGTGTGTTTTTTCTTTGTTTTTTTTCATGATCGCTTTGAATGAAGCCTGGCCATGGACTCTTGTGTTGTTTAATTTAATTTTACTAATATCCATCTAGCCATCCATTCTCTTTCACTTATCACTTTTCACTTATCAGGGGTCGAGTTGCGGGGACAGCACCCAAAGCAGGGAAGCAGGGAAGCCCAGACTCTATCTTTCCCCACTCACTTCTTCCAGTTTGTCCAGGGTCTTCCTCTCCCCAGTAGGACGTACCCATAACACCTAATAAGGGTGGTGTTCAGTGGTAGTGGTGTTTGCATCAGATTTAAAGTTGCAGATTTTGAGTTAACAACACACCAGGACTGAGAGCTTAACAATCTAATTGTTAAATGGATGAAAATGTAATTTATCCATATTTGACAACGCCACCAGTTAGCGGATATAACACATGAGTTATTACATGACAGTTCAGGTCAAGTGCTCTTTATTACAGTTGGTCCCATGTCTTTAGCCCCTTTTGTTGTTAAATTTTAAGCCTACAAATATGCAGTGACGTCAAGGTACGAAAGTCAGTTTTACAAAGAAGTCATGTTGTGTGTTCATTCTTACATAAGTTAGTCTCCAGATGTCTCATTTCATTGACAGAGACCATCAGAGGCTTAGTTTCAAAGAGCTCTTGCAAGATCTAGTACTTAAAAAATTAAACCTTTTGTCTTTTTCCTTCCATTTTTATGGGAAGAATATTACAAAAGTAGTCTGGATTTGAAATGCTGGATTTAAGGTCAACACAGTCTGTGGGTTCAGAGTCAGGGTTAGATCACAGATATACACAAGCATAGGCCACTAATTCAATAATCATTGAAAAATAACATGAGACAAACAAAATGACAAAGTTTCATTGAAGTAAAATTGGAATGTGAAAACTATTTACAGAAGGCAATAGCATCTTGTTTATAAAAATGTACATAAAACATTTTCAGTAACTGCTGTTTGGCAGTTGCAAACAACTTTATAGTGGTGCATTACTACCACTAACTAATGCGTGAAACCGACGTTAGAACGCGAAAGTGAACTCTGAACTCAACACTGCCCATTAGTGGATGAATTGACTTAACAACCATGGCAATGTAAAAGACGCGTGGAAATTTGAAGGCGGTTGACATATGAAAATGTTTGAAATGGACATACATGTTAACGTACATAAGGGAGCATAAATGGGCCTTAAGTGGCATAACAGAGATAGGTGAAGACTCTGAGACAATTAATGCACAACTACTTTGAAGAATTGTAATAAGAATAAAGTGAAATGAGACTGGAGTGCAACATAAGTGACAGCAGTGTGACAGCAGCCAAATGCATCCATATGACTTGGCTGTGTTTCCACATTCCTGTCACTCCACTCTTATTTGTTTCCTAATCTCAGCCTACATGGCTCTGTCTCAGTCTCTGCCCGCCTGTTCCTTGCTGACTTCTCTGTGTCTTCATGTCTTGATCTGCCACCTGTCACTCTGTCACAGTGAGGGGACAGACTTGCGTGTCCATTAAAGCTTCAGACATCAAGTCTGACTGATCAAGAGAAGGGGGTTGGTCCAAGTAAGAGTAGGAGGGACACACAGGGACCTCCAAGATTGACAAGCACCAATTGGCTGGCAACACCAACCCGCCTAATCCTTTTAAGATTTTCACATCAGTGCCCCCTGCCACTGAAACACCATGTCAAAGAAAGAATCAGGGCACCAGAGAAAATTGTGGAGAATTATCGAACCAAAAAAAGGCCATGTGCACAATTGCTTTTTGATGTGTTTCGCACTTGTTTGTACTTAGAGAAAGGCTTTGATTTTGTTTGCCTGGCCAGTTGCTTGGTATAGCAATTCACAGGTATGACCCTATAACTTATTTACAAACACTCCACAAACAAACACATATGTATACACAACCACTCAGTGCTAAAATGTATAATTTAATAGACCATTCTGTGATTTTTATTTCACTTTCTTTCGTATCAGCATACACAATGCGTGAGTTTATGGACATATGTGCATATCAGGCAAATTCAAATGTAGACAGTAACCTTTTAAAAAAGAAGTGGATAATTTATTTGTTTTCATTAATGGTGTAGGATAAAAATATGTGTGCATTATTATTAATAATTTTAAGATTTATGCTCATCCAATATTTTTCCATTTTATATCTTTGCTATCATTTATATCAGGTGTTTTTTCTAGAAGAGCTGTGGATTTTATTTTATTTTTCTTGTAACTGCAATGTGTATATCTGTGCATGCATCTGTAAAAAAAAAAAGCCATTCAATCTCCACAAGCACATACATATTTCCAGCAGATTCTCTCACCTAACTTTGTTTCCAATTTTATTCTAACACAATATTTAGACTCCTTATATTATGGCCTAACAAAATAAGTAAATAAAGATTAATTAACAGTTGCCAATGAGTGTGCATGTGAATGTGTCTACCCTAATCAATGAGTTCCCATTCATTTAAAATGCTGAACAACTGCTCAAAACCTGTGTGTGAGCAAGCCCATTCAGTGGTTCTGAGGCCAAGTTGCTTCTGGTGATTATACAGGGGGAGGGGGGGGGGCAATGAATGGTGTGTGTGCTGGGCAGGCAGTTGATGGGGCTTTAAAGAGAAGATGAACCTTGTCCACCTTCTTGTCAACCCTTCATCTTTTGTCTTTTGAAGTGCAGCTCTTTCTAACGCTTTTTGATACCCTTCTACCCCCCAAATGGATCCATCAATTCATACAGACTGTTGTGTGTTAGTGTGTGTGTTTGTGTGTCTGTGTTCATGAGTAGGCGGATTATTGCGGGCCCTATGGCTGGCATTGATCGATGAGGCATCTGTCTCCTGAACTCTGGACAAAAAAGGGAAGAGGTCAAGACATGTTTGAGATTGCGGGCCTTACTGTAGAATACACATACACACACACACACACACACACAAAAATTAAAAATTTTGAACATGCAAATATTAATCAGGAATGTAATTAAGATTTTCTTAATTAGTAACAGGCTGCAATCGTCAAATAAATCAAATGTAGCCCGATATTTGCTGATAATGCTGTAATTTGACATTTTTAGAAAAATGAAGCGGAAGTGTCATTAATTTTAGAAATGAAACTATTTCATACATTTAAAGTGAATAATATTTAAGATGCAATTGACAAAAAATGTTGGATTCAATTTAATATAAAACTGCTTTGCTCCTTGTGTATTTTTCCTGTGCATATTTTGTGACATATTTGCACAGATTTTCTTTTTTTCTTTTTTGTCTATTTAACAATTTAAATTTAAATTATTTTGGGGAAATTCAGCAATGATATTGATTATTAACAGCATTTTAAAATAATGGTTTGATCATAAATGTTAAACAAAATGTATTTTTATTTCATACAAATTTGGATTGAATATTTATTTTACACTATAGCTTCCAATTTTTACCAAGAAACTATTTGAATTGAATTGAATCCAACCTTTGTTCGTTAAAGAAATTTTCTTGTTCACATATTTATTTAGAGCAGGAAAATTAATACAATTATCAACTCAGAAGAAAACTAAAATAAAATTTAAAAGGCCCATACAGGCTGCTTTTTGTGCGTGTGTGTGTGTTACAGACTGGCTGATAAAGTTTGTGCAAGTCAGTCAAGCTCCATTATCCATTATTTTAATCAATAATAGATTTATCAGGCGGCGGGGATCGGAGATGCGGGGAGGGGTCTGCCTACAGATCCCTCAATCCTTTTGGCTGGAGATAAGACGAGGAGGAGTGGCCGACGGGTAACTGAGAGAGCACCAAGGGGCAATAGGGAATCACTAATGAGAGAGAGAGGGTGAGTCAGAAAAGTGTGTGAGAGAGAGAAAGACTCATCGTCATCAACAAAGACGCGCTCACTGACTAGATTAGAGAGTCGCTCTGCAGAGGAGCGTCGAGATTCATCCAGCTGGAGGAAACGATCACCGACTGTCTTCAGCGCTCCTGGCCGTACTGCGACACTCTCTCCCCGGCCCTGACCGCTCCAGCGTCCCGCTCTCTTTCTCCCCATACGGTACACTTACTATGGGTTGTGTCGCTAACTCCTCCGGGACTGAAGTGTTACTGCAGCTGGAAGCTCTCCGCAGCGCCGCGCAACTTTCTCAACTCTTTCGTCTTACGGAGAAAAGAAAGGTCAGGTCGGAAAGTGTTGGGAAGCTGTCGCAAAGAATGTCTAATTGTTGTAAATAATAATAATAATAATAATAATAATAATAATAATAATAATAATGATAATAATAATAATAATAATAATAATAATTTTGTTGTCACGGATTTGCTTATTGTCTTATCTCGCATCTTCAACGCACTAAGTTCTGAGTTGGTCTGAGCCTCGGTGTAGGCTTCAGGTTTGTGTGTAAAACTGTGTGAGTGTGTTTGATCGTGGTTGTTGTGGTAGCAGTTTTCAGTTGGTACAGAGCGCCCCCATGTGGTTAAGAACGCAGGCTGCGTGGTTGGGTTGCGGTGTGGCTTATTTGGATGGCTGAAGCTGAAATGTGTGTTTTGTTTGTATGTTTATTTGTTTGTTTGTTTGTTTTCTTTATAAGAAATGTAAAAAACTGATTGTGATCTGTTTAGTTACTTGTCTTTAGATTACATATGTATGTACCGAGTTTAACTGGCACACATCGCAAAGGCCTCGGCTATAAATGGCCTATAGGATTTTACTAAACTCTTATTTCTGTTTTGCTCGTCTTGTTGAAAAATAAATAAAATGAATAAATAAGTATTATCTATCAGATTTTATACAGATTAAATAACCTCAGTAAGAATGAACCGCTGTCTGCTGATTTGCTGCAGCTGTGTGTGTGTGTGTGTGTGTGTGTGTGTGTGTGTGTGTGTGTGTGTGTGTGTGTGTGCAGGAGAGCAGCTCAGCTGTTTATTTATTTTCGTTTCACTTTTCTCTCAGCGCAGCTTTGCACTGTCTGGATTTCTTCTAGATTTTAGTTTTTGAATATCCACGGTGCGAAGTTGTTTGAGACAGAATGCAGTGCTATTTTTTCTTCTTATTTTATTTAAGATTATTTCAGAGTAAAATTTGTTCCTCGTTCTTTTTTCTTTTTTTTTTTCTTGAGCTAAGTCAGGAATAGGATTTATTGTGTTATAAAATAGAAATAAACTCAAATACTGAATATTTTGGCAGGAGGGGGTGTATTCCCTGAAGTTTTTAACATTTATGCTTATTTGTTTGTTTGTTTTTGTTCTTGTCTCCATCTCGACTTTGACTTAAAGTTTCCATCTTTCTTTTCTCTCTGTCCTTAGATTTATTATAAAGCTGTCCGGGACATCGAAGCAGGGGAGGAGCTTTTAGTGTATATGAAGGACGGTATTTTCCCCGAGGGATCCATGGCACCTAACCTACAAGGTAAGATTAATGCGCGCCATTAGCGCACATTTTAAACAAACTCCAGCCTGCATCCTGCTGCTGCCAGCTGACAGAATTAAAAAAGAATTAATAAATAAATAAATAAAAATAAAAAACTTTATCCAAGATTTTTTTTTCTTCATCAAGAAATGCAAGTTATTTGAGCCATACATTTCCAGGATATAATTAAATTCCACATCAATACTGAATGACGTTATCGACCTTGCCAGTTACGAAGGAAACATTACATGTACGAGTCTGCAGTGTGTTTAACAATCTTGCAATGGAATGGGCCTCCATCGCTGAATATTGCTGAATCTTTTCCGATTTTTTTTTTTTTTTTGCCTAAAACAAGTCAGATCAAACATAAACTCGCATATTTGGCAGTCACACGAATATGAGACTACATCACGTGAGCAAAGGAAAGAAAAAAAAACTTCAGGTAGCGCAAGAAGAAAAGTCATTATATAGTCTGTCATATCAATTAAAAAAGTCACCCATTTTTTGTCACATAAGGGGTTAAAAAGAAACTTTAAATGAATGGCTCTTTTCCTTCTTGTAACTGCGTGTTGTTGGCAGATTGGTAATACTCCAGAAACTGACCAACTAATAACGATCTGATCATGTGGGACTAAAAAGCAAAAAGACTAACTAAATACAAGTCACTGACATGTTTACACTGTGTATAAATGGGGTGGATCACATGTTCTCAGCGATCACATCTGCATGTAGATATGAAAGGTAAATCGTTTCCCTTCACAACACACTTCTGATGGATTGTTCTTTGGCTTCTACAACCAAGAGCGCGCGTTGCATTCAGTGTTTAGCAAAATGTTGTGACATAAATATTTTAAATCTAATTCCAAATTCCATACTGTTTATTACCGGGTTGCATTAAATGTCCGATTCCTTTGACTGAAGTCCCTGGAAATCACGTCTAGTGGGACAGATCAGTGTTTTATTTATTTTTATTTTTTTGTAGATTTGTTATTTTTTTTGTCTGTAGATCTGTCCTCTGTTTCACTGTTTGTATTTCTTTGTAAGTTTGATGTTGCCTTAGAAGTGGCTAAAGTTCTCTCCTACACTTTGCTGTGCTGTTGTCTGCAAAATGCTTCACTTTTCAAAGTGAATGTCATTTTTGCTGCCTTCACTCTCTATTTTATCTGAGTGGGTACTGAAACTCACAACTTCTTTCTCTGTACTGCACACCAGACTGAATATATTTCATCTTATAACCTATCTTGGTCAGTTTTTCAATATAGATCTAACTTTGTTGTCTCTCAAATTTCACTTGAGCAGAAAAGGGCTGTTAGTTCTGATGCATTTTTATAAATATGTTGGGTTGATGAACTGCTATTTCCAGATTAGATTGTTTTGTTTCTGAAACCAAAGATGGAAAAAATATTTTACTTAAATATATACACTGCTCACTAAGTGATGGAGAACAGGATGTTTTTTTTAGATGTTCTGCAGGTCACCAGGTCACCCCATGAATTATACACAGATCTTCATACCAAGTGAACAGAAGACAACAGAAACTCAAATCAAGTGTGATTATCTTGAAGATGCAGATTGGCATGTTGTAGGTGTGCATCAAAGATGAAACATGCTTACAAATTATATGTTTAGTTAATCCCTGTGTGTGCTCGTGAAATACAATGGGAGGGAGGCATAGAGAGAAAATTATACCTGCCAAAATGTGCAGGTCAGAGCCAAAGTATTTGGTTTTGCATCTTGGTTTGAGAGAAGGATGAAGGCAGACAGGAAAAATCAATTACATGTGGTTTATTGTTTTGCTATGAATAGAAAAGACAAAAAAGAAAAAAAAAACAGAAAATTAAAAGCACAAAGACAAAAGTCCATCCACTGTGGGGATGTTTTCAGTTCTTGTCTCCATGCATTTGTTTGAGTGAGACAGAGGGAGGTAGCAGGGCCGAGTGGGAGCTTGGCAGTGCAGCCCTGCTCTCTGTGTCTGGCTTATCGGAGAAGGAATTTGAAGTAGAGGACTTGAGGAGTCCCCGGAGACCTCACCCATGCTCCCAGATTAGCTGCTAAACTGCACATAATTGTGCCTCCATTCGTCTCCCAGAGAGCTATTAGTCTCCACTTTATAACCCCACCCCACCCGCACAGACTGGACTAACTGAAAAAACACTGGCACGCCGATACGCACAAGCAAGTGCCTTTGTTTATGAGCATCCTCACATACATGCACACTCAAAGGCCTTTCCTTTCATTCCTTTATTCAATGTTCCTGCTACTAAAGGAGTTGACAACATGCACAGAATGTTTTCTTCTAAATTCGGTAATAATGTATTGTTCTCATTGTGCATGAATAACATTTTTATATGCATTTTCCACTCTTAGAATTATCCTAATGTTTAATTCAGAAACAATTTATAATATAATAAAATATTCCATTTTAATCAAAATACATTCTCACTGGTGTCAAGGCAAGTTAGTTAGTTTAGTATTTGGGCTCAGTGTAATGGTCCATTGACCAGAGGGTCATTTACTCCTCTCCCCAAGGTTAGGCACACTGATGTTGCTACACTAATGCCCTTTTAATGTTTCCAAGAAGTTCCAGCTGGATAAATGGTCACATGCAGTAGAAAACAGGTGAGCCATGCACTGTAAGTCATTTTGGATAAACTCATTTAGTGCAGCTTGAATTGATGGATGGGTGTGTGTGGCATGTTGGGGGACCTGGGGGCCCAACTCAGGAGGGTGCTGCTTGGGTCATGGCAAGGAGGGTATGGCAGGTTGGCGCTGAAACCACCATGGGGTTGGCGCCGGCGAGCCCTTGCTTACCTCTGTTTCTTGTGATTTAGTTTGGAAAGTGCTCAGAGAAACAAAAGTACACACACACACATACACACACATCTATTCATGCGCACAAAGACACTCCTTTGGGCTTTCCCCTGATATGTTGAACTTGGCGTCTGGCTCAGGAACTTGCTATTGAAAGAGCTGCTCCAAGTTTTATTCATTTGACCTTGCTGGTGAGAAGTATTGTAAAGGTTATCAACATAGAAGGGGAAGACCAACCCCTTATTGTTTCCCCTGTGTGCCATTACACCTCCAGACTGAAGCAAACTCGTGGTTTTACAAGTAATTAGCAGTGTTAATGAAGGCCACATTTCACAGCTAATTGATTTTCATTTTATGTGGATGTCAATTGCAGGATTATTGCTTTTAGCATTTGTAAAACCAGTCTCTTTAAGCTGCTACTAAAACACAAAATCAGAATAGATTTCCTGTTAAGTAATGACAATATTTTTTCAAGTCTCCTGCAAATAGACACTTCTTTGGGAACATGCAGCCTACAGGAGTTTGCAAACACAATGATGCAGATCAGCTCTTTGGTTCTTTCTTTAAGATGGTATTGTCTTGACTCTCATAAAACATATTTGTTAAAACCAGTTCAGGATTAAAAGTTCTGTATTAACATTCTAATACATCTGAATTCTCGCTTATAAACTTTAAAAAGCTGTACTTGCTAAAAAATAATTTTTTTCAATCTCAGAATTGTTGGCTACTCTCAGTTTTGGACCTCTTTGGCCAGTGTCCTGCAGGTTTTAGATGTTTCCCAGCTACAGCACTCCTGATCCAAGCTTTTTCCACAAGCCTCCAACATCTAAAACCTGCAGGCACTGGTTCAAGAGGTTTGGAGTTAGTGGTCCTGGCTACATAGCATGAAAATGTTTCATAAAATTCATGTTAAGCTCAATTAATCTTTGTGTGTGTGTGCAGACGAGCAGATGTACCGCTGTGAAGACTGTGATGAGCTGTTCTCCTCAACACTTGAGCTGCGGCGGCATCAGAAGTACTCGTGCTCCAGTGCAGGTGCCATCTTTGATGCACTAAGAGATGACTTCAAACAAGAACGTGAAGACAGCGATGAGCCTGTTCACGAGTGCAAAGACTGTGAGAAGATTTTCCCAAACGAATACAGGTACACAGATTGCACAAAAAAAAAAAAAAAAAAAATATATATATATATGTGTGTGTGTGTGTATATATGTATATATATATATGTGTATATATGTATATATATATATATATATATATATACATTTAGCACAAACATTCCACTTTTTTATTCAATACAAATCTGATAAGATTTTGCCTTCTTTATCAAGTCTTGGGCAGCATATGATAGTTCATACAGAGGAGCGGGAGTACAAGTGTGACCAGTGCCCCAAAGCCTTCAACTGGAAGTCCAACCTCATCCGCCACCAGATGTCACATGACAGTGGCAAGCGCTTTGAGTGTGAAAACTGTGATAAGGTACAGCACACCCAGCACGTAAGTTGTGCACAGGACACACAGGCTATATCTGATTTGGTTCTTAGGCCTCTGGTATTTTTACAGAAATTTGATCATTCTAAAAATGTAGCATACCTTTAATAGACAAATTTTTCAACATTCATTATGGCATACAATGTATTATCATACTATCATTTTACATTTCAGGTGTTCACAGATCCCAGCAACCTGCAGCGCCACATCCGCTCCCAGCATGTGGGGGCACGGGCTCACACATGCCCTGAATGTGGCAAGACCTTTGCCACTTCATCAGGCCTCAAGCAGCATAAGCACATCCACAGTAGTGTCAAACCTTTTATCTGTAAGTAAGGGCCTTGGAGGTTAATGGCTGCAAGATTCGGAACAATTTATTTTGTAGCTTTTTAAACATCTTTATAATTTAGCTTATGACTGAACTAAGCATGCAAGCCCAGGGATCATACGTGTATTGTTTAATTTTGTAATTAAATCCTTTATTTGTGCGGTAATGAAAAGGATATAAAGGTGATCTGGCAATTTTTTAAGTGCTAAAGACTTTAATTGCTCCTTTAAGGGAATTAAATTAATACTTCGTTTATGTTGTCTGTTAAATATGTTCACTTTTTGTTAATTATCTATTATAGCAAATATATACAGTAAATCAAGCATCATTTTGCAGTTTTGTTTAATGAGTGGTCGAAGTTGTACAATAAAAAACATTAAAGTAGTCTGCGCTGTATTGCTGTAGATTTGGTATAAAGAGTTAGAGACAGTGTTAAAATGGGTTTAACCAGGCCCTGATGGGCTTTGTCTTTTTGCTCCCCCAGGCGAGGTGTGCCACAAATCGTACACCCAGTTCTCCAACCTCTGCCGCCACAAGCGTATGCATGCTGACTGCCGTACCCAGATCAAGTGTAAGGACTGCGGGCAGTTGTTCAGCACTACCTCTTCCCTCAACAAGCACCGTCGCTTTTGTGAGGGCAAAAACCATTACGGCTCTCCACCTGGGATGTTCAACCCTGGCATCCCGATGAGCTCCAGCCCCATCATGGCTAAAGCAAAGTCCCACCACCCCCACCTTCCAGGTCTAAACCAATCAGGTTTAGGCTTCACTGACTATTTTCCCTCAAGACCTCATCCTCATGCTGGCTTGCCCTTCTCTCCAGGACCCCATGGCTTCCCATCCCTCCCACATGGATTCCCAGGTATATTCCCCCCTTCACTGTATCCACGACCACCATTATTACCAGCTAGTCCGCTGATAAAGAGCCCACTGGGCAACAGCAGTCAGGAAGTGAAGCTTCCTCGGAGTCCCTTAGATGCTCCTCCTCTGTCCCTTGTTAGCTCCACAAACAGCAATGGAGTTAACAATTCAAGTAAACTGGAAGACAAAGAAAAGGAGAACAAACTTGATTTGTCTTTGAGTGGAGAAGCCAAGTCTAAATCTAAGATGGCAGACATGTCTGACGGTAGCGACCTTGAAGATGTTAATACCACGAGTGGGACAGATTTGGACACTACCACTGGTACTGCTTCAGGTGATGGGTCTGACCTAGAGAGTGAAGGAGAGAGTGAACGTGAACGTAGTGGTAAAAGGAGGAAGCCATCTGGCACGGTATTAAGTCAAGAAGCAAACCAGTTAGAAGATACAAACAGTGTGTTGATGTCAGCCGTGTCTAGTTCAGGGAACCTCTCTATTGATCGTCCATTTCTTGCTGCTGCATCATCCCAGCACTCCTTCTTCCCTCCACCTGATGATCAAGCCCTCCCACCCACCACCACAAACACCAATGCAGTCACAACGGATTCCATCAAAGCCATTGCTTCTATTGCTGAAAAATATTTTGGTCCAGGTTTGATTGGACTTCATCAGGAGAAGAAGATGGGCCCACTGCCCTACCATTCCATGTTTCCTTTTCAATTCCTACCTAACTTTCACAACTCCCTCTATCCCTTTAGCACTGACCGAGGCAATCTCAATCCTAGCATGTTCTTTAAACCTGAACCTAAGTCCCCTCGTGAGCAGCTGCACAAGATGGTTTCAAGTTCCCCTGCAGCTCCTGCTCCTACTGCAGAGTCTCCATTTGATCTCACCACAAAACCCAAGGAGGCCAAGTTAACTCCTCCAACCCCAACAACAAACCCCTCAAACCTCAACAGCAGTACTGGGAGCAGTAGTGGACCTGTAGCAATTTCTAGCAGTGAAGAACAGCCACTGGACCTCAGCATTGGCAGCAGGAACCGCAGTGGTCATAATGGTGTGCCAGCCGAGACTCAGAATCGAAAGAACCACATCTATGGACCTGGGAAAGGGGCCTCTATTAAGGATGAAACTCTATCTGGTTTTCCACACCCTCATTCGCAGTCATTGCACCAATCCTCCATCAATCACCACCAGCAGCCACAGGCACAGCCACACCAGCCACCACCCCTGCACTACGCCAAGCCCTCAGCATTTTTCATGGACCCCATCTACAGGTATTTCAGCCCCGATTAGAACAAAAGATAAAAACCCTTCTGTTTTCACATAAGCAGTATGCAAATTTTAAAGGGAGAGTTTTATGTCAATATGAGATTTGGGCTTTTAAACAAACTCTGACCTTGGTACGTAACCCTCTGCCTTGCTGTTGGTCCAGCAGGGTGGAGAAGAGGAAGCTCCTCGATCCGGTTGGAGCTCTGAAGGAGAAGTTCCTCAGGCCTTCACCACCACTCTTCCATCCACAGGTAAACTTATATTATATTTCAAACCACAGAAGACTCTTTGTTTGTTCGTGGGTAGAAATGGTAAATGGTTCATCTTGAACAAAAAACTACAACAAGGGATCACCAACAGGAGTGGACCCCCAGGTATTACATACATGCAGATTATTCCCATGTGGTATTTGCTGTTATTTTCAAACTATGTATTATGTGAAAATCTCTCATTCCTGCCTCCCACGCTGCTGCAGCTTGAATTGATAAGGTCCTCTGTGCAATCATTCCACTGTGTTGTTATTTTCTCAAGGGTTCTGTATGATTTTTTTTTCCCTTTGTTTACTAAATGGCGCCTGTGTACCTCGTCAGTTCTACCTTTATTTTTCCAAAAGACACAGTCTATTACTGCAGGCCCTTTGATAATCAGTCACATTGTTTGACTGTCCCCAGACCGTCCCCACCTCTGCAAATCTTGATTACAAGGAATGATAGTATTAATAACACAGAGAATAATAACTGTTTGAATTGTAAGAAACTGCCTCTCTTGGCCATGCTAATCTTAGTTGTGGCATTGTTTTATTTACTGGGAGCCCACAGACTAACTAATAAGTCAACCGCCTCCAAGTTTTTGTTTTTTTTTTCTCTCTGTGGCTGGCTTGCTAGATAATAGCACCGTGTCCATCAAGGACATCCTGTGTTTGTGTCCAGGAGAATGGGGGGCTGTCGTTTGGGAAACGGTTTAATCTGACCTGGAAATCTGTGTCCTCTATCAACCATGACTTTGCAATACACACATCTAGTACATATGCAGACAGATAAAATTATATAAATATGCATTTGCATATATGAAATTGCACGTAAGAGAATTTTCATACATTTAATTAGCAAGCCAATAATTGTATTGTATCACTTAGTCTCAGTTACATTAATCCTGACTTTGCAATAATAATAAAAAAAGTAAGAAGAAGAAACACTTCATCGTAGTGTGATAACAATCTAAGCCTCAAACAGGCATTTTCTTGGCTCTCTTACAAAGGCATCTTCTCTAATTGCCACACCCTGGATCAAATGTTTTCACTGGCTTCCATGTAAAAACATCTCATATCAGAGTGTCTCCATTGTGACCCTCCCAGAAATTCAAACACAATACCACCTCTAATTCAGTCTCATGACGGAATCACCCAAGATCCCCTGCACCAGTTCTCAGACTGCAAGTAAACACATCGAGACGGAGTGTCTGTCCCTGTGTCTTTCCCATCCCGTATTCACTAAAAAAAGGAAGGATGTAAGCTGTTTTTGGCAAATAAACTTCTACATAGCCAGTACCCTTTTGTTCACAAGCTTCTAGGAGAAGGGAAGCGGCTATCAGTTGGGGGTATCACAAACTATATTGTACTGCTCAAATCATGGCTCTTGAATGCCTCATTTAGCCAGTTGGCCAGCCTGAAACAGCAGTTCTGGCAGAAGAAGGTAAGAGGTAGAGAACAAAGCATTAGTTAAAGCTGAGGTTATATGGAGGGGGGGAACTTGAGGACCTGAGGTGCCTGAGCATTTGTAAATGTAATGAATCAAGGAGGTGACCAGCTTTGGTACAAACAACAATCCCAATCTCTGATATACTGCTTCCTCAAAGCTTCCGCTCTCTGTCTCTTTCCCTCCCTTTTTCTATATTATGCCCTTGTTTGCACTTTATTATCTCTGTTTTACACAACATACTCATGTAATTATTATCCTCTATACATAGTACATGAACTTAATCTTGTTACTTCCAAGTTTCCAATTAAACTATTGAAAAACAAAGTAGTTCCAGTCTGAAAGACTTAATAATAAATCATAAAGATAAGATTTCTTGATTCCCATTGACTTTTTTTTTTTTTTTTTTTTTTTCCAGATGTCAGCCATGGAGAATATGACAGAGAAGCTTGAAAGCTTTGGTGCACTAAAACTGGACACGCCGCCCAATTCACTGCAACACTCGGCCCATCCACTGTTCAACTTTCGCTCACCCCCACCTTCCCTATCAGACGCCATCCTTCGCAAAGGCAAGGAACGCTACGCCTGCAGGTTAGTCCCCCATGTAGTCAGTGTTAGTCAAATGTTCACAGTGATGATAAAATGCATACAGTCATTTATTCTGTCCGTTCTCCCCTCCAGGTACTGTGGGAAAATCTTTCCCCGTTCAGCAAATCTCACCAGACATTTACGAACACACACAGGGGAGCAACCCTACAGGTATTCAGAACTGTTCCAGTTCAGTCTTATTTTAAAATTGTCTAACTCCTCCTTTTTCTGTGAGACTGAAGATTATTCTTCTGTTGTTTTTTTTTTATTATTATTTTTATTTTGAGCTAAATGTAAAAGAAATTTATGTAAACCTATTTGTTCCTTTTATAAACTGTTTTGTTATCTTACTTTTTGGGGGGAAACACAGCAGGTTCATGATAATAAAATAACAATCCATTGCTCTTTACTGCTTTGCCAGGTGTAAATACTGTGACCGCTCATTCAGCATCTCATCCAATCTTCAACGCCACGTCCGCAATATCCATAACAAAGAGAAACCCTTCAAGTGTCACCTGTGCAATCGCTGCTTCGGTCAGCAAACCAATCTCGACCGCCATCTCAAGAAGCATGAGCATGAGAACATTCCTGGTCAGTCTGCCACGTCTGCATCTATTTTCTCTGACAACACTGAGGCAGCGCAAACTCAGCGTCGTTAGTACACAGAGACTGTTTAGTTAATGGATGGAATAATAAATGGCTCACATCATCCAGCTGGAAATTTTTAATCATCACTTAGATAAATGTTTAGCTTACTGCTGTGAATGATTCAAAGTGATAAAGGAACATTATTTTTCTTTGCTACTGTACAAAACAGCCTTGTTTTGTCAAGTAGGGCTACCAATTATGGTTGGAATCTAAACTTTTTAAAATGAATAATTGCATATTTTAGTATAAACATCTGTACAAATGTTTCACAATTGAACTAACATTTTTAAAAGTGTTTAACTGATAAAATATAAATGGCCACCATTGTTATAATTAGAATCTTAATTATAAGCACTTCATAAATACTAATCCCCAACTTCAAGTCAGATTTAAGTGTGCAGTAGCACACAATTCAGTCAATTCAGTCAACCAAGTTGCAAAAAGACTGGATGTCACCTGCTGTTTATGCGACTATGTCAAAAACACAAAATTATTTTTCTTGACACAGTTGATTTATTTTTCTAAACCTTTAAATGTTGTTTAATCATGAACCCTACAGTTATCTTGAAATTCAGCCTAATAAGCTAACAATATCTCAATGTAAGATGTGTGTGTGTGAGTTTTTGTGAATGTTCACTTGTGGGCTGCCAGTAAACAGCTTTCTGATCAGTTGCATCTGCAGGATGGGGGATGGGGTATCTGTTTGTGGTATTCCCTTATACAAAATTAGATATTTAAGTAAAAACATGCAGGAAAATATAAGACTTCTAACTGCATAAAAGCCTTCCTGTTGAAATTTTCAAAGATTTTATTTCTTCATTGACCATTTTCTATATAAAATAAGTTTTCACCAAGTTTTACCCTTTAAATGGAATAATCACTGCTTTTTAATATATTACAATGGGAATAGATTGCAGAATAGCTGTAATGTTTTACCTAAACCCCCTAATGAACAACTGACTATCATCAAACTAATCATGCTTATGTGTTTTGTTGCTGTGTGTGTGTGTATGTATGACTGGTGTGTGTGCATGCATGTAAATGTTTGGGTGCGTTTCCCAACAGTGAGCCAACAGTCTGGGATGCTTTCCACCCTAGGAACTACCATATCTTCTCCAAACTCCGAGCCAGACAATCATGCACTTTTGGACGAGAAAGAGGTGTCGTACTTCTCAGAAATCCGTAACTTCATTTCCAACAGTGAGATGAACCAGGCCTCCAGCTCCACAGATAAGAGGTAAGACAAAAACACGCTCAAGCGGATCACACTTGAGTTTTGTAAGACTTTAGGTGATTACATTTGATCTGTGAGTCTCACTTTATCTGACATTAATCCTTACAACAACTGAAGGAACTGGCTAAATATCCTTAAGAACTTTTTTATATGTCTTTCTTTATCAGGGCATCTCATTTAAGATATAAAACAGCAGAAAGACAAGCTAAAACTTTAGAAAAAATAAGCAATTGGACTTCCAGGTGACCTCTCTCGCTCTGTCTATCTATAATACATGGAAACTCTTAGCAACGCTTGGCTTAAACATGCTTAGCAACAGTTAAACAAATACAAAACTGCTTTTTTTCCCCAAGGATATCATAACTGTTTTGATTATGTTTTTGTTTAATAAGATATTTTTCTTTAGCAGTTGTATCATCTTCCTCCTCAATTTTCTTCATGTCTCTGTCCTCCCTATAATGTCTTTTAGATGAGGTCTGCTTTGTGAATGGAAAGCTCAGCTTCCCTGCTCATAGTCCAGAAATACTTTTTGTGTTAGTAACTAGCCTATTTGTGGTAATGTTCAGAAGTTTCAGACAGAAAGAAAAATAAAAAAGAGGATGAAAATTGTCTCTCTCATGCAGTGGTTTGCCCTCTTTCCTTGACTTTACATACTATCTCTTTCTCTCTCATTCTTGTTGTGAATTCCTTTCTGGTAGTCTCACTTTCTGTCTGCCCCTTCCTCCATCACCCACCCACACACACAAACACACACACACACACCCGTCAACACACATTATGACCAGCAGACCCAGTGGCAATTTGGCCCCTCTGCCATCTGGGATCAATACAGAGTCTCATCCACAACAAGCTGGCTTGACATTTTAATATCTGTAATTCAGACTAAGTGTTACGCTTTCTGTCCTCCCACCAGACAGCCTGCTGTTTATTCTCCCTCTGAGTGACTGAAGTCAAATGCTGAACACAAACACACATTCATAGATGACAATGTGTAATCACTCTTAACCACCCTCATAACGATAGTTTCCCCTCCTTAAAAACCCCTTTTTCAGCAAAATAGCCAGTCCAAATAAAAGTTCTTAGCAGCTTTTGTTTTCACATGAAAACTCTAACATGTTTCCAGGCTGTTGCAGATGATGCTGAGGCAGCACTTCTGCTCTGAGGGTGAGAAGTTTCAAACAATTAGAAGATACAGATGTGCAGTTATTTTCAGCACTGCAGTGTTGGAGGACTAGGAAGTATTTGCCTCCTCGACACCTTAATCCTTAAGACCAGGACTTAAGCTTCATAGTTGGAAAAAACTGCAGCTGGAGCTGGTTCCTTGTCTGGGACTGGGCTACAATATCTGGCAGTTAGGACCCCGAGGGGGAATCCGATTGAGGCATTTATCTCAGAGATCCACTGATGATTGAGCTCTTCCCCCAATCCACCCGCTGTACCCTTACCCCCAGCCCACTAACACAAACACCCAACTGACGTGTTTAGACTAAATGACAAAACCCAGGGCCCCCAATGTCAGAGCTACGCTTCCATCCCTGTTCATAGGCATGGACTTTTTCTCCACCAACCGGCTCTGCAATTTGATTATGATGATATTTAATCTAGATTGAAAGAGAAGAACTTCCCCTCCAAAAAAAGTCCCTCTGTTTTCATTCACCCACCCACTCTGTGTGACCCAATCCTGTCCCTGTGCACTCTTTCCCAGAGGTAATCCTGTCTGATTTGATAAATGTCCACAGTGTGGCAAAAAATGGAAGGGGTAAATTTGCCATCCCAAAGGAAATGATATCATGAGCCATGACATCGTGGTCAGGGGCTGATGGAGTGGGGAGCTAGGTTTGTTGGGGCGTAGACTGGAAAATGTACAGATGGCAGGCCATAATAGTACTGTGCTGATAGCATGTTTGCAGCCAAGCCGACATCTTCCCTCAGTTACACAGACTATGTTCCACCATTACAGAGTGTAGAGGTTTGTAAAGGACCCAGTCTGAGGCACACCATCTCCTGCTCTGTTAGTGAGGCGCTGGCCAATTAATCATCTTTGGGCCGTTTGAAAAGTGCTCCAGGCAGACTGTCAACACCCGTGTTGTTTGTGTGGACACTGGAGTTGGACTGTGCATGCTGTCATCGGATTATTTATGTTTCTCTCTCTGAGGGATGAGTCATGCCTTTAGATGTTTAGAAAATGGTAACAAGCATCCAGAGCCAGACTGAGCATAATGCTCAAGCTACAAGAAATCCATGTCATGTTTTGATTATTGTTAGTAAATAATTTCAAGTTCTACATTCTCTTTTTAATGGTCAAAAAAGGCATGTCGACTCATGATAGACCATATGTACAAAATAATAGGGTTCTAGTCTTTTTTTCTCCTGTCCCTTCTGATTGAATGAGCAGACTACTCACTCTCATAGCTATTTCCTCTAGAAGCTGAAAGACAACTTCACACTGCCATTACATTTTGTTTTTCCTGTAAAGACAATTTTCCAAAAGAAAGATGCAGTAGCAAAATGGATAGATAAACAGAATGTCATATGTGATCTGAAAGCTTACTTCCATCGCTGAAAGGTAATTTGTAATCACCTTTTCCTCCTTATTCTGACCGCTGCAGGTCAGACCAGCCTGAGGAGGAGCGCCCACCCAGCCACAGTTTGTCCAACTCCAAACTGGGACTCCAGGGGCTTGAGGAGGATGAAGAGGAAGTGGAGGGTGATGATGAGGAAGAAGAAGAAGGCAGCCTGACAGAGAAGTCGCATGACGATGCGCCAGAGTCCCCGTCTCCTGTTACAGCGGGAGTGTATGAGGATGATGAAGAAGAGGAGGATACGGAGACGGCTCCATTAGCAATGAGCTATGAACACACTCGCAGGTGTGTATTTTGTTAAACAGGCTAAGTCAAACTTATACAATAACCAGCACTGCAAATGTATACTGAGTAGTTTATCTCTTAACACAGTTTTTGCCACAAACTTCCACTTTTAGCTACTTCAATAAAAGCATTATGGTAATTCTAAACACGCTACGTACTGAGGTTAGGCAAAACAGGGACTGAACATAGATTCCCTTCAAGTGCTTCAAAAAAACAGACAAAAGAATTTAGGTTAAGGTAGATCGTCTACTTCGCTTTCTTTTCAACCCCCTTTTCCTCACTCAATTTATTCCCTTTACCCGTTAACCTTTTATTAATCACACATCTTCTTTTCTCTTTACTTCACGTCATCTTCATCCTTACTTCCTCAATTACTTTTTTCTGCTACCTAAATGATTAACTCTCCATCTGTTCCATCTCTGTCTATCTTTCCATCTGTTCATCCATCCATTCTCAAACCCATCTGTACCCCCTTTTTTCTGCCTTCCATCCATGCCTCGGTGTGCAGGTGTATAGAGGAGGAAGGCTCTCTCCTGGACCTGGAGGGTCTGCCCACCTTTCCCAAGAGCCTGGACGGTTTACGTAAAGCAGCCAGTGACGAGCAGCCCTTTGACGTTAAAGACATATTTAACACTTCTCTAGAATCTGAGGCATTGAAAGAGACATTGTACAGACAGGCTAAAACCCAGGTATGTGACCAGATTTGAGATGTCCATTGAAAAGAGAAGGAACAAGAAAGACATCTTTCTTTTCTCTTTTTTTAATTTTTTTTTTTTTTTTTTTAGCTCTAACTGCAGGGAAAGAGCACCTTGTGTTCTATTCAGTCGAGTGACATATAAGGTGTTACCTGCTATTTTTTCTTCTATGACATCCTGTCTTAGAACTACAGTGACCCACTGGTGCAAAACACAAAAACACTAGAAAAACATGACATAACAAAAAAAAAAAAAAAACATTTTACAAAATCAATATTAATGATTCACAAAACACAACAACATTTAGCAAAATGTAACTCATTTTATAAAACAAATCAACATTGATCTAAACACAAGTTCACTAAACGCAACAAACAGAAACCACAACTGTCATAAAACATGTTATGAAACATGTGTATTTCCCTTTTTACTAAAGTTCCCCCTTTTTTTGTTGCACAGGCTTATGCAATGATGCTGTCTCTCTCAGAGAACAACCCTTTGCACGCGCCCTCCCAGAACTCTCTGGACGCTTGGCTGAGCTTGGGAGGTGGACCGTCTGAGACGAGCAGCTTTCACCCACTCAACCACATCTAGGCAAAGAGAGATGGACAGAAGGTGGGAGGAAGAGTAGGAGGAACATTAGTTTCACAAATGGATAGAAACTAGAGAATGAGTGGACATTAAATAATGGAAGATGTGGCGGCCGGAGAAGAATTCATTGTCACATACATTTAAGATAGAGAGAATGAGTTTGTGTGGTTATGTGTACGTTCACCTGTTTGTGTGTTTGTGTGAAAGAGATAAAGGAGGGAGAGATTGTCCCTAAGTGAGGGGTCATGCAAGACTCTGTCCGAGAGAAAGCACTGCTATGCTCCTGTCGATGTGAAGGACACCATGAATGCTTCTCAGTAGCATTGAAACTGCATAACTCTGAATCCTCCTTAAGTGCACAAGGCTCAATGCATCATCACAGACACCCTGAATAAGGCTTTCATAAAGACACTTAATGACTGACATGTCTCTAAAGTCTGTGTTTAATAGCTACTACAAGTCTTGTAGCTTTGGCATTGCAAGTCCACAAGGTGGCACTGTTTGAGCAAGACAACAGTGGCTGTGTGCACAATCCTATGGACGTTTTCCTCCACCAATCATGGGCAACTGCTTTTGTTGCAGTTTTAATTGCAGAATCAGCAACAACAGCAAAATATTCAGATCCAGTAGACTATTGATTTTTCAGTGATTACACAAAGAATGATGTCCAATGTTCAAATGTTCTTTTAATGATCTGTCTGGGCCACTAGTCATTGTAATTGGTAACTAAATTTGATCACACTTAAAAGTAACTCTGATCATGCTTAAAAAAAAATAAAATAAAAGTCTTTCTCTGTTTATCACATCATCATTTGTTAATTGTATTTAGTTTCCTTCATGTTAGATACCACAGTATTTCTTTGTTGGCACCACAGTGCTAAATTATTAATATAATTATTTTAGAGAAGGACCAAAATTGTATGATGTCATATGATGTAAAAAAATAATAATGATAACCTAGATGTTCATAGTAAGAGTGGTATGTGCCAAATAACCCATAGAAAATGTTTTGTTCTCTGACAATCATTTCATTTCCAAGGGGCTCACATTTGCTGTCAGTTCTTTTTTTTTCTTTTTTCCCTATTATGTGCTTATATATTTGATTTAAAAAATGTGTGTATGTATTTATTTTTTGTCGTTTTGTCATGACTGTAGGAGTGAAATGAAGAGAAGTCTTTTTTTATCCCTCTTTTCTTGAAGGAATAATCACCATCAAAACCCAGAGGAGATTTTGAATCTCTGGTTTTGACAGGTTAGTGTGCCAAAATGAAAATACCCCATGAAATAAATTGTTGTTATTTATAGTGACAGATGGTTGTAGTTAGTTTTAGAATCCTGTCTGGCATAGAAGCATCCCAAGGTGTTTAGTCATTTTTTTATTTGCTTCACTTTTAGAATTCTACCCTGTATGCTGAACACATCTTGTTTAAATTGATCTAACTAACTAAACACTCTGAAGTCAGACTTGGAAAACTTTCACTCTGAATGTCAGTAAAAGGGCATTATGTTGTCACTTTTTAATCTGAATTTATGCTACATTAAGCTCTCTTTTCTCTCTGTTTGGCATTCATTACTTGTAGTGTAACCAACAACTTTTATTCATAAAATGATTTGTCTGTTTTTACTGTACATGGTCCAAACCTTTAAAGCTCACAATCACAAATGAATATACATGACAGACTCGCTGGTTACACAAAGAGAAAGGCAAGCGCTCATGACACCAAAACCTTGGATAGCATTAAAATGAACATCATAGTTCTGCTGGTCGGTCCATCTAAATGTGCAAAAGAAAAAAAAGTCTAGTTGATTCTAGATTGGGACAATTAAAACACTTGACAATGTTTTAACTCTTCCCTGTTTATCTTCTGAGATCATACTGAAAGCCCATTCCATGTGATACAAAAAAGTAGCTCAGTCATGGATGGCATGTGTAATTTACTGTAGATAGCTGTGGGAGGTGGAGGTGAGCATTGTTGATCACTGTTCCTCCACGCAAACTTTCAGAACCAGGCCCGATGCTGTATTTTCAAACTAGCACTTAAACCATGTGGGTCCAAGCCAAAAAACTGATCCGGCTTCGGTCTTTTGGTAGAATAAGAACACAGATACATTTTTCAGATGTTCTAACATTCATTAGGTGGCCAAGTTGGGCTTAACATGGAGAGATAAGAAAAACAGAAGCACTGTAATTTTTCCTCACAACAGCAAGTGGTAGTGATGCTGGGACTGCTGCATCATCTCATTTTTTCTAAAGACAGGAGTCTTTTTATAATTCTACTGAATGAGATTCCATTCATGGTAAAGACGTTGTTTTCCAACTTGTGGTTACAAAATGTAAAGACTTGGGTCACTATGTAGTAATTCATGTCATGGACTACTGTAATAAGTACGCGCTGTGTAAAGCAAATAAATTGAAGGCATTGAAGTATTCCATTTTGCCAACTTCAGAAAGTATTCTGGCAGATGGTCACTGAAATATATATTTCAGCATAATAGAACATGGTTGCTGTTTGCCCCCACTGTTACAGGAAAAAGTAAAAATATACATTGTTTCTTTTTAACTGTATAGTATTTTAAAAGAATGAAAAACAATGGTGCATTTGTCTGAAGAAAAAAAATCAATGAAAACTATGGGTTTAAATGGATGGTGCTTGTTTTGTTGAAATCTGAGTTGTATATCGCCTCTGTTATGTTTATTGAAAACAAACAAAAAAAAGTTGTTGTGCATGATGTGTTTAGCAGTCATAATGATGTCCATTTGTGAAATGTGTATCAAAAAAAAAAAAAAAAAAAAAAAAAAAAATTAAAGAAAAAAAAAGAAATCCGTAGATGCACTTATTGTACATGTGGTTAGGTTAGTAGGTTTGACTTCAAGTTCTGACTGCCTTACAGATGTTTGGGCAGGTTCTTAATGACATAGAAAAGACATGTGGGAGAAGACATAATGAAAAACAATAAAGGATTGTAGAATAATATTGAACAATTCTGAAATTGCAGTTCTTTTGATGCTTGTGATTATTGCAGATGTACTTTAGAGAAATTTCATTGAAAAGATATGACTCTGATGTTAATTCTGTAGAATAGCAATGTATACCAAATGTAATCTTTCCAATGCTATGAAGAATTTATACATGAAATTGATATGCAATAAAACCTGTGTGCTTTTTAAGCAGCTGTCCTCTGTGCATTTATCAGCTAGAAGAGAATGAAAATTATTTTCACACAAATAGTTCTTTCTCTTCCACTTTATACTAGATTAATACAGGCACCACATACATCTCTCCTTTTTAAAGAGAACATTATGAGTATTAAAGTGTTCCAACTTCTCAAATGTGAAGATTTGCTGCCTTTCCTGTATTGCATCATTTCGAGCTGAAGAAATGTGGGTTTTAAATGTCTGATGTTTTAGGAAAATTTTTTCCAAGGCTAATATACAGACTTGACATATTACACAAAGTAGTATAAAAGTACTATAAAGCAGAGGGTTTCTTTTCTTTTCTTTTTTTTTCAGAAGTTTTGAAGACAATCAATAAATGAATCATCCTAAACCCTAACAATTATAATCAATGTTTTGAGACTTCCAGTTATAATCCACTGGGAAAGTAGAAATTAGAAACAATAATGTTGAGTTTTTTTTTTTTTTATTATTATTATTATTATTTTTTTTTTTTTCTCAAATATATGAAAAAAATACGACAATAAGGTTGCGTTCAAGACTTTTTAATGCTTAACTTTCTGCGCAACACACTTTTGGGCCCCTTAGACTAAAAAACTTCAATTTACTAAAAAAAAAAAAAATACAATAATAATAATGATCATTTTTACTTTATTAATTGTGTTTGGGAAATTCGGCTCAGCATTTTACTTATTCTTACTAGATTTTAGATGAGAGTTGTGGTTTACCATGTTCCAGGGTTTGAGTCAAAATGACACATCAGACAGACTGCCTTGTACATTTATGTTTTTATTAAGAAGAAAAGTTTCATGTATTGAATAATAATACAATTAATGTCATATTAGCATAAAGGATTTATTATATTAGACCCAAAATTGATTCAGCTTGTTGAATCAGCCACAAAAAAGAAGTTTTCAAGCTCATATGAGCTCATCCAAGTTCATATTTACATAATGCTGTAAATGCCACTTTAAAACACAGTCACTGATACTGTATCATAATAAAGTTAAAAGCACAGATATGGGGGTTTTGACTGATTGTGTAGATTCAGGTGAAGAAGAGGAATTCTTAAACATTTTAAACAGAAACAGATGGGTAGTTTTAAGCATTACAGAATTTTGACCATGACTTTTGTGTTTTTGTCATTTTAATTAATTTTTGAAAAAGTATTATTTCCTTATTTTCCGTTACAGTGCCTTCTAATGCAAATACACAGAGATGCAAATGAAAATGTATTCATCCTGCCAAGTATATTGATGCATTGAGTACTAATACATTTCTCCACTGTGTGCAAAGCACTATATCCTGTTAGTTGTTCACATAGTGAAAAGCAGATGGCCACTAAAGGTGGTATAGTTATCGTCATTGTCATAAATCGTTGAGTTAACCCGAAGACGCAAAAACACAACATCTCCAGTTTTTAATAACAGTGTAACACCATTAGCAGAAGACCCTGATTGGGAAGACTGATGCTCATATGCAATGACCAAAGCATAACTTGAATTGTATGAAATGTCTGCAGGTGCAAAGATGTAGAACTCAAAGTGGTAGGCTCCTCTCACTGGAGCAGTGAAAAACCCTGTGGGACATATTCCTTCTTTTTAAGGTTTATGCTTTTTCACAATGAAATTATGTGGAGACGTGCTAATCAGAAAAAAAACTTAATTTAAATGTGTTAATCTAAATACCTGTATTTGGGTTATAGGCATTTCCAATGTTTGTAGCAATATGTTTGAAGACCAGAGGTGTGTGAGTGTTAAATGGTCCAACAGTTCCCATACCAACGTCCAACAAAGAGGCTGAGAAAGCCACTTGTTTGACTGGGAGACAGAAACAGTTGTATTAACGTCACTGATGCTACAGTGATGATAGCTGGGTAAAAAAAAATCTAATTTCACCAACCTTTTTGTTCTGTCTTCAGAGCCTCCACCTGGTTTCCTGTGATGTTAGCTCTGGCTTTGATGGTGAGCAGTTCTCCAGCCTGTGCTGGAATTTAGTTAATCAAAAAGAGGCAATGTGATATAAACGTTGTATTTAAAGGAAACCTGGTTATGGAAAAAGTTTCATATCAATTTGTAAAATCATTTATGTCAGCAAACAAAATACTGAAATTATTTGTAACATATATGCAAATTTAAAGCCTTATGTTGGTACTGTAGAAGCAGCTATGTTGCATTTGCAAAAGACAAAAAAAGGAAATTGAAGCAACGTTCTGGCCAAACAATGTGACTCCTCTCTTAAAATCATAAGTCTTTTCCTTTCCTCAAAGCCTCTACTTGGTTTTCCATGTTATATAATTTGATTGTAATAATAACCAGTTCTTTCTAATTATTGGTCAGATTGTGAACTATATTATTTTCTCATTAAAAGTGTCCTGATTTAAATATTTTATGTTCCCCAGCTTACTGAAAGTTGGCTTTATCCACTTGAAAATGCAGATTAATCTTTTTAGGTAATTTAGTCAACTGTGTTTTGCCAGGTAGTGTTATAGTAAGTAAGTAAGTAAATGTTTATTTAAATAGTTAAATAAGTTAAAGCAAGTTTAAAAAGATGTGTTTTTAGCTCCATTTTTAAAAGAGATCATGGAGTCCACAGATCTCAGGCTGAGAGGAAGCCACTGCTGCTCCTTTCCTCACATAATGGGAACCTCAAACAATAAATCTAAACCTCTAAAGTCTGTGACCTGCAAATCCTTGAAATTAAATGATTATATTTGATATTTCTCATCTGTTCATAACTTTACAAGGCTTTCATCATGTAACGTACAGCCCCAACAAGTGGCATGAAAGAAATATGCCTCATAAAAGCAAGTTTATCATTTAAAGATCTATAGAGTACAGGATGTAGGGGTGGTAACATGAAACATTTACAACCTGCCCTTTTACCCCTGGGCTTTTGTAAGATATGAGGTGCAACAGTAATTGTCATGGATATCATTTTTCTGTTATCCTCCACCTCAACCTTCTTCCTGGTAAAGCATCGTTTTCCTTGTCAAGAGTTGCTGCTGTTGAAATCAGAACCTTGGGAACATGTATGTGTGAAAACATTTTCTCTGTCTCGATAGTAGTTGCAATAAAGTAGAGAAATGCAGAAACAAAACATACTGTAGGTAACATACTTTGTTTTTATCCTTTTTTTGTGGACCTGCTACATGTTTACCTATGGACCAGCAATTCTTTTTTTTTTTACAATCTGTTATTAGATTGTGATGAAAGTTGAAATCCTTTAATAAAACCGCTTTGTGCTTTCCAAAAACTCATCTGTGCCTTATTAATTTTGTTCTTGACACATTCTTTAAAGATTAAGCTCTTGGTGTGCGTATTTGTATAAGATGTTTAATCATGATATTTAACTGACATTGTACATTATAGATGACATACCTTGGTACTGCTGTTTCAGTTCGGTCTTCTCAAACTCCAGTTTTTTTTATTTTAAATGCTTGAGCTAAAAAGAGACAAAAATCAAATCACATAACTTTAAATTGAGTATTTAAAATGTTTCACTTTATTCTTATTTAATCATTCTTTTATAGAGAATGTTTTTTTAAATGCTTATAAGAAAACAATAACTGATTCGATTACATATCAGATAAGAACTTATTGCATACGCAGTAAATGGAGAAAAACTGTTTGATTTTTTTCTTTTTTTTTTGTGCTCATTGCCGTGTTAATTAGATAGCCTATATAAATATTTGTAAGGGTTCAATAGTGGACTTAACTTGGTACTGTTGCTTCAGCTCACTATTTTGCAACTCCAGTCCTTTCATTTTAGCTGCATGTCCTGAAAGACACATATATATTCACACACGCATACAAGTCATGCATTAATTTTGTTTTTTTCCTCCCTGATGAAACAATGAAATATGTTTTAACATATTTTCATCATTTTATTGTTCTTATTCATAAATCTTTGAATTAGAAAAGTTTTTTTATACCAAAAAGCAAAGTCTTCTTCAGGACAACTGCAGTCAACAAGCTAAATATAGGCTGATATGGTTGGTTGTCTGTTACTTCTAAAAAGTAATACCAAATGTAGTTACTTTTCTACGTAAAGAATCATACCTTCATTCTCTCTTTGTACGTGCTTCATCTCAACCTTCAGCGCAGCCAGTGAGGCGCTCATCTCTCTCAACACAGCATGGTTGTCATATGTACAGGTTTGTTGATGTTCTGAGGGATTTTCTGGTTCTTTTCCCTCTGACGTGCTTTGTCTTAAATGTCCAGTAATTTCATTGTCAGTTTCTGCATGAAGTTCAGCTGTGGAGAAATAGCTGATTATCAGAAACAGTGAAAAAAACATTGTCGTCTCTGTTTTCAGTGTCAGTCTCTGCAGTTCAGCTACATGGATTCGGTGTTAATCGAAGCCTTAAATAGTGTTTTGATTTTAACAGATTGACTAATAATTACCTAAGTCCTTGATTAGAAACATGCAGGTGATAAGACCTGTTACTTTGGACTTGTCGTACAAGTTCAAAGAGTTAAATTTTGCAGTTTCTATTCACTTCAGCTTTAAATGTGTCTTGATTATTCGTAGTTGACAAATCATTGACAGAATTCTTGTTAATCCACAAAGGTGCAGAAGAAAAGATTTATTACTTTGGACTTGTTAAAAAAAAAGTCATGTAAAGGAAAGTACAATTAAACTTGTAAGTGAGTGTTGAATGTAGTTTTACATTGTTGTTGTGGTTGGCTGACAAAACGTCCTCTTTTACCTGTACATGTCCTCTTTCTGAGAGGTATAAAATGCATCCAGCTCTTTTCACTCTGATCCAGGGTTAGAGATTTGAGTTGTTTTATATATTTTTTAATTGAAAGGTGTTAATGGAATAGTTATGGCTCATTACAAGCCGCAGATTGATAACATTGCTGGTTTGAATGTTAATTTTGCGGATCTATAATTGATGTTTGGTGTGAAGTGAAATTAAATGTGCGAGAGGAGTATGATGCAGTCTGACTGCAGGCCCCGTTTTGTGTACAACAGTTTGAAATGAGACGTCTGTTCTGAACCTTTGTGGAGATGGATTTATTTAATTATTTAGCAAGCATAAAGTTGCTTGCTTGCTTGGATTTACACTGAAGCAAGACAATGATTCTAAAGGCACCTCAAATCTTAGCAAGAATTACAGAAAAACACAAGATCACACAGGAGAGCTGAATGTGATGGACTTTGCTCTAAAGTCACATGACTTCAACACCCAATTAACATTTAAGGAGGCATTTGAAGATAAATACAGACAAACATTCCCAACATCAAAGAAAGCTCTTTGGAACATTATCAGATCAAACATGGTTTATAGGAATGAGCTCACACTCATGGAGTCTGTCCAAACGGAACTTTTTACTCAAATGCTTAATTGATGATGCCATAAAATGTCTTAAAGTTAAAACATCAAGGTGGTTGTGTGTGTGTGTATAAAACAATTAACAACCTGGTATAACATTAACAAATCACAGCAATGAAGAAAAGTAGGACTTCAGAAAACAATGTTGACTGTAATAAAGGAGTAAAGCAACACATTTATCTTTTGGCTTCCTCAGCAAATCACAGAACAAAGAACAATACAACAAAAACACTGAATAGGAGGTTGCAACATTGATCTTCATTCAAAAATAAATCTCATTAAAACCAAGTAAAACATTTCATTCATAAACTGACGAGATGAATGTGGGGGACTGTTCAACTTGTTCCACTCAGTTCTTTTCTATAGGTAACAAAGATGAGTACGGATGCATTTATATGGTCTTGATGAGTAGCTCATGTTTCCTTCTCTGGATCTACTTCCATTATCCCTCTTCTTTTTAGTGATTCTTCATTTTCAGGCCTGTCTGACCTTAGGTTATAGTAATAAAGGGGAATTTCTGCTTTATGATGACTTTTTTTATTGCTCAAATGCAGGTGAAAGAGTTTATTTTGATCAAATTTATTAGAAATTATATTTATTCAATTCTCATATAAAAATACCAAAGTTATAATCTGTGAATTTTGTGTATTCCTTCTTTTTTCCACTTAGACTTTCTGACTATGCACACATTAGTGAAGCAGTTGCTTTGAGATGAGTATTTGAGTTGAGAAGTTATTTCAACATATTACTGAAACAAATCATGAGTGAACATTTATTTTTATATTTTCAGCAACATAATTTATTAATATAAATACACTTGTATGAAACACTGATTTTTTTTTTTATCTGAGTTTTTCTTATTATCACTGAAGTAAAAGACTGTGCAACAGTAATTACAAAACAGGATTCACCCGAGTAAAGATTTGTGGTTTACAAAATATATTTTGACATTTGCTTTCATAAATTTTGCTTGACGGTTTAACATTAAATGAGCACATTAGTTTAATGGTCAATTATTATTTCCTAAAATACCACCCGAAACTGCAATCCTCTTTCCATATAAGACATATGTGTGATAACCCAGTATTTCCATTTTAGTCATTTCTTAATGTTGTAAGTTCCCAAACTTATTGAACCATAACCCTCAAGATAACATATATTGGACTTTACAGCCCCCCCCATGAAAACTGAGTGGTTCATTGTGTGATATATCAGATGGATCATCTTGTGGCAATCGTCCAAATGCAAGGCTAAAAAAAATGTCAGAAACTTCATAAATAAGGAGGATAAATCTTTTTTGGGTGGACTACGTTAACAGCTGCGACAGAGCAGTCATATGCCAAAAATCTCTGGCCATGATAATGCCTAATTTAGATGTTTAAAATACCACCCATAATAACTTTGTTCCTGGACACCCGATTATAAAAATACAATTTGTTATTATTATTATTTTTTTTTAAACCTGTCCTGTCCAGCATCATAGCAAGCAGAATGATAGTGTGGTTGCTGTGCCGAACAAATTTGCTTTGCCAAGGGGAGGCTTATGGGTATAACACTTCTCTTGATAATCTGATACATTTATTTATTTATTTATTTACTTTGAATCACGGAATCTATGTAATCTTGCTCGACCAGAGGGGACCAAAAAGAAGAAAGACAGCAAAAAGAATCAAAGAGAAAGAAGAAAGAGGAGACATAAAACACCACAAACAAAGGGCAATGACCCTTCAATCCACACTATCACCAGACAACAATCTGCTACATTTGTACATAAATGCATCAGAAAATTTCCTATGACTTTTACAGAAAAACAGAGCTGCCATTGGTTAAGAGTTCTTAAATAATAATCACATCAAAAAGACATGTCACAAATCAACACCAACCAGATACAAACTCACAGAAAAAAAAGAAAAAAATATCTCTTAGAGTATAAACCCACTTGACAACTCAATGACTGTGTCATCATGCAGATTATGAGGAAAAAGGAGTGATCAGTGATGAGGAGTAGTTAGTGAGAAATGTGGCCACGCCTCTACGGAGACTAGAGGTAGACCAAGGCAGCCCAGAGACCCGGGCCATCAGCAGCAACCCAAGCTACCCCACCCCGAAGATGGCCCAGCCCCACCCAGAGGGTGGCAGAGGAGAGCCCCAGCCAGAGCCCCCCATAGTCTTCGGCAACAGGCCCCAGTGGGCCAAGATCGTTAGCTGCCGGCCCCACCAGGGCGGCCTCAGCGAATGGTCCAGGGCCCCAGAAGCCCGGGAGGTCCCCCAGGGCAAGACAGGCCAGGAGCAGCCGTCCCCCACCAACAGGTCACGCAATGACTGCAGCCAATGAGCTGCTGAACAATATTAAATCTAAAACTGTCACACTTAATTAGGAGGATTAAGTGGTATTTGGTGGATCTGTGGAATGTCACCGCTGAGATAATGTGCTGTGTGCTGAGATAATGCAAAGTTCAGATTTTTAACATGGCATGAGCAATAAAGTTGTTGTTTATGCATTAATGCATATCACTGAATTAATTTTGACAGTCCTAATAAAAACTTCTTTTTTTTTTTTTTTTTTTTTAACATAATGATCTGGTGACCCCCTGAAATAATCTTTGGACCCCTAGTAGGCGAAAAGTTAGAGTAATGTTTGTAAAATATTACAAAGGATGTTCAGAAATCTTGGTTGCTGTGCCTGCCATGGGAATCCAAAAAGGGTTTTTAAAAAAAGACATTAAAACTATCAATAAACAAATAAACAAAATTCACATCAACAAATTTCTGCCATTTATATGAAATATCTTAGAAGTTGAAAAAAGACTATTTACTGCTCACATGGAAAACCAGATGTCCACTGAAGGTTGTATGGCAGTTTTCATTGTCATAAATCCTTGTGTTAGCCCACTGCCGCATAAACACAATGTCTCCAACATCTAACAGCAGTGTGACTCCATTCGCAGAGTTAAGATCGCCAGTAGCACGATGGTCATATGCGTTAAACACATGTTTTCCATTCTTGACCAACACACCACCTGAACCGTGTGAATCATGTCCATGTCCATACATGTAGAACTCAAAGTGATAGACTCCTCTCACTGGTGCGGTGAAAAAACCTGTGGGACATTTTAAATTCATTTTATGTACTCTGTCTTGGTCAATAAATGCAAATAATTATCAGCAATCTAATTGAAATTTGAGTACCTGTATTCTGGTTATAGGCATTTCCAACATTTGTAACAACATGTCTGAACACCAGATTAGTTTCTGTATTGAATGGTCCAACATATCCTGATGCAGAGTCGAGCAAAGATGTTGAGAAAGCCACTTGTTTAACTAAGAGGCAGAAACATTCTGTATTTAAATGACTGATACTATATTGATGTAATTGTTTCAATGGTGAGTTTATTAACAATTTTCCAAACCTTTTCCTTCAATCTTCAGAGCCTCCACCTGGTTTTCTGTGATGTTTGCTCTGGTTTTAATGGTAATCAGTTCTTCAGCCTGTGCTGGAATTATATGTGGAAAAAAAACCAAAAGAAAACAGTGTTTTCACTCTAACTAATCACTTACGTATTGCATTGTTATATCTCATTTTTCACTGCAGAAAACCTGAGTATTCTGTGACATATTAAAATAACTAAACTCTGTACCATTGAAATGTTTTGTAGAAAACCAAATAATGCAAGTCAAAAACATTCCTTAAAACATATTCTGTCTTTCATAATGTACTTGTCTCTGGTAGGTTACAACTAGGTATACTATTTGCAGTTGTTATATTGTGAGTAAATACCTTCACACTGTTGTTTCAGTTCGTCCAATTTAGTCTCTTGCAACTCCAGTTTTCCCAACTTGGCTGCTTGCTCTATGATTAGAAAAGAAAAAGAAAAAGGAGCGGGTGGGGGAGTCATTTTTAACAGCGCCCCTGGTGGACATTTCAGCAGTGTTGTGCATGTATGCATTAAAATAAATAAGTGAACACATTTATAAATAAAGAACTTGAACACGAACTCATTCAGGTTATGTGAGGTTCTGTAACAGTCACTGCCTACATTTTCACCGATGCTACACCAACAACGCACTACATTACCCATAATGCTTTGCAAACTTTAGCATTACAAACTTGCAACACTCCTTGGCAATGTCGGTGCAGTCCCGTAATGAAATGGCAAGTGGAGGTGAAAGGAGAGAAGTTGCAGAGGCAGCGTGCGAGTTACACGCTTCATGCATATATGATTACTTAACGGAATATTATGTACTCTACATACCAGGAAAAATCTAACATTTCTATGCAAGTTTAGTCTTCCTGCACTTCAAAGCAAGTTAGAATGTCAGCCTTGTCAACGTCAATTTTGAAGAGACGTGTTTTAGAGGATATCTGTAAGTCCTCATCATTAAAAACAATAAAATAAGCCATTAGTAAAGGACAAGACCCCCTGCCAACAGCCTCAAATGACACAGATCACCCCGCCTGCAACCTTCTGGGATATGACTTCCCTCAACAGGTTGGTTAGTTAAAGGTTTCACAAGTCATAAGTTAGAAAACTGAAATTAAATTAACTTTAACTAGTTCAAAACTGAAATGGTGAGCTATGAATATGAACTATTCATTTTAAACTGGATGAGCTGAACTTTGAACTAGTTCATGAGAAGCACAGCATTGATTAAAAGCAGCCTTTTCAAATTTCATTATGCCTCTAAATAAAGAACCATACCTTCATTCTCTCGCTGTAAGTACTTCACCTCCACCTTCAGTGCAGCCAGTGAGGCACTCATTTCTCTCAGCACTGCATGGATGTCACATGAACAGGTCTGTTGCTGTTCATTTGCTGGTTCTTTTCCCTGTGACCCAGTTTGCTTTAAATGTGCAAAACGTTCTTGGTCAGACTCGGCTTCCATCAGAGCTGTGGAGAGAGCACAGATAAGAAGCCACAATGGAAAACGCATTCTTTCTTTTCACAAAGTGTCAGTCTCTAAACTTTGTAGTTTACATTAATTTCAGCCTTATATATTGTCTTGGTTACTGCTGGCTAACTAATTATTGACAAAATTCTTCTTTTGTCAACAAAGATGCAGAAGATAACACTTGTTACTTTGGACTTGTCCTAAGAAAAAAGTCGGACAAGGTAAAATAAAATCATAAAGCATCTATTTATAACTGAATGATGGATTTAACTGCAGTCCTTTAAAAACAACAATTGGAAAGTAAGCCTTGATAATGTAAGTGTCCTAGGTGTTTATGGTTAAACTGATTAGAAAGAACGTGCAGACACGAGTTCATTCTTATAACATTATTTATGACCCACAACAGCACATTTCTGCTTGGAATAACATTTGATTCTTGTTTTACATTATAGTATATAATTATATATATATATATATATATATATATACATAGTAGTATATAATATATATTCTCTAGTTCGTTCCTGTTTTTATCATCTGAGAAATATTGCGAAGTTAAGCTCCACTGTGTCACCTCCTGAACTGGAAGTCATTATTCATGCTTTTATTTCATCACAATTTAATTATTACAATGGATTATGCCCCTGTCTTAGCAAAATTTCCTTAGAATGGTTACAAGTTGTACAAGTTGGCTGCTGGCCAGGCTTCTGAGAAAATCCTCAAAGTTTTCTCATTTAACTCCAATCTTCCGGTTTATTTCAGAGTGCAGTTCAAGATTTTTTTTACTGACCTGGAGATCTCTTCACAGACAGTCAACAGCCTATATCAGAGGGCTTTTGAAGCCATATTTCCTTGGCAGGTCCCCAAGGTCCTGTGACCAAGTCCTGCTGATGGTGCCCAATACAAACATAAAAACTAAAGGAGACAGAGCTTTCTGTTCAGTGGCCCTCACTTCCTTTGGACTTCAGATTGGTGGACTCTGTGGTAGCTTTTAATAGTAGGTTAAAAACAGATCTTTTGAAAAACTGCTTTTCATAAATTTTTTGTTTGTTTGCTTGTTTTTACATTGTTGGCTCTTGTCAAGCACTTTGTGATTTTATCTCCAGAGAGGTGCTATTATAAATAAAGTTTTACTTACTTGCTTACAAAGTAAAAGCTGCTGCTCCATTACACAAAATGCAAATAACACATTTGCAGGAACACAAATGTATTAAAAATGAATGGACAACAGATTACCTGAACGATAATAAACAAATACAGGTTGAAAATTATATGTCTTATGTTAATTAATTAATTTCATGTCTCAAAACATTTTGTGGCACCTGGTGCTCTGCATGAACTACTATGCATCAGTTAAAACAGGTCAGTTGGTTTCACTGGTCATTAATTTAAATTTTTTTTTTATCTTTCTATTACGCAGTTGAAATAACTCTTGTAAACACAAAATGTTACTCATGGAAACAAGGCAAGGTTTGGCTTATTATAATAGTAAAATGTATTAACAACACAAGAAAATGTACAAATAAATATAAATAATACGAAATGTGTAAGTCAGTGCTATGGCCTGAGGCTGACCAAACAAAACATGGTGCCAGCAGCTAAAGGAAGGGAAGGGAAAATGTAAGGAAAACAGACTATCAGCTGGCTTTTAAAGATAGGCTGGTCGGGTAGTATAGCTGATGAATGACCTGCAAAAGGAACAAAGATGGTTGCACATAACACTGCCATCTTTTGCACTGCATTTTTTTATGTATTTTTCTAAGAATGTACATTATCATCATCTCCTCAACCGTCACCATATTTGATGTTTTAAACTGATCTTGGAGATGATGTGAACCCTGCACTGCCCTCAGGTGGATGTATTGGTAACATAAAGCTTGCTTTTGGCTTTATTATTAGCTTGCTTTTAAAAGTGCATAAGGACTTCGCGGATCAGATGGAGTTTGGAAGATCGTTCCACCACCTGGGGACAACAGAGGAGAAGAGTATAGCTACTGATTTTGCACCACATTGTGGTGGGAGCACTAGCCATCTTTCACTGGCAGAGCGTAACTGTCGAGAGGGAGTGTAGCTCTGGATTAAGGAGCGGAGGTAGACCGGAGCTGTTTGGGTTATTGTTTTGTAAGCCAGAAGCAGAGCTTTGAATTTGATGCGCAATGCAACTGGAAGTCAGTGGAGAGCGATTAGCAGCGGAGTGACATGAGCTCTTTTGGGCTGGTTGAAGACCAGATGTGCTGCTGTGTTCTGGATCATCTGCAGAGGTTTAATTGAACATGCAGGTAGGCCAGCCAGTAAGGAGTTGCAGTAGTCAGTGCGTGAAATGACCAGAGCCTGAACCAGGAGCTGTGCTGTGTGTTCAGTCAGGTAGGGTCTGATCCTCCTGATGTTGTATAGAGCAAATCGGCAAGATCGAGCAACCGAGGCAACATGGTCCGTAAAGGTCAGCTGGTTGTCTACCATGGCACCAAGATTCCTGGTAGGAGACGTAGGCACAAGCGTGATAGAGTCAAGCTGCACGCTTATCTGTGGCAGTAACGAAGGACTGGCTGAATGAAATTATGTCATTTTGTTCTTCTGGCATCATGAACCAGGAAAAAGTTTCACTTCCTTTGGAGTATGTAACAGGCTTACAGGACACATGCATGACAGTATGACAGCAGGGACATTTGAAATAGGCGTACCTATTTACATACGTAAAGGGAACATAAATGGACCTTAAAACTGACCTGACATCAGCCTCTGACTCCATCATGCCGCCACACCTTTTCCTCAGCAGCTTGGTACCAGTGAGATGCGAATTAAGAGGAAAGGAGGAGAGAGATGGGAATACAGATAGGGACATATACACAATCAAGGCCATTAAGAACAGTTAATGAGACCACAGCACAATCCATTAGTGACTACATTGTCTGAGCTCTTGATGTACTGAAAGTCCAACAAATAGAACTGCAGTACTTAGAGTAGCAAAAAAAAAAAAAAAAAAAAAAAGGACTGTAGTACATGTAACCATCTCAATAATCTCTTCTTTGGTTCGGACACCAAATGAAGTTAAAGAACATCAACGGGTTGTGATCCCTGTAAACCACCACAGGAAAAGCACCAGAACTTACGTAGACCTCAAAATGTTTCAGTGACCAAACCGGGGCCAGGGTCTTTTTCTCAATTGTAGAGTGATTTAGCTGGTAGGAATTGAATTGTTTACAAAAGAAGCTCATTGGTTTATTAGAACCCATATCATCAACCCCATCCCTCACATGACTGGCATCCACTTGAAGAGAGAACATAAAATTAAATTGGAGCACTACCAAAACAGGAGCATTACACACTTAAATGACTGTTGGCAAGCAGAAGACCACCAAAAAAATGTTTTATCCCTCAGTAAATCAATGGGAGGGGCTACCACTCTGGAAAATTACAACAATTAGCAGTATTCCACCAAACCCAGGAACCATATGAGTTTTTTTTTTGTTGTTGTTGTGGGTAGTCCAGGTAAGTGGACCAGGTGTATGAGTAAACTACAACACCATCCATGTAAACTGCATACCCATCCAGGTCACCCAGCACTCAGCACATCTGCAGCCAACTAACACAACTGAATTACAGGAAACATTGAATACTGAATTAGAGAAAATAGATATATGGTTCAAGTTTAATAGGTTATCTCTTAATATTAGCAAGATTAATTATATTGTGTTTAATTCTAAAACAAGGCATCAGGTGTAGATCACATAAATCTTGAAATAAATAAGAAAGAATTACTTTCAGTAAGCTCTACGAAGTTCCTCAGGGTCCTCAATGATGAGTCCTTAAATCTTTAACTTCAAATAGAAAAGTTAATATTCAATCTAGCTAAAAATGTTGCTCTCTTTTTAAAAAAGACATTATCTTCCTTTAACTGCACTACTTACTCAACACAAAACTCTGTTTGAGCCACACAATAATCCCTGATGTTATTTGATGCAACACCTACCCTAGTTATCTGAAAAGATTAGAAAGCCTTCAAAAAGATAGTTCCAGCTGTGTCATGGTTCGAATGCAATGTCCCCACAAGACCTAATTTCCATCGCTTTGGTCTTCTCCGGTTAACTGGACTGAATTGAATTCATTACGCCTGTTTGATGTTTCAAAACATCCATAAAAACTCTAGACTATTCTACTATTCTACAGTCATTTAGCAGATGCTTTTATCCAAAGCGACTTACATTTGAGAGTAAGAACAACACAAGCAAGAATTCAAACAAGATGGGACATAATAATTAAGTGGTAGTCAGACTGTTGTGAGTCCAGCTGGACCCAGGTGCTGTCATGTAGTGCTAGAAGTAGAGCATTTTAATTTTCTTCTTCTTTTTTTCCTTTTTTTAGTCATTTTGTCTAAATACAAGATCATCAAACAATATCGACTTGGGCATAGGTGCACAATTTCATCACACATACTTGGTGTGTTAGCTGCATTTACAGTCACACATGAGTGGTAACCTGCGGAGGACAGAACTACACTTATACATTGGTTTCATATAGGATTTAATTTACAGACCACTATATGATTCTGTTTGACAGTTTATTTTAATAAGTATTATCACATATATTCTAAAACTGGCACACATTTTGGGTTATATTGTGGTGTAATCCTGTGTTTTCTTTTGCGCTGTTTCAGTGGCTCTAGTCCCTTTGCTTGGGAATCAGCAGCTGGCCACGGGGTGGAGCCAACTATTTGGACCACACCACACACCAGAACCAACAGTGGGGGGTTTCCCTTGTTAGCTTAGGTTTTTGTGTGTTACCCCTTTGTGTCTTTTTGTTTGGGCTGATCAACCACTTTAGGTTTACCCATGTGTCTCAGTTGTTAGGTCAGTTTGTTTCTTTTGTTTGTTCGATTTGTTTCAGTTATTTTCTAACCAAAGGCTCTGGCAACATTTAGATGAATGTACCTGTTTTTGGAAGACATCTGAAACAAGATCAGACAGACCAAAAATGGTCATCAAATTAAAAAAAAATAAAGGGAAACCATCAAGCTGTTCACTGTAAGACAGAAATGGGGGACTATCAAGTTGTGTTCTCAATGGATAAAAAATTTCTATAAAGCTCCCCTTAGCAAAGCAAATTTGTTTGGCACAACGCAGCAACCGGATCATCACTCTGCTTGCTATGACGCTGTACAGGACAACCTATAAAATACTAATAACAAAGCTCTGGCGAAAATCATTGCAGTCTGCCTTGTCTGGGTGCACATGTTTAAAATGAGCAAGTTTTAATGAAAGTAAGGAAGGAAGGAAATTTTATTTATATAGCACCTTTCACAGATAAAAATCACAAAGTGCTTTACATTAAGAAAAAATGGATTAATGTTGTAAAATATGTATGTTGTTTATTGTTTCATTGTAACTATGCTACAACCCTCTTGGCCAGGAGATCTTTGATCTCAGTGGGACTAACCTGGTTAAATAAAGGCTAAATAAATAGACAATTCCTTGCTCCATAGGGCAATGGCTGCTGGTAGAAACCTTTCTGCTCTCCTGTACCTTTCTGTTTTGCAAGAATCTTGACAAAGTCTATAACTGAACACACACTGTTGTTTCTTTAGTGTGTTGTGTGGAGAATGTGAGGAATTTCTCACAATTTTCAGTAACTTTTGCAGCATACTTCTCAGGACAATCAGCTCCAGCAGCTCTAGAGTTATCCCCAGAACAAAACCAGTCCTCTTCATCAGTTTGTAGTCTCTGGTAAAGTATGGTGATGGTATAAAGTAGTTTGTTTACCAAACTTATTTATAACAGTGGCTCCTGATGCCATATTTTCTTATTACAACATGATTTTGTATATATCATGTTGCTATGAAATCTTGTGCTTCAGTTTTTAAATATACTGTAAGACGCTTTAATTGGCAGTCACCAGTAATGCAAGAAAGCATTATGATCAATTAATATCACAAAAGGCAAAAGAAATAAAGAAAAAATATTTTTTAATTCAAAGTACAGAGAAAAAAGTTGTCTCAGTATGAGGAGACACTGAACACTACAGTTTCTACAGAAAAAAATAAAATCTTTAAAATAAAAGTGTAAATACCAGAAAGCAATTTGAGCTGGTTTGGTTTCATCTCATACAAAGAGAACATCAGTAACTTCTGTTGCTAATCTGGATTTAAATTAATATTATGAGAAAGCCAAAAACATTTTGCAATATAAAATATGCAATAAAATGTTGTCCATTAGTCGTAGTTACTACATTGCAATCTAGAGATGAAAATGAAAAATCAATCAAACTTATCTTGTTAAGAAGATTATCATGTAGTTCTTTTATTTAATAACAAATGAACTGGTACTAATAAGGTGATACACTACTGCAGTGTTTGTAGTTGTTCACATGGTGAAAAGCAGATGGCCACTGAAGGTAGTATGACGATTTACGTTGTCATAAATCCATGTATTAACAAACTGACGCATAAACACAACATCTCCAACCTCTAACAGTAGGCTGACTCCGTTAGAACTTGCAGAAGCAAGATTAGGCTGATGTTCAAATGCGATGAGCACATTTTGTCCATTCTTCACCAGCATAGCACCTGAACCATGTGAAGGATGTCCAAGTGCATATATGTAGAACTGAAATTGGTAGGCTCCTCTCACTGGTGCAGTGAAAAACCCTGTAGGACGACATAATCACTTTTATTATTATTATTATTATTATTATTAATAATAATAATAATAATAATAATAATAATATTGAATGTATTCCAACAATTCAAAGACAATGTAATTAATAATTAAAATGTGTAAATGTAAGTACCGCTATGTGGGTTGTAGGCATTTCCAATATTTGTAACAACATTTCTGAAGACCAGATTAGTGTGATCACTAAATGGTCCAACATGTCCAGATCCAGAGGCCAACAAAGAGGCTGAGAAAGCCACACGTTTCACTGTGGAACAGAAACAGCTGTATTAAGGTTACTGATGCTGCAATGATACGAATGATGTAACACTAACTTTGTTGCTAACTCCACTAACCTTCTCCTTCTGTCTTCAGAGCCTCCAACTGGTTTTCTATGCTGTTTACTCTGGTTTTAATAGTAGCCAGTTCTCCATCCTGTGCTGAAATTATGTTATGAAGAAAAATGCAATGTGAAATAAATCACTGTATTCATTGTTATTTATTAATGAAGGATTTAATTTCCACAGCGTTTCTGAGGGACTGGTATAAACAACAAAAACATGGATTATGTTTATACAAATGAGCTTCATGTTGCCTAAAATGTTCAAAAGTTTTCAACAAAGTCTTTTGTAAGTATATGAATAAAACTGGATTTAATTGTTGTTTCTACAGTGTATTTGTAATTGTAGAATATATTCTGTCACAATGCTGTCATTTTATTAACAATAAGCATGTTCTAATTCTATTTTGCAGAAACTGATAAATGTAAAGTGTATTCATACAAAAAAACTATATTATTATTATTATTATTATTATTATTATTATTATTGTTGTTGTTGTTGTTGTTGTTATTTATCGTATTGTTGGTGACAGCAACCACCATTTAGTGTATATATATATATATATATATATATGATGTGTGATCTATGGTTGGTTTAATATTAAATTAACTATTTTGTTTTACTTTATAATAATAATATATTATTGTTTATAATAATGTTGTTGTTGTTGTTATAAACATAATATAATTTATTTGCTTTCGCCTTTCAAGGTACTTAAGGTCATCTTGCAGAGCACAAAATAACATTAACATCAGACAATAACAAACACAGTGTTCAATCAGCATATATGTGATGCAACACTTATGAAACACACAAGTGGTGGATTTCCTTTTATTTAGTTTTATACAATGCTGTTTTATTGTTGTCCCAATTTCTGTCCAGACGGTCAGCAACTCGTTGGCCACCTCGTTAATGGTATGGTTTGTGTCCCTCTGCACCTGTAGGACTTCCTCTGAGTGTATATATTATTTAACACTAAATAAACCAGTACCAATCTCTAGCTGTACATATTTAATTTATAATTTAAAACAAATTAACAGTATAAGTACTGTCATTTAGTAGCTTCTCTCCCCTGTGGGAATCAAGCTTTGGTCTCCCACATGGGAGATGGATGCCCTGCCAACTGAGATATCCAGCCGTACCATCTGATACTTCTGGCGTGTCTTGCCTTTTGACATGGTGTTGACATGGAACTGTCACTTGCTGCCCTTGTCTGCCTTTCTTCCTTTATGTGCATGCATTTATAAATCTTTTTTTTTTTTTTTGTGCGCAACATTTTCTTTTTTCCCAATATACGCCACCTGCAGTTTGCTGTCCGGATCTCTTTTTTGTTCCCAAGGGCCCTGGCTATTTTGTGGGGTGTTTGAGTTTCTGTTTTTTTTTTTTTTCAATATATGTGTATAAATATATATATATATATATATATATATATATATATATATATATATATATATATACTAGCATTCATAAATCACTCAGTCATCTCAATTGACATAACTGACATACCTTCGTTGTGTCTCTGTAAGTACTTCACCTCGACCTTCAGTTCAGCCACCGAAGCCATCAGCTGATTCAGCAGAGCAAAAATGTCATATGAAGAGGTCTCTTGATGTTCAGACCCATTTCCCAGTTCTCTTCCCTGCGACGCAGTTTGCTTTAAATGTGCAATAATTTCACTGTCAGACTCTGCTTGTAGCTGAGCTGTGAAGAAAAGGCTGATTATCAGAAACAGTGAAAAAAACATTGTCGTCTTTGTTTTCAGTGTCAGTCTCTGCAGTTCAACTAAATGGACTCGGTTTAATCAAAGCCTTAAATAGTGTTTTGATGTGGACAGACTGACTAATGATTACCTATGTTCTTGATTAAAAACATGCAGGTGATAAGACTTGTTACTTTGAACTTGTCGTAAAAAAAAAGAAAGAAAAAGAAATTGTAATAAATTACATATGATTGACTGCATGTTGAAGTTTTGATATTAATGATCTTTCGATCTGGCTTTGACTGTGGGTCTCATTTCTTGAATTTGTGATTTTCTTTTTTAGCACATTTTGAAATATACACTTAACAGAAATTAATACAACAGACAATATAGAACAGAAAAGGTCAGGCTTATCAAGCCTAAACTTGTAATAAAACTAGTATGAGGGAAAAGATAAATGAGGTAATACTAGGCAACATAAAACTAAACATCTAAACTGTAAAAACAAAGCAATGTTTACATAAATATATGAACAATATAAGTCAACAAATTACCTTTTAAGCGTATCTTAAAACTTTAGGACACTTACCTGAAAAAAAATACATTATTGCATAATTTACTTCCTATGTATATAACTTAAATTTTATTGTACCTATTCCTTAAGTAAAGAAGATTAAGATCTGCTGACTTTCAAGTTACATAAGAATTGACCTTTGAGTTAACTTTGAAATAGATCAGTATTTATAATATATTTTCATAGATAAAAGTTCAAATCTGAAAATTATTCATACCATGAACTGTGAAATTATTTAGGTTCTCTGAGTAGCATTTGTTTCGTGTCTCACTATGGGGACGCTTTGGGTGTGACCTCATTACAAGCTCCTACTGCACTACTCCAGCCAAGATTGGCTAGAGCACGTCTGTCAGTGCCAGGAAGGGCAGAGACCCTTCCCCAATATAAAGGGCTGGCACTCGACAAGCAGGTCATTCACAAACGTCTTCTTGCTACGAGCAGAGGTTCTAAAAATCTATAGTGACAGGAAGAATCTGCCAAAAGCAAAGAGAACACGAAAGCAGCTTTTACAGTTTTCCCCAAAGCTACTGGAGGAGTGTCCTGGCAGAACAAACCCTACAGGGAGAAACACCAAGTGAGTTGGAGCTCTATACTTGACTCTGGAAATGGAAAAGTGCGGCCTTCGCCAGATGCTCCCAATTGAGTCTGCAGTGGCAGTGCACCTTCACCTAGAGACTTCCATGTCGGCAGGGTATGGCAAGCCGTTTGAGCATTTATTCCATATCCTTGATATCAAACATCCGTTTCCTTTACTAGTTTGCGTTATGCACAATCTAGTTAACATGTGCTCACATTGTATGGGTATTTTTAATAGACTAGTGGAACTCAAAATCTGACTAGTAACAATTTTTTAACAACTAGTGACACTTTTGTGCAAGTAGTTTGAACAGAAGTTGTACTAGTGAGGCCACTTGCTATAATAGTCGGATAAAATGAATGTCTAGTCAGCGTTTTAATGCACTAGTAGGACTTTGGACCAAACAAATTTCAGGATTTCATAACAGCCCACCCAGTTCATTAACATTTGAGATACTACCTAACATGTGATCCAGTGAACAGCAAATAGCCACCTAGTGGCTGCAAGTTGCAGCTTCAGATAAACTTGTAAAGACAAAGTGCCAACTAGTTGACTAGTTGAAGTATACTTTGATGTTATATGTTCACTAGGGAGACTAAACAACATGAACTAATTAACAAGTGAGGATCTAAATGGTTACTAGTTAAACAAGTTGGTATCTTGTTTGATATTACTTGTTATCAAGTAACACATAAACTGTCTTTTACTTTTAAACTAGTTCAGTGGAAAAAAAATCTACTTTACCAGTGAACCTAATGTGTGTCTTACTTGTTAACTAGTGCAGGGTATTTTTTCACTAGTCTGATTATTTAAAAAAAATGTAGGGCCTTAGGCTGAACATGTTGCTAATTTTTCTGACATGTTGGACTTTTACTTTAACTTGTTGCCCCTAATTAAGCACAAGTACACAACTATAACGACTAGTGAGAGTTTGTTTTCAACATGTGTGTTTTTTGTCAAACTAGTTGATATTATAGATGAACTGGTTAACATGCATACCTTACTACTTCAATAAAACTGCTAACTAGTCAGCATGCACCAACAACTAGTCAACTAGCAAAGGGCTGCATGTGTCGCACATGTTAACAAGTGAAATGCTATTACTTAAACTAGTTAACTGGTTGCAGCACATATTGACTAGTGTGCACTTTTCTTTGACTGAGAAAATTTTAATGTAAACTAGTGCAAAAGAAATGTTAACAAGCGCAAAAAAATGCTAACATGTAAAAGAAATGTCTTACTAGTAGCATATACTTATTCACAAGTGATAATAAATGAATAAATAGTTAAAGGACAGATCTAACATGTAAGAAAAATGCCCAACATGTCATGCCAAAGGCTTTACATGTTTGACAAATAGTCTGGCTGGTAGGAGACAACACTCTCCACTTGTTTACTTGTGCAAAACAGAGAATAGCTTACTAGTCACTATTTTGGTAGTCACTATTTTGTGTAACTTGTTAAAGAGTGAAATAACAAACGTGGAACTCATAAACAATTTGTGCCTCACAAGCTAACAAGTAAATCTTTAGGTCTTACTTGTTAACTTGTAAAATAAAAAGTGAACCTCAGCTAGTCATCTAGTTGGCATTTTTGTCTTGATAAGTTGGCATGTAACCTCTTAAAACCATATCATATTGCTAGATCAGTAAGAAAAGACCGTAGCCAGTGCAACTAGTAAGGATTTGGACCTATAGTTAACATGTAAACTAAATAAGTTGCCCCTAGTTAACTTGCGTAATCTTAAGGTCAGCATGGTTCACGTGTATATCATATGTAAATTAAAGGGCCCTTTTCTAATAATGTGATATAATAATAATAATAATAATAATAATAATAATAATAATAATCATCATCATTATCACCAGTTGTTGTTTGTGTGCACAGTCACAGTGTGTGAGGGAGACTATAATGATTTTTTTTAAATGGCTATGTATGTATTTGTGTGAAGGTTTGTTTTATTTTAATATGCATAAATTGTTTTTTTTTGTATCTCTGAAGCACTTTGTGTTGCCTTCACTGTGAAAAGTTCTTTATAGAGCTTTGTTTTGATTTGATTTGATTTGATTTGATTACAGGTACACACATTGAAAAAAAAGGGACATAAATTTGACCAGGAGGTGGCGCTACCTTAGAGTTTGTTCAGTTCATTTTCTAAACCAGTGTTGCTAGTGACACTAGTTGCACTTGTTCAATTTAACATTGGATTTTTCTTACTAGTTTACTGGTAGGAAATTTGCACAGTTTCAACTGCACTAGTGTTACTAGTATTCTAGTTTAAATTAAAGTAAGTTCTTCACTTGTAAAGTAAAATGGGAAAACTTCACTGGTATTACTAATGTTACTTGAGGACTGCAGTTGAATGACGTATGTTTCCGTAACAAGTGTTTTGATTAGTTAAAGCACAATTACGTAACAGTTTTCTGAGAACCTGCTTTTAACAGTTAGTCAAGACTGAAGCAATATGTTTGATAACATATTGATTAGACATCATTATAAAGAACAACAGCCTGTCCGAAACATCACATCGAAACACACAGTTGAACCCTGCAAAGGTCTGTGATCGTGGCCGGTCTGATCAGATCACGTGACATCTTTACAGCGAAGAATAAGGAAAAAAAGAAATAAATAAAAAAAAGAAAAATTGGTCGCCTTGAAGCTGCTCTCAGCTGCACAAGAAAGTTCAAATATGAAACTTTTTCAGTTTTTTTTTTTTTTTTTTTTTCTTGACCTGTGCACATGTTAGAGTTTTTGTATCTCACTAGTTAATAAGTATGGCATACAAAGTAAATAGTTCAGCTCATGGGGCCACTAGTGCATAAAAAAGACAACTAGTTTGTTTTTAAGGTGCTTGGATGGAGCTTTGTTTTACTAGTACAGCTTTTGTTGTAACTAGTTGAACAAAGTGTCACTAGTTGTTGAAAAATTGTTACTTGTCAGATTTTGAGTCCCACTAGTCTATTAAAAATGCCCATAAAATGTGAGCACATGTTAACTAGTTTGTGCATAATGCAAACTAGTAAAGGAAACTGATGTTTGATATCAAGGATATGGAATAAATGCCCAAACGGCTTGCCATAGCAGGGGGTCTGCCCTACCCTCCAGCGCAGACCGTTTTCAATCCAACCTGACGAGGACATCCTACAAGGCGGCTACCCTGACGGGTCGCGTACTCAATGCTTCATCCCTGCTTATGGCGTATCAGGAGGAGCTGGAGGAGGAGATGACCTCCACTTCCTCTGCACAGTGGGAGGAAGTGTGTCTTACTGATCCCTGCCTTCACCTCAACAAGGTAGCAGTCCAGGCATTGGGCAGAGCTATGGGGCTTATGGTACTGCAGGAGAGAGCATGATGGCTGAACTTACCACACTCTCAACCAAGGAGGAGGACGTCCTCGATACCCCTATAACCCCAGAGGGACTGTCTGATGCAGCTGTCTCCACTATGCGAAAGAGGTGCGAGGACAAGAAACGGGACAACGAAGCTCTGAAACTGTATCTCCCAGACAGCGGCCAGTGCCCATCCCCACAGTGACTCCGCCCCACCGCCAAACCTTTGCTCAGGCAGCAGCCCATCCATCCCCGACCTTCAAAATCCTCAAGCTGATGAAGATGTAGCCTATCGCCCAGGCACCTTTGCAAGGCCCTGCCACCAAGGGCCAGTGGCAAAAGAGGTCTGAAGGCTCCTACCTCCAGCTGCCGCCTACCTCCACTCAGATTGTTTGGAGGAGGAAACGGTTGGCCTGATAGTCAGGAGGGAGAGTCCGTGCTGAATCCACTCTACTCATCATCACAGTTCCTGGGTGGAGGTAGCCAAGTTTAATGCATTGACGACAGGATGTTCGAGCCTGCACAGCATGCCTCAAAGCGATGCAGACAGATTTCAACAGAGGAGATCCTTTGGCGGTCCCCAGTCTTGTCCCACAAGCATTTTTGTTCAAAAAACACTAAAAGTTTGCAAGCTGCCGCATCCAGGCATTGTGCTGAGGGTGCAGTTAGATATGTTGCAAAAATCTGGTCTCGCATTTCCTAAGTGGAGTGGGACCGCTTCCCAATATAAACGGTTCTGCGGAGTACAGAATGTCTTGCCGGCAGCTCCGCGCCACAAGAAAGCGATTTGACTCCACAAATTGCGGACCGGCCTGTCAGCCCCCTGTAACTGAGAGTGGAGCGCTGGAAAGGCTGCACAGACTCGAGATGGATTCTGGGCGTAGCCATGTACATAGACGACTGGCTGATTGCAGCGTCCTCTCGCCAGGAGGCGGCAGATCACACGAAGCGAATATCAGACCATATGGTGCATCTGGGCTTCAGGATAAATATGAAGAAGAGTGTTCTACTCCCATCTCAGAACATTCCCTTTATAGGTCTTTCTCTGAACTCAGTTCAGGCCAGAATAAAGCTGACTGCAGAAAGGGTAAAATCTCTGACAGACTGCTTAGCCCTGTTTTACAGGCGAAACATAGTCTCACCCAGATTATGCCAAAGACTGATGGCGTCAGAGCTGATGGTTTACCCGTTAGGCTGCCTTTACCTGAGGGGGATCCAACACTGGGTAGCCTCTCAGAGGCGGAGCACATGGTCTGCACGCAGACTGTGGGTTTTTGCAGCCTGCACAGCTGCATTGCACCCCTGGAAAGGTGCAGACTTCCTCACTCAAGGTGTGCCCATGGGAACTGTGCATTGAAGGAAAGTGGTCACCACAAATTCCTCCCTCTCAGGCTGGGGGGTCATCTTGGAGGGAAGAGCTGTGAACGGGACATGCAGCTCTTGCATGCACTCCGCCCATATAAATTACCTGGAACTGCTGGTTGTCTTCTTAACACTGGAACTTTTTTCTCCCTCTCATGAGGGGGCATCATGTGTTAATCAGGACAGACAGTACCACTGTGGTGTTTATATCAACAGGCAGAGGGGTCTGAGATCTCTTCACCTGCATTTGCTGGCCCACAAGCTGATAATTTGGGCCAGCAGGAATTTTCTGTCCTTGAGGACCACTCATGTACCAGGGGCTTTGAACCAGGGTGCAGACCTGCTTTCCAGGGGGAGTCCTCTGTACGCAGTGTGGAAGCTCCACCCAGATGCGGCCAAACAGGTCTGGCAGGGGACCAATCCTGGCTGGAGTAGTGCAATATGAACTTCTGATGAGGTCACGCCCAGAGCGTTCCCATAGTGAGACACTCACTCATGCTACTCAGAGGACCGGGGTTACGCAAGTAACCTAGAGTTTTTAAGTGATAAGAGGGAGGACATGAGTTGGACCAGCTTGTGTCCAAACAAACTGTTTCTGTAGGACCAACGTTTTTCAAGAGTGGCCTAAACCGTATTTGCCAAAACCATATCATAGGTAGAAAGATGGGGATAAATTAATCTATAATGAAGAGTGAGGAGACAGTTTGTGCAGATGTAATGGCTAACCCTCCTTTTTATCCTAATTGATTTATTAACTTTAGACCTAACCCAGTTTACATGTTTTCTCCAGCTTAAGTCTGCAAAATGACTCCTACAACTCTACTTGAAAATGCCTAAAGGGGGGTTCAGTTTACTCATCTCTTGGCTACAGTTTTTACTGTTGCATGCATATTTAATATTTCATTGAGACTGTATATCCAGAGGCGAGCCGTACTATTAGGCAAATCAGGCAATTGCCTGGAGCCCCAGGCCCCATACAAGGCCCATGGGGACCCCAAAAGGCCTTTTTCATATTGTTTTCCCCATACTCCTTTTTTTCAACCAAAATCTCTTCACAAAAGCAGCATTATGTTTTGACTGTCTTTCTACCAACCGTCCACCTCTTTAGTTTGCAGTATCACACTGCATGTATGCAAAAATGATTACAGAGCGTAAAATCAAAATACAAACAACAAACAAATGGTAAATGAAAGAAATTCCAATGAAGCGGACAAGAGAAAATATCTCATAAAAGAAGAAAAAGAGGGACCAAAGGCAGCAGTTCATTTCAAAGTTGCCAAAGCTTTTTAGCTTTTTACTGAAACTGTGGCATTTAATCTTATCACAAGATTTTATTTTATTTACCACTTTTGTTGTATATGTGAGCCTACACCGTTTGCTCTCATTGCTGGTAACATTGCAGCTGAAGCACCTTTTATCACTGATGACAGTCCTCCTGTCAGTCAAAACCGTTCTGACTCAGCCAGCAGAGATCCATAAACTGACGGATAAGATGATGCTTAAATTACGGTGAGTGACAGCATTTCTCCTCCCTCCCTCCCCAATGACAGTGGGACCATGCAGCACTCTGGCCCGGGCTGCTGGCTGATAGAGGCTGCTCAGCTGTGGAAATGGGGCCAGTCCAAGTTAAAGTTTTCCACAAAATAAAAATGGCCGCAGATTCACAAAGCAAACTATTACATATTAATGAAAAATGGCGAGGGGGTGAACAGATATTTGTTAGTTTACAGCAAGGACCCTCTGGACTCCGATTCGGATCTAGACCGTGAAGCACGTCAGTCCGGACCCAGCCCAACTTGTGTTTTGAATTACAAAACGCAGTAATTGTTTATCTAACTCTTCTGTCAGGGTCCAAGCAGTAAAGCAGCGAGGACACAGGAAGTAATTTCAAAAACCTGGGTTTTTATTGCCCCAAAAATCCAAAAGTCCAAAAGAATGAATAAACTAGCCAGCCATTAAAAGAGGTCAACTAAATTTAACAATACTCAAAAGTGTGACTTAACTGAGGTAAAAACTGACCTTCCCACAATGACACAGTGAGGGTAACTTATAGTGGTTTGGCCAAACCAAATAACACACACAGGGGCAAACAAAATGGAAGACAATAACTAGACAAAGACTCCAAACTAACTAAACTTGAACCCCCCCCCCCCCCCCCCCCATGATCCAGCAGCACATGGTAGAGCCTAAAACTCAGAAGAAGCAGTAGCTGCATAATAATTAAATTCTTTTAGTAAAGAATAGTCTAGAAAAAATTTATTCTAACAATTCAAAGTCAATGTAATTAATAATTAAAATGTGTAAATATAAGTACCGCTATGTGGGTTATAGGCATTTCCAATATTTGTAACAACATGTCTGAAGACCAGGTTAGTGTGAGCATTTATGTGAAATAAAGTTTCTCTGGATATTATTCATGGTGATCTACTCATAACAATCTTTATGTTCACCAGGTTTTGCCGTTTCCACCATCTGTGACTTGACTGCATGGTGACAGCCAGCCTGCCCTCTGTGAACCAGGCAGGAGGACAAAAGCAGAGGTGGCTATAAATGACAGGAACCAGTAGTCTATCAGTGCACAGGGGTTTGTGATATTCAATTAGAAGCAGAGTAGAGAGGGCATTTGTAACAACTCTGCTAGAAAATTTTATTTCTTTTTTTATTTATTTATTTAAACAATATTAACAGCATATACAACAAAAGTGGCATAATAAAATAGTCTTGTGAAAAGATTAAAGACAAGGATACACATAAACATACTTATAAAAGAAATATATATATATATATATATATATATATATACATATATAGGTAAAATTTAAGCAAATAACATAAATAATATTTAAATAAATAATATTAATCTGCTAGGGTCTTTCATAATGATTTAGGTCCAGAGCTAAATTTTTAAGGTTAAGGGCATATTTCTTTTTCATGAAATTGAGAGAGGAGAGAAGGAGACAGAATTCTCCATGGAAAACATGGACAGAGGTTATGTTCCGGATAAGAGATCAGCAAGTATAAAAGCGCCACCTCCTGACCAATTAGATCTCATGAAAAATGGCCTGCCCATTTTTAGAAGATCCCGTTGACATTGGTGCACGGATAGTGAGAGGAGTGCTTAGGAGAGAAAAAGTCTTTAGGGACAGATCTAACCCTTTGGACTTTCCTGATAACATTCTGTACCAAAGGTACAGATTTTCAACAAATGTGCTGAGATACATATGTCAGCTGTTGGAGCTGTCTGTAGCAAACATGACCCATCATAATCGGGCGCTTACTGTCCTGCAGACAGTATGCATCGCACTGAGCTTTTTTGCCACAGGTAGGCTGATCAGTCTGCCAAATTGATCCATATATGTGCTAAAATCACCTTGTCAGTGGGTCTCAGAAACTGTACATCCTCTGTTCGTACACCTTAACCTCAGGTGATGAAAATCATGGTTGCATTGATTTAGCCTTTTCTTTTAATGATGCCTATGCTCTGCTATCCGATTTAGGATGGACTGTAAGACAAGACACAAAATTGAGTAATCAATATATCCATAGGTACATTTATGCACGCCATTGGCAGTGCAGAAAACCTCAGCATGAACACATGTTGCGCTGCCATCAACAAAGTAGTGAAGGCCCTTACTGAGTTATTGGATGAATTTGTGGTTGCCATGCACTCAATTAAAGAGGGTTTCTCTGCAATAGCAGTTAAGACATTAAGCTACATACACAATGTTTACATCATGCCGTAACCCTTCTCAGCTGTGTACTTCATGCAGCATGTCCTTTTCAAGGATTTCCAAGGGTAATAGGTGCCATTGACTGCACACACATCCCAATATGTGCCAGTCTGGGGAAAAATGAGGCTGACTTTGTAAATAGAAAGTTTTCACAGCCTCAACATTCAGGTTGTTCACACAATACAGACATGTGCAGTGTACACATTACACATTCAGTTAGTTAAATTTCCCTCATAATCTTAAACAGTCCAAGTATGCAAAAAAAGTGATGCACCACTGTTATCACACTTGAACTATTTAAGTGCATCGACTAATAATGTTAACCTCAAATGCTTCTGCAGATGGTCGCCAGCCTTGTGGCAAAGTGGCCCGGGTCTGTACATGACTCTCGGATCTTCAGGGAGTCTGCACTCTCCCATAAACTGGAGCAGGGTATGACAACTGTACGTGTTATATTTAAATCATGCTCTCATTTTGGTTCATTCGGGTCCTTGAAATCTTTGCAAGGCTTGAATTCCAGTCCTGTGTTTCAAGTCAGAAAAGTGTTAGAAATAAATGTAAATATATAAACTTATCACTGAGTTACCTTTTTCTCATGCTCCAGTTTCTCCAGCTCCAGCTTTACTATTTTAAATTGATTTTCTTGTATTCGATGTCAAGTTCCAATTTTCTTTTTTAGAGCACCCTCACAGAGTCTGTTCCAACCTGAAGGAAATGGTAGTTATTTTAGCCATGTTTCCTGGCACACTTCAAAACTAATGGCAACTTCACATCGACTACCCTCCATTAAAATTCTTACATCTCTTGATTGTGTTGTTTGTGTCGAGGTGGAGACCACAGGCTCAGAAGGGATTCTGTCTTCCTGTAAAAGAACCGTGGACATTGATCATTTATTGAATAGAAAGTGATGAAGCACATTTATTAGTACAATGAGCAGCTTAACATTAGAATGCACCACATTAGAAAGTATGGACCAAACTGTACCAGTGATGGTCTTTCTGACTGATTATACTTCTAAAGTTTTGTTTACATCTATATTATCTCAGCCAAAGATCCACAAAAGTCCACAAAAAATGATGTATTGTGATTGTGTTTTAGAATCAACCCCAGTGCTTTAACATAACTTCACTAAAAACATACCCATAAAAAATGACCCGCGAGTGCTGCTAGGTCCACCGGGGTCTGATGCCACCCCCCTCTACACCCTCCATCAAGGGGTGACCCTAATTGTTTGACAGTGCCAACTCCTCTGCAGGAGTATAAGCCTGAGATGGAGGACCACCCCCTGTCTTCTTGGCAGTACTTTTTTTCTTGTGGGCTGCAAACAATATCAGATGAATTTGCTCCTCTCATCCATACATCAGATACAGTAATAAAGCCTTGTCACTGACCGCTCTGAATTATCTTTTTATATTTGTTCTTTACTTGCTCCCAAGTCCTTTTAGCTCCACTGGGGTTGCTTCTGAAATGATGGTTAAAAATAGCGATAATTCTATTTCATAGATGATATAAGTACAGATCCACTGAGTTATGGAACACACAACTATCCGTGCATTCATGGTGGAGGAATTGATATTCCAACATATAACGCGCTCACATGGGAGCGGATCCGTTAAAGAACTGGGAAAAACCCGTGTGATTGTTTACAAATCCCAGAATGGTTTAGGCCCAGAATACATCTGTGATATGTTCAGAGAATATAGCAGAGCTCTTAGATCCAAAGACTCTGGTCAGCTAGTCCAGACCAGAGTCCAGACTAAACATGGAGAAGCAGCATTTAGCTGTTATGCTGCAAACAAGTGGAACAAACTGCTAGTGGAGATTAAACTTTCCCCAAATGTAGACATTTTTAAATCCAGGTTAAAAACATTTTTTTTCTCATGCGCCTATGCATGAAATCTGCATGTTAACCTTTTTTTTTTTAAACTTATCTTGCTTTTAATCATTTTAATGTAATTTATTATTTTATTGTGACTATGTGTTGATGCATTTTACTATTTCTAAATATCTGTAATGCCTTTGTTTTATGTAAAGCACTTTGAATTGTCTTGTACATGAAATGTGCTACACAATTAAACGGCCTTGCCTCTGACGTAAATAAAGCATTCCCAGAAATGTTTGTGCTGTAACACAGTGATCTGAGTGCTGTCAGTTTACATTGTCCCATTAATTAATATTGGATATTCTGACAAACTTACACATTAACGGAGTTGTCAATTTTCTGCCAACATTCCTTCTTAGCTTTTGCTGCAGCAACAGTGTTGCTTTTAGCCTGTATTATATTTTTAAATTCTTCGTATTTTTTAAGAATAATAGTCTGCTCCTCCATGGTAAAATAAACTGCTCTGCAGGGTTTGTCCATGTTTGCGATTGGTCAGAACCTCCAAACACCACTCCTTTTATGTGAACAGGCACTAACCTTAATTGGAAAACTCTGGGTTGAGTTACCGAGTTGATAACCAGCTTCGTAGTACAACGTATTCACATCCTGAATGGCTGGGTAAGTCAACCCAGGTAACGGAGAGAAATCCGGCGTATGTTAATCACGCTTTGTAGTACAGGCCCCAAGACATCTGGAAACACACCAAGAGTGGTGTGTTTGCACATTCCAAAGGGTAAGAGTGATTTAAGGTCTCTGTGTCCCACCACAATTTACCACCTTCTAACTATTGCTATTGTGTGATTATTTGTTTTCTGATGTTACATTTGAGGCTTTAGTAATTTGGACATACAGATATATTCATAAAATGTTTAATTTGATACTCTTTACAAAAGGATCAGACCAGCCTGTGTCTGTTATCTGAGCTGCCCACCAAAGTCACGCCTGCTCATTGGTTAGAATGGCCCCATACGCTTCAGTGGGGGTGTTCCCACATCAACTTTCTTAAACTTAGAACAAAGGAATTGGTTAGACTTCTGATGATCTTCCAGGGACAGGGTTTTCAGGCTTGCTTCCTGTTTGACCAGCTTTTGTACAGACCCCAAATGGACTTGTAATGGTCACAGAACAGCTACTATGTCTCTCTATGAGAGTTAGTTGGAGAGATAAGAAAGTATTAAGTTGCCGCAATGTAAATTACATCAGGCATATTGTAATATTTTTTTCTGTTATTAAATGTTTTAAGCTGTTTGTTTTTCTAGTCTGGTCCGGTTTCAGAGGCAAAGAGCACCCACCACAAACCGGTTGAAAATACTGAAATACAAAATTTATTTATAATAAACTAAAGGAATTAATGTCCGATTTAAGACGTCTCAGGCGGCAGGTCAGAAAGGGCACTTCAGAGGGCTAGGCAGCTTCCTCGTCGTCACATACACCAACACTGCAAACAAAAGAAGGTCACACACCCTAAAAGAGGCACAGCACACAGGACTTTCTGCCCAGCAGAGGGTACACTGCAGACTGGGGGATTCACCTACACACCATCCCTAAAAGAGCCACTACAGCCATAGGCAAATCAGAAAAACAACCCTCTGGTCACTAGGGGGAAGCAAAGCACTGCCCAACCAATATGGCTGCCTCTTTAAATGATCGCTGTCACAGATGATGTCAATTAATAAATCTTAAAAAACAGTCAACAGTTGGATATATCCAACAAACTAAAACATAACAATAAGGGTATAATTAAAATAAGTAGACTTATCCTCCCCCTGTCTGATAACAAGACCCCCCGTGGGGTCTAGATATTGGAATCCCCCACAGGACAGCTGTGCGAGCTGGGCAGCATCTCATGCAGCTGCAGTCATCAGGATACCACAGAGAACTTAGCAACCCACAGGCAAGGCACTCACTAATCCCCAGTCCCTAAAGCTGCCTAAAGGAAGCACCCAGTCTCTCCACCTAGTCAGCACGACACAGCTCCCCTACTCAGCTGTCTTAGCTGCCAGCAGCACTATAAGCTGCAAACAGCATCCACCCGCCACAGTGCCACAACTCCAGCTCCAGTTCCAAAAGGCTTTTCCCTCCGTCGGCCGCACCGGCTTCCAGTCTGTCTCCTTTCCCCTTCAATTCCCATTTCTCTGATTGCAGACCCAGTTGCGTCCTAATCACACTCCCCAAGCCCCCCCCAGGTGGAAGACATCAGTCATCAACTGTCAGCACCACACACTCACACTACAATATTAAGTTTGCGCCTGCATTTAAGAAGTTGATACTTTTCTTTTCAGTTATGTTTTTATCTTTTGAACTTTAATTTGGATAACTGGTTAACTCAGGCTGACAAACACTTCAAAACCAGTTCTACAGAGCTTTCTTTTTCTCAAGATCAAACTGGACACTTGATCTTGTGACATACCACCGCAAATTATTCACTATTCTGCCATCCGAGACACAACCGACCCACATATTTTATACATTTCGACAAATTACTTTGAAATAAGCGTCTGGTTTGAACACCATATTCTGCATTTTACAATGTTTGATTTATTTTCCTATTCGAAGTCCTTTGTAAATATTTCCTTTTTCATTCATGCATTATTACACTAGTAATAAATATTATATATTTATCCTAAACTCGTCTGGTTATTGTGATCTCCTCCTTTGAGTCATGTTATGGGTCCCTTCGAATTAAGAATTCACCTTATTAGCATTCTGAGACTGATTGATTGATGACTGATTTCATTTGACTAGCTTGAATTAATTAATTTATTCAATTAATGAATTTAGTACTCTAATGGTGTCCACACTGCCATTAGGTTAGTATCAAAGCTCCAGTGTGGTAGTGCTCCCCAAGGTTTAATTAATAATTTCATAATTTTATGTAATTATTAAAATTAATAATTTTATTAAACACTTTTAATGACGCTAAATCACTACACTCATGTTTTTACATGCATGTTTTTGGAAGACATGTAAAACAAGATCAGACAGACCAAAAATGGTCATAAAATTTATTTTTTAAAAAAAAGAAATGGTCTGTATTTAAATAGCTCTTTACTGTACCTGGGATGATACCCAAAGTGCTTTTCATTATACATCACATTCACCCATTCACACACTGATGGCGGAAACTGCCATGCAAGGCACTCGACCACGACCCATCAGAAGCAATTTGGGCTATAAAATGCTATAAAAATACTAATAGTTTTCAAAGTTTTAATGAAAGTAAGGAAGGAAAGAAATTTTATTTGTATAGCACCTTTCACAGATAAAAATCACAAAGTGCTTTACAATAAGAATAAAAAATAAAATTCTTAAAAAGATTAATGTTGTAAATTTTTGACATTGTTGTTTTAATGCAACTATGCTGCAATCCTCTTGGTCAGGAGATCTTTGATCTTAATGGAACTAACCTGGTTAAATAAAGGCTAAATAAATAAATAGTGCCTTGTTCTATAGGGTGATGGCTGCTGGTAGAAACCTTTCTGCTCTCCTGTACTTTTCTGTTTTGCAGGAATCTTGACAAAGTCTATCACTGAACACACACTGTTGTTTCTTTAGTGTGTTGTGTGGAGAATGTGAGGAATTTCTCACAATTTTCAGTAACTTTTGCAGCATACTTCTCAGGACAATCAGCTTCAGCAGCTCCAAAGTTATCCCTAGAACAGAACCAGTCCTTTCATCAGTTTGTAGTCTCTGGTAAAGTATGGTGATGGTATAAAGTAGTTCATTTTACCAAACTTATTTATAACAGTGGTTCCTGATGCCATATTTTCTTATTACAACATGATTTTGTATATATCATGTTGCCATGAAGTCTTATGCTCCAGTTTTTAAATATACTGGAAGACACCTGTGGTGTACCAGCCTGTACGCTAGATGGCAGTAACAGACAGTACAGAGGAGAAGAAGAAGACCGGAAGCAAGATATGTTGGAGTTACAGACACAGAACATCATGCTGAATAAAGTGAGTATTTCAACAACATAACTGAGTGTTCCCTGACGACACCACAACACTTTAATTGGCAGTCACCAGTAATGCAAGAAAGTGTAGTGGATTCCAGTATCTTCAAAAAAAAGACTGGGACTTTTGTTTAATCTCCTGACTGAATTAAACCTTTGATGGACTTCTCCTCCTTACAGACAGGACAATGCACTCCTCCTAGAAGTCAGGTTTCTGACTGCTGGAACAGGACTCATGACATGATTTCAGCTCCACAGGTCACCAGGTCAACTCTGACTTGGGAAGGAGTGGAAGTTTAAGTTATATAAAAGATCTAGGAAGTTTCTGAAATTTTATCTTCTGCAGCCACAAATCTGCAAGGATTTATCTCACAAAGAACTAAATTTTATGGATTTTAGATGTAACTCTTACTCAAGGACATGGTCTCCTTTGAAACTGTTTTCCTCCCTTCTAACTGATGAACCGATTTTAGCTCCTAATGAAAACCAGGACATTCGGACACATCAGAAATGTTTATCTAACATTCAAAAGGGTAATAAAGTGATTTAAGGTCTCTCTGTGTCCCACCACAGAAAAGACTTTATTTGTTTGAAGAAAGAGTAAAAGATTCTGTCTTCATCATTTCAAAGTAATTTCATTCAAATATAAGATGTGATCGAGTAAACTTATGGGTTTAATAGATGTAATCAATCATTGTGTACAATCATTTTGTACAAGGTTTTATCAACAAGCTTGATTAAGGTGACCTGAAACGTTATTAACATGTCTTTATCTTTTTAAGGTATGACATTTATTTGATTTCAGTTGTGTGATTATTATGCCTTTCAACGTGTCATTTATGGTTTAATAAGGTTTCATTTAAGACTTTAATAACTTAGAGACATACAGATATTTGCACAAATGCTTAATTTGATATTCTTCCAAAGGAATCAGAAAGTAACAGAGACAGCCCCTCTGTTATCTGATCTGACCCAAAACCCGCCCACAAAAATGTTTATAGGTTGAAAAGGATTTCAGAACAACACCCTTGGGGAGTTCCCACATCAACTTTCTAAAACTTACAACAAAGTCTTACTTTTTGTTTTGTGTTCTTTTTTTTTTTTTTTGTTTCATATTTTTATTAGGAGGTTAAGACACATTAGAACAGAAGCACAACGACAAAATGCAAATTACATTGGGTATCACACATCTACATCGTAGCTGGGAATGTAAACATGTTGAAACAGTGAAAATACAGTGAGTCATAATGAATAAAAAGCCATCAGTCAGGGGGCATAGTCTGCAGAGAACGGAAGAATGTTAAAAAGAAACACCACTTCTTATAAAATTTATCAGAATTCCCTTTTAGAGAACATCCGATCTTCTCCAGCTTTAGAAAAGACATGGTGTCACTAAGCCATTGAGTGCTGGAAGGAGCTTTAGTTGACTTCCAGTGAAGAAGAAGATGGCGTCTTGCCAGTAGGGAAGTAAAGGCTAAAATATCTAGTTGATTAGAGGTAAACCGGTTATGGTCTTCTGGGAATCCAAATATAGCGACATGGGGAGAAATTTTTATGGTGATTGAAAGTACTTTTGAGATGGTATCAAAATAATTCTGCCAAAAGCGAGAGAGTACTGAACAGGAATAAAACATATGAGTTAAGTTGCAAGGTGAAGTATGGCATTTGTCACAATTATCTGTAATACTGGGATAGATTTGTGACAATCGAGTTTTAGAAAAATGGACTCTAAACAATACCTTAAACTGTATAAGTGTGAGACTGGCGCAGGCTGAGCTAGTGTAAATTTTCTTAAGAGCAGAGTTCCACCAATCATGTTCCAGATGTAGACCCAATTCTTGTTCCCAAGCAGTCTTGACATTGGAAACAGGTGAACAATCAAAAGACAGGATTTCATTATAAACTTTGGAGATAAGTGACTTCTGAGAAGAGTCAAGGTATAGAAGTTCTTCCCACTGTGGACTTGATGGTGAAGAAGGAAAAGCTGGAAACAAGGCCTTAACGCAGTGTCTAATCTGGAAGTAACGAAAGAGATGGGAGGGTGGGAGATGAAATTCTCTTGAGAGATCTGTAAAGCTGCGAAAAATCTCATCCTTGTAAAGATCTTTAAAACATTTCAGGCCTTTATTATGCCATGCAAGGAAGGTTGAATCCGTGAAGGCAGGTTGGAATAAAGGATTTCTCAATAAAGGAGCTAAGATAGATGTTGATTTAAATTTAAAGTGCCTCCTGAATTGATACCAAATTCTTAGTGTGGAGTGAACCACTTGGTTAATCGTAAAGCCAGAGAGGTTGGATGGAATGGAAGAGGTAAGCATAGCAGTTAGAGAGGGTAAATCACATGACTGCGCCTCTAAATCGCACCATGGAAGATCCACTGATTTGAACCAAAATAAAACCTTGTGAATATGTGCTGCCCAGTAGTACAATTGAAAATTTGGAAGCGACAATCCACCATTGAATTTACATCTTTGAAGTATGGATTTGCGAATCCTGGGTGGCTTCCCACGCCATAAAAAATGAGAAATAATCTGGTCAATTGTTTTAAAGAACTGCTTTGGGAGAAAAAGAGGGAGACAGTGGAACAGAAATAGAAATTTGGGCAAGACATTCATTTTAATTGCATTAATTCTTCCAATTAACGAGAGAGGTAAGCCTCCCCATCTATGTAGGTCAGATTTCATTTTAGACATTAAAGGCAGAAAATTAGCAGAAAAAAGAGAGTTTAATGTTCTGGTTACATTGATCCCAAGATACTTAAAGCCAGACAGGGTAACTTTAAAAGGGTAGTCAGATTGTTTGAGCTGTGTTGCTGAGGCGTTCACAGGGTAACATTCAGTTTTAGAGACATTTATTTTATAACCTGAGAAAGATCCGAATCTCTGAAAGGTGGATAAAATTGTTGGGACTGAACGGGCAGGATCTGAAACATACAGCAATAAATCGTCAGCATAAAGAGACAATTTAAATTCTGTGCCCAATCGTGAAATCCCGGTGAAAATGGAAGAGGACCTCAGAAAGATTGACAAGGGCTCTATAGCTAGCGCAAAAAGCAGGGGAGATAAAGGACAGCCCTGTCTGGTGCCACGGGCAAGGGTGAGAAAACTGGATTGATTGTTATTGGTGGTGATAGTAGCTTGTGGAGATGTGTAGAGGAGACGAACCCATGATATGAACTCGTTGCCCAGCCCAAATTTCTTTAATACAGTAAATAAGTAATTCACTTCGACCCTGTCGAATGCTTTTTCGGCATCAAACGAGATCACTACTTCAGGTGTTGCTGTATTAGTTCTAGTGTAAATAATATTTAAAAGGGTACGGACATTAAAGAACAACTGACGCCCCTTTACAAATCCAGTTTGCTCTGGTGAAATAATAGTTGGTACAATATTTTCTAGGCGGTAGGCCAAAACTTTCGCAAGGATTTTAGCGTCTACATTTATCAGCGAAAGAGGCCTGTAGGAACTGCAGAGGACCGGATCTTTATCTTTTTTTAGGAGGAGACGTATGGAGGCTTGTCGTAACGTAGGGGGGAGAGTACCGTGTTGTAGGGATTCTCTATATACAGCATGCAGTAGTGGGGCCAGTTTATCTTGAAACTTTTTAAAAAAACTCAACTGGGAATCCGTCTGGTCCAGGAGCTTTGTTATTTTGCATATTTCTCATAGCAAGGATAATTTCTTCCACCGTTAATGGCGAGTCGAGTTCTTTAGCAGAGTCTGAGTTTATTACAGGAAAATCAAGGTTATCCAGAAACGAGTGCATTTCAGTAGTATCGGGTGGAGACTCGGATTTATATAAAGAGGAATAGAATGAGTAAAAAACAGAGTTAATGCCCGCGGGATCTTTATGCAGTATACCCAAAGAGTCTTTAACCTGGAGAATCGTGCGGGAGGCTGCCTGGCGACGTAACTGATGAGCAAGAAGCCGGCTTGCCTTGTCGCCGTGTTCATAATATGTAGCGCGTGAACGTAAGAGGAGTCGCTCTGCGTCATTGGTGGTGATAAGATCAAATTCAGTCTGTAGTTCAACACGTTGTTTAAGTAAATTGGGAGAAGAACAGATAGCAAGTTGTTGGTCTAATTTAGTAATATTAATGGAGAGTTCTTGCAATCTGGCATTACGGGCCTTGCTCAAATGAGCCGAGTATGAGATTATTTGACCCCGAAGATAAGCTTTCAGCGATTCCCAGAGCAATGAGTATGAGATTGGGTTTGTGTCATTTTTGTTTATAGCAATATAGTCATCAATTTTAGATGAAATGAATATATTGAATTTATTATCTGAGAGGAGTAAGGTATTAAACCTCCAGGGTGTTGAATAGCGGGGTTGCGAGGAAAACTCAATATCTAGAGAAAGGGGGGCATGGTCAGAAATAACAATAGGGTGGTAATTAACAGAAATTACTTTAGGAATTAGTTTAGAATCAATAAAATAATAATCAATCCTGGAAAAAGACTGATGGATCTGTGAAAAGAAGGAATATTCCTTTGAGTCCAGGTTATGAAATCTCCAGGGATCAATGCAACCGTTTTTGGACATGAAATCAGAAAGAGCCCTTGACATTAATGATGGGGTCAAAGTTCGAGGGTTGGAACGATCTAAGGTGGGATTGATTACACAATTCATGTCTCCACCGATTATAAGGAGATTGTTATGTAACGAGGGGAGGGATTCAAAAAGTTTATTCATAAAATGCGGATCGTCAAAATTGGGGGCGTATATGTTAACTAGTAGAATTGGAACATGGAATAGTGTACCTGTAACAATTAGATATCTCCCATTTTTATCTGATATAACTGTAGAGGGAGAAAACTGAATTGACTTACTAACTAGAATGGCAACGCCCCTGGCTTTAGAATTAAAATTTGAGTGGAATATCTCCGAAACCCAAGGACATTTAAGTCTAACCTGGTCTTTGGTGTTCATGTGGGTTTCCTGTAGGAACACTAGGTCAGCTTTAAGGCGTTTTAAATGTGCAAATATTCTGGATCTCTTGATTGGACTCCCCATGCCTTTAATATTCCAGCTTAAAAATCTTACAGGAGACCCGATATGTGGAGTATCGGAAGAACTAGGGTTTGAGGGCATTTTTTAAATTCTCAGACAAAGCATTAGACTGAATGAGGAGCCCCAAGGGAAGGAAGGGGAGGAGAGAAGAAAAGAAAAAAAAAAAAACAAAAAAAAAAGAAAAAAAAACAAAAAAAAACAAAAGAACCCAGAACACATCCCCCAACACCCTCCCCCCCATAGCACTTACAACGACCCCATCCCCAAACGATGGTGAACCCAGTGCTAACTCCACAGGAGTTGAATAACTTAAACAAATGCTTACGGGTTTGAGACTAATAGTAACAGTCAGGCTTCTGTTTGAGCCCCTGCAAGTCTAGCAACATGTAGTAACAAGGCACTAAACAAGTCCAAGTTGAACTGGATAGCAAATATTGACCATAAAGAGTCACTATATCAGTGTGGTGTGATGCATCTTATTTCCCTTACGAGTCCAGCGACCTGATGAATGCGGTGGCTTCTTCTGGTGTTTTGAACTCCTTCTCTGCACCGTTGTGTGTAACCCGGAGGCGCGCCGGATAAAGCAGCCCAAACCGGATCCCTGGTATCTCACGGAGCCGACGTCGGACATCATTAAAGGCGGCTCGAGAACGGGCCGTCTTCGGAGTGTAGTCAGGGAAGATAGAGAAGGTCACGTCTCCAATCTTGAACCGTTGCTGAGCCCTGGCTCGGCGCAGTATGTCCACACAGTCCATGTGATAGTGCAAACGGGCGACAATAGGGCGGGGGCGCTCACCGAGCCTCGGCTTCGGCTGAAGAGTACGATGAGCACGGTCCACGAGAGGCTCTTTCTCGAGCTTCAAGGCCTCCTTGAGAAGAGAGGAGATGGCTGTAGCCGTTACAGCGGTGGGAGAGTCCTCAGGAATTCCCACGAATCGAATATTATTGCGCCGAGATCTAGCCTCCAAATCCTCGCATTTATTGTCCAATCTTGTCAGTTCTGTTGACAGGCGCTCCACTTTAATTCGTAAGGTGGTGATGTCGTCAGTGCAGGAAGAAAGTGATGTTTCCATTTCAACAACGGTACCTTTCAGAGTGTGCACATCAGACTGGATATTGGTAATGCTGTCAGATAGCTCCGACTTCACTGCCCGCAGCTCAGTCTTTATGTTTGACAAATTCTCGGTCAGGGCCGCCTGAAGCTCGGTTTTGAAGATAGCCGCCATCTCGACGCGGAGTGATGAGAGCAGTTCGGCCTTGAAATCGGGTTGGAGAAGGTTGGTGCTGTCGCTACCTCCGCCCACGGCTCCGTCCAGGCAGGAATGGGAGCCACTACTAGACGGGGTTGAGGCGAGCGGGGTAGGCCGCGGTGGTTGTGTAGCTGGTTTAGCTTTTGGAGGCATTTTAAATGAAAACAGGTCGGCGCTGGGTTGAGATTAAGGTGGTGGGGAAAAACACGCACCAAAAACGACGGGAAGAAGGATGCAAAAGTGTGCCTGTAATAAGATTAACGAACGTTGCTGCAGGAGCTCGGGGAGTCGCGTCCTACTCCATAAGTCTCTACACCGGAAGTTCCTGTTTTGTGTTCTTACTTCTGCTCCTTCTTCGGGTGCTGTCCTGCAGCACTCTGGACCTCCTTGAGACATGCTTTTTTTCGGACACAGAACCGCTTACAGAAGTCTCTCCAGAAAGCAAGAGACCAGAGAGCAGAATTGAGTTTTGCCGTGATGTAATGAACATCACAAGATTAAGCTTTGGGTCTGCATCTTAGTGTGCATGAACCATCTTGTGTTTTTGAACTGATTAAATCCGTTTAGTCTACGCTCTTTTCCAGTTTGTTTTTCTCTTTTTGATTTTTAATCTTGATTCTAATTTTGGAGTCTTAATCTTGATAACTGGTTAACTGGTTAACGCTTCAGAACCAGTTTTAGAGATTTTCTTTTTGGACTGATCCAAAGCTGGACTCGACTGATCTTGTGCCATACCACCGCAGCCACTATCTTACCATCTGTGACACCATCAATCCAGCCGAGCCCTGGAACCAGACCGCATCAGCAGACTGAGCCTTCAGACCCTAAACTACGAACCAAACATGGGACAACATCCCTTCTACATGGAAGCAGTGAGTCATACCACCTACTCAGGCGTCCCCTGGTGAGCTGAGTGTCACCACAACGGTCGTAAGTCGCCTCTGGTCCGAACAGAACCAGACTAGTCCTGGGTCATCTGCTGCTTGTCTGCCAAGAATGGTTGATTGTCATATACAGATTAGTTCTTAGTGAAGTAATTTTGGCTTTTCAGTTAAAATTCCAGCTTTAAACAGGTGAGACTATTTTCCTTTTCTTTTTAGGATTTAGAAATCCTTCCCAGTTTTCCCTAAACATTAGTTTAATTAACACCACAGGTTAATTACCTTTTGTTTCACTTCTTACATACGTTTCATTCATTCTGAGACATTATATGATCTTGAAATAAGATTCTGGTTTGAACATCACATTTGCATTTCACGATGTTGGATTCATCTTTCCATTCTAACCTTTGTAAATATTCCCTTTTTCATTTATTCATGATTAGACTAGTAATAAATATTTTAAATTTATCCTAAACTGGTCTGGTTTTGTGAATGCTTCTCCTTTGAATCATATTATAGGTCCCGTCTAATGAAGAATTCACGTTGTTAGCGTCCTGAGACTGATTGATAACTGATTGATTTGACTAGCTTGAATTAATTAATTTATTAAAATAATTAATTTAGTACTCCAATGGTGTCCACACAGCCATTAGATTAGTATTAAAGCTATCTGTGTGGTGGTGCTCCTCGGGGTATAATTATTATTAAGATTAATAATTCATAATTTTATGTAATTATTGAAATTAATATTTTAATGTTTAATGGTGCTAAATCACTACAAAAGCATTATCATCAATTAATATCACAAAAGAAAAGAAATAAAAAAATAGTACAAATATTTTTTTATTCAAAGTACAGAAAAAAAATATCTCAGCTTGAGGAGTCAATAAACACAACAGTTTCTACAGAACAAAATAAAAATCTTTAAATAAAAGTGTAAAGACCAGAAAGCAATGTAAGCTGGTTTGGTTTAATCTTGTACAAAAAGCACATCAGTCACTTCTGTAGCTGATCTGGATTTAAATGAAGAAGAGAATTCTTAATATCATAAGAAAGTCGAAGACATTTTGAGATATAAAATATGCAATAAAATGTTGTCCTTTAGTTGTAGTTACTGTACGTTGCATTAGCAATCTAGAGATGGAAATATAAAAACAATCAAACTTATCTTGTTAAGAAGTTATTCATGTAGTTCTTTTATTTAATAACAAATAAACTAGTACTAATAAGATGATACACTACTGCAGTGTTTGTAGTTGTTCACATGGTGAAAAGCAGATGGCCACTGAAGGTATTATGACGATTTTCATTGTCATAAATCCTTGTGTTAACCCATTGACGCATAAACACAACATCTCCAACCTCTAACAGTAGGCTGACTCCATTAGAACTTTTAGCACCATGAGAAGGCTGATGTTCAAATGCTATGCACACATGTTCTCCATTCTTCACCAGCACAGCACCTGAAGCATGTGAAGCATGTCCATGTCCATATATGTAGAACTGAAACTGATAGACTCCTCTCACTGGTGCAATGAAAAACCCTGTAGGATGATATCATGACCATCATTGTATTATTATTATTATTATTATTATTATTATTATTATTATTAACACTCATCAGAAGAAGAAGCAGTAGCAGCATAATAATTAAATTCTTTTAGTAAAGAATAATCTAGAAAAAATGTTTTCTAACAATTCAAAGACAATGTAATTAATAATTAAAATGTGTAAATGTAAGTACCGCTATGTGGGTTGTAGGCATTTCCAATATTTGTAAAAACATGTCTGAAGACCAGATTAGTGTGAGCATTAAATGGTCCAACGTCTCCTGATCCAGAGGCGAACAAAGAGGCTGAGAAAGCCACACGTTTCACTGAGGAACAGAAACAGCTGTATTAACGTTACTGATGCTGCAATAATACAAATGATGTAATGATAACTTTGTTGGTAACTCCACTAACCTTCTCCTTCTTTCTTCAGAACCTCCAACTGGTTTTCTGTGATGTTTGCTCTGGTTTTAATAGTAGCCAGTTCTCCATCCTGTGCTGAAATTATATTATGCAGAAAAATGCAATGTGAAATAAAGCACTGTATCCATTGTTATTCATTTCTGAAGGATTAAATTTCACAACTGCACTAATGCTGCACAGCAGTGGAGGGATCACCAGCTGTCCTGCAGGTTTTAGACGTTTCCCTGCTGCAACACCTGATTCAAATGGCAAATTGTTGTCAAGTTCTGCACAAGCAATGCAATAGTGCATCAGAAAACTCTCAATAATTTTTTTAAGGGCTTGAAATAACCGCAAGATGAGTACAGAAAATATTCATTTTAAACTTCTTAAAATTGAATTAAAAAATCTATATTTTAATTATTGTTAATTGTTCAGTAAATGTCTCGTTCTTCTTCTAAACACATTTAGTGAAGCCAATCGAATGGAGATAACATTATTTTAGTACAAAGGTAGTAACAAGCTAATGTTTGCACCGCTGTGGCTCTTACCTTTCAGATTACAGGGACTAACTTCTCAATGTGTGTTTTAAGGTGGATGAAAGTGGATGTGCTGGATCCAGTGTCCAGTGACGTTCCAGTTCACTGGCCTTATTTTGATCCCTCTTTATTAAGTTTTTAATACCCAAAGGATACAGTGGTGCTGTAGCAACAGATATGTTGGCATTTCTATTTTTTTGATTGATTGTGCATGTGGACACGTCTATGTTAGCATGAAGGTACATCAGTGTACGTCTGGAGAAATGACAGCACAACACAGGTTGCAGACAAAGATCAGACAGAGAAACTCTTTAAATAAAAATAAGATTGATCGCGAGTCTCACATTGCAAGTTCGAGTCAAGTCTCAAGTCTTTTAAATGCAAGTCCAAGTCGAATCTCAAGTCACTGGAAATGTGACTCAAGTGCGACTTGAGTCCGAGTCTCTGACTCATGAAGCCATCTCTGACTGTTATAGCTCAATATTATAATGGATACCTTGGTACTGTAGTTTCAGCTTCTCCAGCTCAGACTTTTGCAACTCCAGCTCGTTTATCTTAGCTGCTTGTGCTGAAACGTGACAAAACAACAAAGACTTAAAAAAACGTTAACTTTACTCTTTAAGAATTCTTTGGGAAGAAGTTTTTTACTGGGATGTTTTATTGTATTGTTTTACTTTGCAGAGAAACTTCTTTTAAAACTCAAATAATTATTTTGTATGACTGAGGTACAAATTGTAGTTAGCAGCACATCAAACAATCAATAATTACATTCCACCTTTAAAGATGAAGAACCAGATAGAGTTGGAGGAACCTCCTGGAGGTAAACAGAACACAGCTGCCAAATGTTCATGACAGTTCTTGGGTGTCCTGCCATCATTCTGGCTACTGTTTTTCATGACACAGCTAAATGTGCCATCTTATGCTCAGACATGCTGATAGCTGTAAAAGGATTTGTGAGTCTCCCTTTTTAAGTATAAATATGCTCCAACATAAAAACATGTAGAATTGTTTCATTCAGTTTGTGTAATATGTTTTACAGCCTGGCTGGTTATGTGTGTGCTGTGATGATAAATTAATTTCTGGGTGCCTGGAGTTAATGGCAGCATCAAACAGATCTGGTCATATGGTACCAGTGATATAGGCAATTAAAAGTTCCAGCATCCAATATGGTTTTCTCTCTTTTGTACTGTATGCTCCTGGTTTTTTGTGGATTTTATTGAATTTCTGTTTTTTTAGTTTTTTTTTTAAATCCCAGCTTTCATAAGTCACTCAGTCATCTCTGTTGACATAACCAACATACCTTCGTTGTCTCTCTGTAAGTATTTCACCTCGACCTTCAGTGCAGCCACAGAGGCGATCATCTCTTTCAGCAGAGCAGGAATGTCATATGAACAGGTCTGTTGATGATCAGAAACATTTCTCAGTTCTCTTCCCTGTGATGCAGTTTGCTTTAAATGTGCAATAATTTCATTTGCAGACTCTGCTTGTAGCTGAGCTGTGAAGAAAAAGCTGATTATTAGAAACAGTGAAAAAAACATTGTCATCTCGATTTTCAGTGTCAGTCTCTGCAGTTCAACTTTGTGGTTTCTGTGTGACTTAAATAGTGTTTTTTTTGTTTGACAGATTGACTAATGATTACCAAAGTTGTTGATTAGAAACGTGCAGAAGATAAGACTTGTTACTTTGGACTTGTAAAAAAAAAAAAAACAGTATTTAGTGATAAATTACATATTATTGTCTGCATGTTGAAGTTTTGATCTTAACGTGTGAATAACCAGAAACTGTATACAGAAAAGTTAGCTGTCATGGTTCATGGTCAACCCAAAAAAGAAAAATCTAAATATTTGTGTAAACAATATTTAAGAGGATTCTGCACAAATCTAGGTAAAACAGTGACTCAGACATAAATTGCTTTGACTGTGGGACTTATTTCTTGAATTTGGGATTTCTTTTTAGCACATTTTGAAATATACAGTTAATAGAAATTAATACAACAGACAATAAAGAACAAAAAAGTCAGACTTATCAAGCCTAAACTTGTAGTGAAACTAGTATGAGAAAAAGAGAAATGAGGTAAAACTAGGCAATATAAAAATAAGCATCTAAACTGTAAAAACAAGCAATGTTTGTGTGAATATATAAATCACTATGAATCAACAAATTACATGTTAAACAAATCTTTAAACATCAGGAAACTTGCCTACAAAATAAAATAATACATTATTGCATAATTTATTTTCTCTGTATCTTATTAAATTTTTTATTGTACCTAGTACTTAAAGAAGATAAAGATTTGCTGACTGGACCTTTGAGTTAACTTTGAAATAGGACAAAAATTATAAAAACTCTTTAAACTTTATTTGAAAACATTTCACAGATAAAAGTTCAAATCTGAAAATTATTCATATCATAAACTGTGAGATTATTTAGGTTCTTAAGTGAATAGAGGGAGATGAGTTGGACCAGCTTGTGTCCAAACAAACTGTTTCTGTAGGACCAAAATTTTTAAAGAGTGGCCCAAAGAATATTTGCCAGAAGATTACATGACTAACCCTCCTTATCATATATATATATATATATATATATATATATATATATACATAATTTCCTGCATGACATCCTTTCAATACTTTTGGAAAATATTTATATTAGACCACCTCCTGTCACTATACAACATACTTGGATGAGTCAGATTTAAACATTTTATTAATTTAAAATAAAACATTCATAAAGAACCATCTAAAAATTTGTTATGTTTTTAATGGATAATCAGTTTCTGTAAAGTATTTCTTACAAAACAAATCACTGTTTAAATGTGTAAAAAGTGAAGCTTGGTCATTGTTTTTAAAAACCACAGATACATATAATCCCAATGTTTCTTAACCAAAGAGCTCGGTGTCTTTTCCATGAGAAATGAGCAGTTTGGAAGCCTGTTGATTCTAACAAAACATAAAGCAACTAGTGTTGTTGCTTATACCCATACAAATATTGGGAGAAAGGCTAAAAAGCAAAGAGGATGGAACTTTAAGCATAGTCATAGTAAAATAAAATAGTGGTCTAAATTTAAAAATATCAGTCAGCTCAAATATAAATCAGTTGTACCCAGACCAAGGACAAATAACTCTCCATTCTCATTGAGGAAAAAGTCACAGTGGTAAACAACAAAAGGGCTGTAAACTGGTTGTAAACTCATTAGCCAAGATTTACCAGAAACCTATTTAGGAAAGAAGGTATTTTCTCTTTTTGTTTCCTCAATAAGTCACACATGAAGTGTTTCATTTAGAACACGTGTCTTTAACAAAGCAACAGCACATCAGAGAAGGCCACAGCAATAAAATATATTTTTTTACAGCTTTATATATTTTTCTCTCATTGATAAGTCTCTGCCAAAACCAAAACAGGTATCTATTCATACAGCAAACATAAAACAAAGAACGATTGTGTTGAGTAATATAATAAAAACAAGAGAAAACAACCAAAGTTTAAATTTTACAATAGTCCCAAAAATTTGAAATAATTTTACCTATTTATAAATTTTGTAATTTGTAAATATTAAATATAGATGCAGTCAAAAGATACATGCAGTCAGGAGTGTTTTTACTGGGTTTCATCACAACCCCACTACACAAATGGCCATCAAAGAAACAATAATGCAGTGCATGAGCTATATAAGTCATAAAAATAATAAAAATCAGAAAAAAACTAATTCTGATTGATGAGCACTGCAGCATAATTTCAACATTACTTCTGACTCCTTAAATTCCTTTTGTATCGATATATATCTATATCTATAGATATAGATATATATCTCTATATCTCTATCTCTATCTATCTATATATATTTTTCTATATATATCTATCTACATCTATCTATCTCTATCTATCTATCTATATATATATATATATATAAATATATAAAAATGTGATTTGTGATTTTTTTTAATCACATTTTGAGTTATACAATTAACAGAAATTAGTACAACAGACAATAAAGGACAGGAAAAGTCAGTCTTATCAAAACTAAACCAACAGTAAAACTAGTATGAGAAAAAAGATAAAATGAGGCAATACTAGGCAACGTAAAACTAAACATCTAAACTGTAAAAACAAAGCAACGTTTCTGTTAATATATAAACACTGTAAATCAACAAATTACTTTTTAAACAAATCTTAAACCTTAAGGAAACTTGCCTACAAAAAATAAAAATACATTTTTGCATGAATTCGCATGAATTTCCCTGCAAGGGATTAATAAAGTATTTCTGATTCTGATTCTGATAATTTAGTTCCTCTGTATCTTATTCAAATTTTATACTTAAAGAAGATAAAGATCTGCTGACTGGACCAAACCATTACAGTCACCTTACCCTGAGCTTCAAACCCCACACTAAACACGATCGCCGGGCTATTACTCTCCAGCACCTGGACTGAATGCAGCACACCTAAAGTAGTGCGTGGCTGAAGATAAGTTACTTCCTTATTTATTCCTTCCTTATTCCTTTATTTATTTGCAACTGCCACGTACGCCAGCCCACCCTTCAGTTCAATCAGGTCTGTGGACACCAGAAGACCTGCAGACATATAATTAGAACTATTATCAGGTTCCAACAGAAGCGTAAGCAAGTTATATTGCTTACCTTTCAGGCCTGTGGCAGGAACCATCACCGTGGTGCCTGCAGGAATCTGGACCGGGCTTTGCGCGTGCACTTGCAATTTGCCCAGCCCCTCTTCACTCTGCTCGCTCTCCACTAAATGACACATTTGTAGTGCTTCTCTCCAACCAGGGGCGGACTGGGCGACCTGAGGAATGGAGAACATAGAAGGGCCATATTCGCCGTAAAGGTCAGTATAGAGCCGACGTATGATGTTCATTCCAAATAGCTCAGGTACCACCTCCTTCTGCTTAAATAAGGATGCGGATCTGGGTGGGTCTTCCACAATCAGGACACCACAGTCATGAAGCACGCAACCTCAAACAGTAACCTCCACCTCTACATACCCCAAATATGGAATAGCGAGCCCATACGCAGCAGACAGACTGAGCCACCTGCAGTTGTTAATTTCAGGCGGGTCAGACTGAAAGTGTGACATAAAAAAACTCTTGGTCAGCGTAGTAACATTCGAACCAGTGTCCAGCAATGAGGGAACCCCCACCCCATTCATGGTCAGCTGCACTACCATGCACGGACCCACCAACTGCTTCAACAGTCCTGGGGGAACTGGGTTAGAATCAAGTGCAGCTGGATTGGTTACCTGATGAAAGACAACTGTTGGTTCCACCTCTGGGAGCTCCGCCTCCACTGACTGGGTGCTGGAGCCCGGATATGCCCTAGGGGCGGAAGGCAAGGCTTGGCGGCAGTACCGGGCAATATGTCCTGCTTTATTACACCGCAGGCACCTCCTTAGTTAATTTAGTCGTAGTTTGCTCGACCATAGTCTGCAAAGACTGGAGCTGTTGTGCTAGGGAGGCAATTTCAGTCTGCTGGTTTTTAATCAGCTCTGTAATGGCCAGGATCTCTGGAGACTGTTGTGCTGGCGTAGCAGCTGCTAGATTAGCTTGCGTAACGTTGCACTGAGACAATGGGAAATTACTGGGCAGAGTTGCAACTTCGGCTGTGAAGAGGTCTCGAAAAAACAATCCACGCAAGACTCGTTTTGCTAGATGCATAAAAGAAAGAGGACTAACATTAAATCCACCAGCAAAAACAACCAAAACAAAATGCTTACTGACACTTGCTAATTTAAGCTAAGTTTAGCACATTGCCCGTTTTGTGGCTCTTTTGATGATGAGAATAACACACAACATGCTTACTTAGACTCGCTGCGTTACTTATCCAACCCATGGTTTTTTAATGTTGGTCTAACTAAATTGAGATGAAATGCTAACATGTTTTAATTTTTGCTAATGTTAGCTTAAACAACATTTTTCAACAGTTCTGTGGTAGCACTGTTATAAACGGCAGATAACTCAAAGAGAGAAATCCTCAAATACCCTTTATAAATCAAGGGGGGGGGGGGGGTGAATAATGTTAACTCACTCTGTGGACAGTTTGGAGGACCTCAGGCAGTCGGCTGAGCAGTTTTTCCTGTGACTGATGGTCTGGAGTTTCCAGTTTTCCCGCACTTTTCTTTCACCTTCCCATAATGCTTAGCTGTTTACAGTAACATTTACAGTACCCAACTGCAGTTAAGATGGCGGACAATGGCGCCACCATATCTCAACTCAATCCCAGAAGTGATGTGGCTCTATCCCGGAAGTGACGTAGCTCTAACCAGGAAGTGACGTAATCTCGATGCCGGAAATTGTTCTTCTTCGGCAAAAATAGACGTCGTTTCGGCCCGTTGCTAGGATACGATGAACGCGTCCACCAAATTGATCTTTTTTTTTTTTTTTTTTTTTTTTTATTCACATAAACACATTAAAATACAGCATGACATAAGTACAGTAAATCACAAGTACAAAGAGAAAGAACAAGGCTGAGCAGCAGCAATACAAAGGATGAAAAAACAAGAGTTCAAGGTATATATATTTATATTGATGAAAGAGAGAGAGAAAAAAGTAAATAAATAAAACAAATAAAACAAAACGGCACAGATTATTGTTATTTCTTTTCTTCTTTATGTTATTTCGGAAGTTGTTTCAAATAATCATCCAATGTATGGGCTTTACCGGATTTGCAATATTTCAAAGCTTTATTCAAAAGGAATATTTCCTTTTAGAAGGCCTCAAGGATTGGGTCAATTTTCAAGAATCTGCATTTGTGAATAAAAAATTTGGCTAGTATAATCACATTATTAATTCCAAATTCGTTTGTTTTATTTTCCATTCTCAAACCAAATCTAATTATTTGAAAAGTTAAGGGGGGATAATATATATTTTTGCTGGTTATCCAGTACTGAATACCAGTCCAAAAGTCTAGCGTTTTTTTGCAAGAATAGAAAAGATGTTCCACTGTTTCAATATCAGCCTTACAGAAAGTGCATATATTTGAACCGATGTTGAACTTATTACGTAAAAACTCGTTGGATGGATAAATAGCGTTTAAAATTTTAAAATGGATTTCTTTTGCTTTAGGTGGAATTGGGAAAGCTAGATATTGAATCATAAATTTCGGGTTATAATCTTTTAAAAAGCATTTTCTTTTTAGTTGAGATGGAAAGTGGTGTTTAGTGAGATTTAATCTCAAAAATTTATTGTTACATTTTTTATCTATAAATAGACAACCTTCAATTATTAAAGATGGTTTTCTGATTATATAGGAATGGAAATGAGTCAAGATCTCTTTTGCCAATTGCAACATTGCATATTGATCATGGTTTGAGAACAGTGGATGGATGTTGCATTAAAACGTCCCATTAAGCAGCTGACTGGCTTTGTTGTTTTCTTTTTCATTGTCAAATATATGGTGGAAGAAATGAAACAATTGCTACGTAATTGCTCAGTAATAACCACAGACAGATGTTCAACAGTGTTTGTTTAGTAAGTTGATTATATAATAAATAGAAAAAATATCAATGTTTCAGTCAAAAGTAGATGTGGTTGTCCATTTAATACTAAATATAATTATTATTCAGTCTATTATTATCATAATCATTATATTTCTCAGATTTAAAAGGCCTGCTTAAATTAAGCAGCAAACACACTTTTCATACACCATCACACCCATAAGAGAATGTAATTAATCTTGAATCAAACATAAAACAATTATAGTTGACTGTTATTATACATACTTTTGAAATACTTTAAAACTGACAGTTAATGAACACATGTATTTTTATTGATCATAAATGTGCTCATTCAAATATTAAAACATTCCACTATTTACATTATATAAATAAAACAAACATACAAATGAAGGATATTTGGCTTTTGTATGATGTCATAATGTATCTATTTTGCGCTATAACCTTTATTGATAAACTTATGTTTTTAATTGCCCAGCATCCTGCACTTCATTAAGATTATTAACCACAAAAAATTCCAAAAACATCAGAACCATGAATGGACCAGAAAATATTCTGTCAATGAGAGCTTGTATGTGAACAGTCCTGTTTAGACACCATCAGACAAGGCTACACCTAACCCATGACACTAATTATGTTGCATATACCCACCACTGTTGTTAACTGTTCTTTCTATAAATTCTTTTTGAAGTAATCACCATTTTATGATTGTAATTAAATGTCTTACATTCATGATCTCATTGTATTGTGAACTGTGGGCATTTTGTGTCAATTTCACCAGAAAGTAGACTATTCCTAACTTAGTTGTGAAAAGTATGTGCATATATATGATACATGGTATCCAGGTAACCACTGCATTTTCATATTGTTAGCATTTTATTCCTATAATCCAGTTAAACACAACATGACTACATATCACTTTTATCAACTCACCTCCAAGCAAGTAAATAACTTTCAGGACTGATTAGTTTGCATATAATATTGTTCTTGGTGTTAAAGACTTGCTTCAGAGCCCACTCTCACCTGGACCAATCAGGCAGCACTTTGAAGACCATGTTCTCCATTTTCTCAAGTGCTTTTGATAAAATTCAGCTGCTCTCTTGTAGAAGCGCCATAAATTCCAGGAAGATACCTCCCTGGAATCCCTGCTTCAAAACAGCAGACTCAAAATAATGAGTCATTGGACAGAACTCATAAGCTGATGGACTCATTTAATTTAAATCTGGTGTGTTGCCATAGGGAGACATTGAAAACCTGCAAGCCCGTGTCCCTTGTGGGCCCAAATTGAGTAGTCTAGAAAAAAAAGGACTTCTTAAGGAAGCTAAAATCATTCAATGTCTGATTGTTTTATGTCTTCTGTAAGTCTGTTGTAGAAAGTGCAATCTGCTTTCCCGCATCTGCTGGGGCAGCAGGACCTGAGCCCTGAAGAAAGTGATCAAACCGATTAGTTCTTGAGCTAAGGGAGATGTGACTGTCCAGAGGCAAATATTGTATAAGCTGCTGGACATAAATGACAACTACACACCCTCTACACAACATTGAGGAGATAGTATGTTCAATCAGTCTTCCTCGGGTTAGCTTGTAGGCAGAAAAGTATAAGGGATCATTACAGCCAGTAGCCATCGTCCTCTGGATCAAGTCATTCATCATCATAATTGTTTTCTTAATAAAACACTGTCAGAACACTGAAATGACTTTTTGGGATCAATCAAGTATTTTGGTGACACTGGTAACATTAAGAAATTGACTTAAAAGTTGTCATATTTGCAATTAACTTTATTAAATCTTTTAAGAACAAAGACAAAAGGTAGAAGCTTTAACAAAAATGATGAGCAAATAAAAAAAGAATATTCCAAAATTAGGAGTCAAAAAAAAAAAATGAAAAAACAAAATGGAGGTTTACACTTAAAAAAGTCTCCCACTAGCCATTATTAACTCAGCTTGTAGCCGGGTCAGTCCTTCATCTTTCATGATGCTGATTAGGATCTGAAAAACAGTTATATGATCCAATCATACCTTGTGGTGCTCTAAAGAATTCACTTCTTTGTTTTTTTCTTACAAGTTTCAAATGAATAAAATACTGATTAAACTCAACCAATAATTTAATCTGATTTCCCAAACCAGCAAAACTGACCATATTACCTCTGGGAGCATGACGTCAAACACAAAGTCTAGGAGCTTGAGCTCTCCTTTCATTATCCTGGCTCCTAGACCCGTGACCTCCTCTATCACCCTCAGAAGCTCAAAGATCTGTTGGAAAAAAGTGCAAAACAAAAAATCCATCTTTAAATACAGTATAAGTGTGAACACACATACAAACACGTGACTGATAACATTTTCATTTACCCGCTGGTCACTTAAATTCAGCGCCCTTAGTTTAAGGTGCTGTTTAAGCCTGAGAGAGGTAGATGGATTCTGCCAGAGGTACAATCTGTTGGAACGCATGTTTCCATTAATCAGATCATCATGTAATGTCTGAAAGAAAAAAGTAAAGGGCAAACATAAAATCAATGAAAGAGAATGTAATTATTAACAGCGAAATATGTTTAATAATTACCTTTATCTGATCCCTGGAAAACCCTTCCTCTCTCAGCTGTATCCGCAATCCTGCAGACAATGATAAAAAAAAAAATAAAAAAAAAATAATTAGAAGCAGCTTGTGCAAAAATAAAAAATTACATGACTGTAGTGACTTTATAAACTACATGGCCAATCATTTGTTTTAAATGTAATTTTATAGTACTAACAGATAATACTGGTTTTTGTATGTTTTTAAAAATTGACTAATGCTCATATCTGTTAGATTTACAATACCTCCAAATTTTTTTATGATTAATGTCTTGAAAAGACATGGTTTTAGACAACTGAAAGATACTTTTTTGTTGTAAAGATGACAAGGATTTAGGATTAGTAATACTCCCAAGCTGGCATTTTACTATGTTTAAATCAACATTCATTCAGATTTTCTTAAAGAAGTGCAGTGCACCAGCAAAATGTTCAACTTTTGCTGCTTTTTGCTTCTGTCATTCTTATGTGACACCAAAGACTACATTAACAAGAAAATGGTGTTGTGCCTTGTCCTGTCACTGGAAACTGCACATCCACAGTTGAATGGCTCATTTTTTTGTAGTGTGTGGCATTTTCCTGCACAATCTTTGTGCAGCCAGCCCTTGCATGTTTGGCACTGCAGCCACTCCAGAGACTCCACATCTGGGTACAGCAATCTAATCACATAAAAAGAAAGAACAATTTATGATTTTGAAACACATACACAATATAATTGTTATGCTTGTACAGTGCATATAAATGCATTTTCAAGAGGAAAATAAGTCTATCACAGATGTAAATATACTAAACTCAATGAAGTTCTTTTGTTACTTTATTAAAAACATTAAAAGGTATCAAAATTTTCAGTTTTTAAATGAACCAATAACCCCACCTCTGTCCTGTGCTTTGTGAAGTCTGGAAAACGCAGAACCTGTGTGGGTCAGCCATGCACACTCGTTTGCTATTTGAGGCCTTCTCTGCCACGTTTACCTGAACAAGTCATTTTTCAGAATTATGTTCATGCCTTTTTGGCAAGTATGTCATGAAAAATTATGTTCCAGGAAACATTTTGGACGTTAATGACTAAACGAGACAACCAAGTGTAAACGGTGTATTAACAAAGCTTAAAATCTATAAAACCTTAAGTTTTATGCATCAAGGTCCGTCTTCATAACTAACCTCTGTGTCTTGCTCACGCTTTCTCTTTAGTCTGAGAACTGGAGCATGCCTTCTGTAGCGGATTCCATCGTCTTCAAAAGATTGGAACTTTTGTTTAATCGTGACTGAATTAAACATCTTTTGAGGATTTTCTCTCCTTACAGACTAACAGTCTCACTCCCAAAGTGGGGGTCTGACTCAAATTTATGACTTGGTCTCCAGCTCCACAGGTCAACAAAGGTCAACTCTCCCCAACCTGGACTGAAAGGACTTCATTAGGTTATTTACGAGACCTGGGAAATTTCTGAACTGTAATCCTCTGCAACATAAATTTGTTTTTTAGTTAACAACCAAAGGATCCCAGATGCAACTCTTCATCCCAATGTCCACTTTGAAACTGTTTCTTAGTAAACTTGTGTTTTCCTTCAACTGATAAGCGGAAACCCCCTTTAACAGGACACCTGGACACACCAAGAAACGTTTATCTTAACATTCCAGAGGGTAATAAAGTGTCTTTCTCTGTTTCTCTGTGTCCCAGCAAGAGGAGACAAAGACTTTGTGTGAAGAGTAAAAGATCATACTTTTACTAGTCAACAATGTTCATTTAAATAGATACATATATATATATGTGTGTGTTTTATCTTGATACCATGCGCATGCATATGATCATTATCATTGTGTACAAGGTTTAATCAACAAGCTTGATTAATTGGTGACCTGAAACTTTATTACTGTGTTTGTGTGAGATATAACCTTTTTACTATTTTTCTTGTCTTTTCGATGATTCACTGATGGATTTTAATGATGTCTCATTTAAGGCTTTAATAACTTGGATATATAGATATATTCACAAAATGTTTAATTTGATAAGTCTTTACAAAATGACCAGACCAGCCCCTCTGTATCTGCTATCTGACCCAAAACCAGCCCACAAGACTGTTATTGGTCAAGATAATGGTCCCATCCTTTCCATGGGGTGGGTCTCCAAACTAACACTTTTAAACTCAGAACAAAGAGTTTAGTTCTCCTCTTCCCCTTCCGTTAGTTCTGCTCTTCCTCCGTTGCTCTCTGCCTTAAGTGGACTTCAAGTCCTCTTCAACCCCTCCTCTCCAGACATGGCCTTCTTCCAGAGTTAGGACACTTGGTCCGAACGCCAGAGAGAAAGAGAGAGATGCTGCCAGAGGATTAAGTTTGCAGTGATGTGAAGAACATCACTACAGACACTAAAGTTCGTGCCTGCATACCAGATGCATGATTGACAATTTTTGGCTCTTTTTGGACTCCGTAGTTCATTCCCTTTTTCCAGCTAATACTTCGCTTTTCTTGAGTTATGTTTTTATCTTTTGGACTTTTAATATAGATCCTAAATAGATCCTACAGAGTTTCTTTTTTTGGACTGACCTAAAGCTGGACATTTTCATCTTTGCCATATCACCGCAAGTCATCCACTGTCCATCATCGATACCACCAGCCGAGCCGCGGGAGTCCGCATCCGCAGAGCTGCCTGATCCAAACCTTCGGACCACCACGTGACGCATCTTCTGGCCTTCTGGAAGTCGCTCGGGATCCAAACCACCTGCGCCAACTTCCTCACTTGCCATCAGAGTCACCACAACGGTCGTAAGTCGGCTCGATCCAAACAGAACCGGACGAGTCCTGCTCGGATCAATTCTCTGCTTATCTGCTCAAGAATGGTTGGTTGTCTGACAGTGACCTAGTAGTTCTACACCTTAGTTAAACCTCCAGTTTAACAGATGAGATTCAGTTTTCCCTTTTTCCTTTTAGGATTTAGAGATCTTTTTCAGTCCTGAACCTTAGTTTAATTAACACCGCAGGTTAATTAACCTTTGTTCATTTCTTGCATACATTTCATTCATTCTGACACATTGAAATAAGATTTTGGTTTGAACTCCATATTCTGCATTTACCAATGTTTGATTCCTTTTCCCATGCGAAGTCCTTTGTATATATTTCCTTTTCATTTATGCATGATTAGTTTAGTAATAAATATTTCATATTTATCCTAAACTGGTCTGGTTATTGTGAACCTCTCCTTTGAACCATGTTATGGGTCCCTTCGACGTAAGAATTCACGTTATTAGCGTCCTGAGACTGATTGATTGATAACTGATTGATTTCTAGCTTGAATTAATTAATTTATTAAATTAATTAATTTAGTTCTCTAATGGTGTCCACACAGCCATTAGATTAGGAAAGCTATCTGTGTGGTGGTGCCCCACGAGTAAATTCATAAATAATTCCAAGAAATTATTAAAATTAATAATTTTATTAAACATCTTCAATGTTTAATGACGCTTAACGCTACACTTCCTTCAAGGAGCTCCTGGCATTCCTTGGTCCAATGGGCAAATACTTTTCCATAAGTAAAATGAAATTGTATCAATAAAATATTATCAATGTAAACAATTTGTCAGTGTTAACAATAAAAAGTCTGTCAATAGCAATAACTTAATAAAAACTGAGATGATCGAGTCAGTTTGAAAGCACTTCAGTTTGATGGCAACATGGGCAACTTTCCTTTCTGTTGCAATAGCGTTAAAGCAAGAGTGAAAAAATGTGAAGGACAAAACTAATAACCAACTACAATAGTCCTTTTGTACCTGTTCAAAGTGTTGTTCTCCAATAGCAATAGGCACCACCACCTCCGCAAAACAGGTATGTCAACCTGAAATAATTGCTATTTTTCACTTTAGTGCACAACACAAAATTAAGATGCCAGGATTTAATTTTTCACAAAGAAATGTACTTACAATTGTGTAGTCAAACTTTGCGTTCAGGGCAATGTACAAAGCGGACTGTAGCAAAAAAGTTAAACCAGGTCACAAAGTTAAGGTTAATACAAACGTCAAAATGGGAAAATTGCACTAAATCATACATTTGCATTATATCACATCAAAAGTACCCGTTCTACAAGTATACAACTTAAAACTTGATGAGAATGCTAAAATTGGAAAATGTACATGTTTGCACAGCAACTTGCTATGACCTACCATTAACATGAATATGCCACAGTCTGATCCAAAGTCTTGCTTTGGGAAGCCCTATTTAAGAAAAGCAAAAAATAATAGTGTAATTAATTTCATGTATTGTGTGACCAATGTAAAATATACCTCAAAATCCTTGCCCGTTTTCTCTGTCCATGTACCTGGACATATCTTCTGAGCAACATCCCTGTATATTGAAAAGTAAGATAACAACAGTTGTCAAAATAAAAGAAATGAATAAAAAGCTTGTGTATAACTATCGATGAGAATGCAAAGGTCATATGAACATGACCAAATAAAATTTAAAATTCTTAGTAATGCCCATACCTATGAAACACAGTGGCAAGAAAGACTATGTGAAACCACTGTATCCACAAGCACTGTCTTAAAAGACCTTAAATAAAATATGTGGTATTAGGTTAACCACATAGTGATTGTCTTTTTTCGTGATTCAGATGTTATTAAAAAAATCATATTTGTCCAATTGTTATAGTAGACTAGGTCATTTTAATTAATTGGGATTCATATATTTTTTCTTGCCACTCTAAAATGTAAAGGTCAGAGGAACACGACCAAAAAAAAAAAAAATGTAAAGGTCAGAGGAACACGACCAAATCCAAAATTTATTTTAGTGTAACCTCAGAAGTGGCATGTACTGGTGGCCTCTAAATCCTGACTCAGTCTGTGCATAAAGGGAGTCTAGAAACAGAATTTCTCTCTGAGCTGGCTAGATGACCTAAAGAAAACAGCCATTGTTTTTAGAGTAACATCTGTTTTATATAGCAGTGTTTCAAATTACTGTTTCCTTGGTGGAGGTGCATGTTCCCCAGGATTAACTTTGAACCTGGCTGAAAATGTGAGCATTTCAGAAGGAAGAGACAATACAATCAAACAGACACTCAAGCAAAATCACTTGTCAACACAATGGTCAAATTTTCAAGAAATCAACATCGCACCAATAACCTTGGAACAAAAGGACACTCACACATATCTGGAAATGACCAGGTGTCCAGAGAGGGATGAAAACGGCATCCTTCTGATGAGCCTGAGTCTTGTATAAAAGAATTCATTAAAAATTAATCAAGTCCAGCATGGCACCGTGTATCCCACAAACATGATGCATACTTACAGGCAGACTTGCCATTGGATTGTTATTGAGAGGAGGTAGCCAGGTCGGGCAGATATACAAATCTACTACGTAGACATTCGTCCCCTGAACAAGCGTTTACATACAGTATGAATTTCATACCCAAAATATGCATACCAAATGAAAAAATTCAATTTCTCTTTTTTTGCTTAAGAAAAAAGTGTTAATCTTAGAAAATTTTACATATTTCATTTTGAATATACATCGTTCCATAGAGTATATTGTACCTTGGAAAGAGCAATCTTCTCTATTATTTCAAAGCAGGCATTCCCTATCTATGAAAAATGTTTTTATTAATTGTAAAATAACTACAATCATACTTTATTCAAAGTATTATGTGTACAATTAACTCACGGTGGACTCCATATCTTGCCTCAGGCCCAGTGTCAGGAAGTCTGATCGAGTCAAGGTACTTTTCAATGTACGTACAATGACTTCATTGCCTGGCCTTCTGGTGTCCAAAACATAATTGAGCTGGGGGGAGGGGACAAACAATTATTAAAGAACAATTCTGACACCTGTGTAAATGTTTCATTTGTGACCCTCCTTAGGCAATTTTAAAAGATAAAAGAGTATTACCACTTGCTCTTGATCCTGATGCAAAATAAATGACCAGGAAGACTGTTTAGCTTGCACCGAGTATAACTCAGTGATACTTGCACAGTGATGCCCACAGGATAGTGCTGCATTAGAGGACTTGGGTGGGGTTTTGCAGTCAATAACAGTTTCTTCTTCACTGAATTTGGTTTCTAAAGACAAGAGAAAGAACACAGTAATGAAAACCTTGGAATTTCATGTAAGGCATAAAATATTCAAGTACACAAACTGTACCTGCACCAAGAGAGCCCAAATCTGTTAGTGTTTGCTGTAGTGTTGTTGAGCATGGCTCTGCTTCCACACTATTGTTGTCAGTGGACATTTGCTGACCTTAATGTCAGGGTACAAAAACTCAATTTAAAATAAATAAATAAAAAAAAATTGGCATTGTCTCAATATTCAATTAAAGAGAATTGAATGTTCTTGTGTATGATAAAGTTTGAGATTACCTAGTATCACCTGGCCCAAATCTGACAGGGTTGTAGCATGTAGCTGCTGGACTTGTAGACCTCTTATTAACTGACGTTTCAGCAGTTTTTCATTCTGATTATTGTTTCTGTGTTCCAGGATGTTGCGCATGAGAAAGATGTGAGCAGAAGGACCCATGTTGTTCAAAAAGTAGTTGTTTTTTAGCAGACAAGCGAAGAGTTGCTCTGCAACTTGACTATTTAAAGTTGCTTGAAGTTCTGGAGCAATACGTATCCTTCTAAGTACTTCCTGTGGGTCTTTTGCATTTGCCTGATGAAATTTATCATACAGGACATAGTGATTGTTAGAGCCTGTAATAGGATGACCATTTGGCAATGAAGGTTCAAGTTTTTCAACCAGCCATGGAAGATGCACTCTGAGTTTGCCATGGGCAGCAGCCTCAACATTCTCTTCTGTTAGGTCTGCAAGTCTTCCATCAAAAGGCTGGAATGGTGAGTTGTCTGGAACTCTTGATTTGGCATGGGCAACCAGTCCACGTGCAAAGTCATAAATGCAGACGTTGGGTAAATGCTTCCATGACAGTAGGAGGTCTGCAAAATCCCTAGGGCTTTTTGCTCTGAGGTTGAACTTCAAACTGTAGACAATGCCATGGGGACACATAATGACAGACCAGCCACCTACAGGAATTCAAAATAAATATTAAGTTGAACTTATTTTCTCTCTTTGATGTAATTATTGTAAAAAAGATTACATTTCCATACTCACCAGAGGCCCCCCAGATTGACTGAAATATCTTATCATAGGCCTGCCTGCTCTTCATCTCCTCCCGCAGCTGGTTAATGAGGTCCATGCGGGACCCCTTTGTGTCCATATTGCAACTTTTGCACAGCTTTCGAATAGTAGATACCTGTACCAAAATATATTGAGTGAAGTAGGTAAGTATATCAATCTGTGGCAGTGAAGTAATAATTAAACTTATTTATATCTTTAAATGTAAATTTGGATTCATGATCTACATCCTCCTTTTGCTGTAGCAAGACAACACAAAAAACTTATATAGGATTACAAGACTGTATGCTGAATATCAGAGGAACACTGACATAGCACTTCCTATAGATTGATATTGAAGTCAGGTGCAAATATATTGGAAAATAAAATAAAAAAATAAAAAGTTCATTGTACCTTCTGTCTTAACAGCTCATCAACAAGGTGGTCCTCTGTTAGGTCACCTAGTTGAGGTTCTCCAGAAGATCTCTGCGATGGCACCTTTTCATACTCTGTATTTAGAACAGTGTTGCTCTGACGCGTCTCCTCTCCGATCCAAGATGCCCAGTTGTCGTACGTTGGTTTTACAACAAATGGATTCTGTGAAGGGACTTCATGGATAACAGACCTTAACATATAAATTCTGAGGAGAACCACACAAATTATACAATGAATCTCGCCCCAATTTTGAAGATTTAGATGGACTCACCCTGGAAAAATCCTTGGCTGATCATGTGAAGACTGACCGATTCCCAGAAAGCCACTATATCGTGCTCACCATGAAAATCCTGTTTTGGTTGTTTGAGTTCACTCACTGAAATCAAGGAACATATTATTTAAATACCCTTATATGAATGAAACTAGTGTTAATACATTTTATGTTACAACTGTCTAATAAATATTCAACAAAGTAGGACACATACCCTCAAAACTGAACACTCCTTTTCTGTGGAGGTCCATTACCACAACAGGAGGATAAAAGCCACAATTAACACAAGAGTATTTGTACTCTGTGTTGCAGAGTGCCTCAAAATGGCAATACCCTTGAAAAATTAGGTCAGGGGCTGGAAAGTCAATCTTCAATAAACTCTCAAGACAGCTGATAACCCGGGAAACTGAGACATGATTCTGTAGAAAGAACAGGAAAATATTTATAATCATGCAAATACCCAGACATGTCTAAGCACAAACTAGTGGTAGCAACCCTTAATGTCCTGAAGATTTATTTAAATGGACACAATAAAAAAAAAAAATAACTACACAACATAAATTATATATTCCATGAAAACACTTGATGTTGCTATTTTAACCCATAAGAGCCTGACGTGACATATATGTTACATAGAGTTTTAGACATTTTTCTTCAATTTATGGTATAAACTTTGTTCAAAATCCTGTTGAACACAATGTGATACTACACTACTCTTCTGTCCCCTAACAGATACCCAGAAGCAGTCATCCCCATTATAATATTTTTAATGTATCACATAGTAATAAATGATAGATCCCCCCGCCCCAAAAAAAGAAAATGTTAATTTTTTTGTTACATTTTGTTAAAGGGTCAAATAAAGACCTCATATTAAAAAAATGGACTTTTCATACAATTTTTTCATGGTTCGGGCCTCAATGGGTTAAGTAAATGTATGCAAGAAAAAAATTAATAAAAAAATAAACAATAGTGACTGGAAGAAAATCAAGTACACTTTTAATCAATTTTAGGAATCCTTAATTAGAAATTTTGGCTAATTTAAGACATGTGTGACATCACAAGTCAAAACATTGTTTGTTGTTTCTCACACACACCTGGAGATTGTGCCTCAAGTACACACAAAGCTGCAGAGTTAGAATGACACGGTCATTGAAGTTGTGTAGTCCGTCTCTCCACTTCTGGTATCGATACACCATTTTACATCTGGTGCAGTGTCTGTTGTAAGTTGAGATGTCTATAATAGACATAAGTTAAAACATTAGAGCTTTATAATAACTGTATGTGGTAAATCTAAAGATGTAGTACACTTACTTTGAATTACCCCTTGCATGCCAACTATTCTGGCTTTGTTTGTTACTTGTGCAGCCTCCTCCAATTCAGGAGTATCTGGACATAGCTGGCACGTTGTCTCATCTGGAAACAAACTCTGACGATAATCTGTCAGCATTCTTTGAGCTGTGACCTCTTCTGGAAGACTGGTGGGTATTTTTTGTACTCGTACGCATACTTTACAGTTCTTTCCATTTCTGTAGCGGGAGGATGACTTCCATGGTGAGTTGATGGTGATGCTGTGGTGGTCAGTTTTGTGGTCATGAAAAGGTGTTTGTGTCTTTGGAAAAGATGCCACTTGGCAATATACTTGTGAGTGCAAGATGTGCGTGCCTTTGCACAAGGACAATGCCAGGTGTTTTTTTTTTATGTTGTATGTAACTATGACCCTACCTAGAGTGCTGTAATGGTACAACTCGGGTTCATAAACTGAAAAATAAATATGATTTTTAGACCTACTGAGATTCAACAACAGAGACAATGGGACACAGGCTTCCTTTGCTTCCATTTGTCTCTTTTTGCACACCTCCACCTTGGAGCCACCAAAAAAATGGTTTTCCATCATTTCGTGTAAAACTTCATGTCGTAATGGTTCTTCAGTGGCAGTGGTTGTGCAATAATCTACAGATCGAATGTGATGGCACATGCTAAAAGACAGTCCACTACGTTGCACAAGTAAGTGGTACTGGTGACAGTCCTCCATTTCACATTTTGTTTTTTGTTGTTCGCCCCATGTCTTGCGCTGAACATGTACTGGCACACTGAAACCCCTAGATGTTTTTCTGACTGCATAGATCCCATTGCTTTGGTCAACACATATGCTTTTTAAATGTGATTTTGCTGTAATGTCTTCATTTTGGACATGTTTTCTCTGTATATGAATCAACAAGTTCCTCTTGTATAAAATAAGTGGGCAGTGAGGGCACTTGACATGGGATAATGGCACAGTTACTTCTTCCTCTTGAATTGTGGGTTGGTCTGAGGTGGTAGTAGGTGTTGACTGATTAAAATTTATAGAAACTGTGGGGGTATTGGGTGATGATGTTTGAGCGTAGGAGTGGTCTGGAGATAGTGAAGACACTGATGGTGTAAGAGAGTATGAATGGTCTACACTCACTGATGATGGCAGTCCTTTGTTGGTTGGGCCTTTGGTGAGGATGAATCTGGTAGGGACACCACTATTGTGGGTTGGACCACAGCAGTTTTATCACCTTTTTTTTACATTCGGTCAGATGGAATGTTGCATCATCCTTACGGATTATTGTCTTGTCACAAAAAGGACAATGGAAATGACCTCCAACTCGGCAGGACACATTACACCTGCAGATGACGTTTTCTGTAAAAGGAAAGTAATTAGTCTTAAAAATGTTTATATTACTGGCATCTTGCACCAAAAGGACTTAATATGGGCGTATAACTTAATTCAAACTATTTAAAGTGGAATGTTTAACTAGTTTTTATTAATATAGTTTAAATTTGTTTGAGTTAGTCTTGAGCCCTGGAGTGGGGTAAGTAGGACTAAATGAGGACACCTGGTTTGTTTTTAATCTGGGGTGATTATAATAGCATGCCAAGCTTAGAACTCAACTCAATAACAACAGTTAAAATATGACAGCCTTACACAAGCAATAACAAATATACCAATTCAACATAACCGTTACATGTAAAATGTATAAGACCAGAAACAATTCATTCTTATCAACATACCCTGGAAATGTATTGCATTTGCACTGTGGTTCCTTAAGTGCCTCTCAATCACCCCATCACTCGCAGTCTTAAAATGAGGGCAGAGAGGACACCCAAACCCAGACAGCAACCGGTTTCGCTCCAAATGGTTATCTTTAGTGATGACTGATAGATGCATCTTGTTGCAAATATTTTATAAGCATTCTCATTCATTTACTCATTTAAGCATTCTTATTCATTTATTCGTTTACATTTTATCCTTAGATTTTAGTAACATTCATTAGGCTCTGCTTTTAATTAATAGAGCTACATTATATAGTGGTGCTGAGGTGAAAACAGCTTAATTATTATTATTCCTTCGCAGCTTACAGATAATGCATTCACAAACAGGACACAAACTCATACAGGGTTACTGAGTTCAATACTGAGAAAATAGCAAGAGACCTTGAAACAGGTCTGGGTGTCCAAGCAAGGGAGTTGTTGTGAATATTCTTATCTATTCCCTCCAAGCAGAGCAGAATTATTAAAGAATAGCCTTTGTGTGAATATTGTGGGAATGGAGGAAGGGAGTCAGTAGAAAGGCAGAAAAAGATAGCGAAGCAGAGCGAAGCATCTTCTTTCCTTTCAGCTCTGACGTACCCCAAAAGGAGGACCCGGAAGAAGGAAGGACCACCTTGCAAAATACACATTCACATGAATGCGCACTACATGCACGCACATAGCCACAATGCTTTGTATCACTATAAATGAGGAGGATAACTTAGGTAGGCAGGTCTTTTGGCTGAACCGAAGGGTCCCGACACTTCATGTATTAGTGGACCAGAAGCTAAGCTAACAGGCCTCCTCTGACAGAGATATGTATTATTTTCTTACCTTATTGGCTAAACAAAGAATTGTCAATTCTACTCAATCCCTGGTGTTTTTGCCTTCTTTTAAAAATGTGGATTTTTGAACATTCTTCCTTTTGATGATTTGTTTACAGGTGGTGAACAAATCTTTTAAAGCCAACAAATAATATTTTAAAACTTCAATCTGGACAAGAGAAGGTCAACATAATACTTATTAGTGAACAGCTTGTAATGCAAGCTGGCAGATTGTACACTGTTAATCCTTTACCAATACAGAAAGCAAATTGGGGAGAAATTACAACTCCGTGTATCCACAAAATTAATAAAAACTGATATTAGCAGTACTATATACGTTATGCTATTTGTTTACACTGATTAAGTTCAGGTACTGGAAGTGACTGAACACAAATATATTTTATACCACAGCCCACCAAAAGGCAGATTAAATTCCCATACAACGTTGCCAAGCTTCTGATTAAAAGGACAGCTATTTAGCTAAGGTAACGTTAGCCCGGTCCACCGAATTGGAAAGTGCACACTTGCTTTAGCAAAGCTAACGTTAGCCCACATCGTTGTATAAATCTCAAAGGGGGACTTTGTGGAGAAACAGCAGCTAATGACCTCTGAATATTTGATATGTTGTATTTGTATATACCAAAAAGAAGAAGAAAATAAAAAAAAGCATATTAGAGACGATACCACTTGTTAGATAGATGATAATTAAAACCATAGACATAATAAAGGATAGACACTGCATTAGCTATTGGAGTGCGAGAAATGCGGCCGCCATATTGGACCGGTAGCTAATCAGATAGTACGCAGCAAACAAGATGCCAGAGTATTGTGCAGCATATTCCTGTTCGAATTTGCGGACCGTTGAAAACAGGGCACGTGGGATTACTTTTCACAAGTAAGTTTGAATACTACTATTGGTCATATAGTGTGAATCGAATATTACTGTGCTGTATTTATGCCCATCAGTGAAATCGTAGCTAGCTTGGTAGGCTATGTTTAGTGCCGATGTTCATGCGGCATCAACTGAGACCGCATAAATCATAGCAATGCCTTAGATTACAACTGACACAACTGTAGAAATTTAACCAATATTACTAGTATATAATATTGACAAGCACTGGTTTCACAGCCTGTGTTATTCACATATATTTCACCATCAGTAAGCTACTCTTCATGACTCATTCCCACCCCATTTACTTGAAAATGCAGACAACTGAATATCTGAAAAGTTTCCAAATAAGTTTAATTACAAGTTTAACAGGGTTGGTTCATTATAGTTTTGCATCACAATAGTAGTTTTGTTAAAGAATTATTGTAAGATGTTAGAAGGAAACAAATAAGCTTGACCATATTTGTGAAATGTTCTTGTGCAGTATCCCTAGTTTCCCGTTTTCATTTTTTAGGTTTCCCAAAGACAGAGACTTGAGGAAGAAATGGGAAGTGGCTTTGAGGAGGGAAGGATTCACTGCCAGTGTTTTCTCTGTGCTTTGTAGTGAGCATTTTAAGCCAGGAGATTTTGATAGGACAGGCCAGATTGTCCGACTCAGAGATGGTGTTATTCCATCCATTTTCTTATTTCCAGTTCATCTCCAAAAAGTAGGTGTATAACTGATTTATAAATGTAAATCACCGGGCAGGGTGAGATATTCTTTTTAACTATTATGCTTCTTCCTTTTAGCTGGAAAAGCTTAGGACAACAAATACGTCCAGAAGAGCTGACGAGAACGTGTCTGTGGCCTTTCAGGATGAGCCAACAACTGACACCTCTCAACCACAACCTCAGCCTGATGAGGTGAGTATTTTTACTGTTGACATCATGTCATAATGGCCCTGGAGATATAATGGCAGCATATCACATATTATGGTCCTGCTGCCACTCATAAATAAACCCATTCATTCACAATTAAATACTATTTAAACATGCATTCCTGGCACACACACACACACACAGTACTGGCAATGACTTTCACAGGTGAAGACTATAAGAAATAATGTGGGCCATACACTTGTGGTGTCAATGTGATGTGTGTGGAGTTAAATATCACTCTAACCATGTTCATTCATCCCTGTAGGATCACAGTTACGCTCTGCCTGCTTCTCCCACTGCTCTTACGAGAAGACTTGAGGAAACTCAAGCAAGGGTGGAAAGCCTGGCGAGAGACAAAAAGAACGCCGTGGCCAGAGAAAAGAGGGCAAATAGGGCAGTAAAGTCTCTTTTGGAGGATTTGAGGGAAAAGAACCTCATTAATGAAGAGCTCAAAGAGAGGCTTGAATTTTACTCAGGTAAAACACAATTAGCTCTTTAAAATTCATGCAGATGTTTTTTTTTTTATTTATTTGTTTTTTTTTTTACCTTTTTCACAGTCTTAAACTCTTTAGTTATTATCTAAAGGGGATTTGCCAATTTTTGCTAATATAATTTCAGACCTTCAGCTCGACTTTATGGCAAAGCAGGGCATGACATGAGTTACATGTCGTACTGTTCCCTTGTGCATCGAGTTCCTAAGATGCTGCGTTCTCTATATCAGGTTGATATTATGTCAACGTTACCATGTTTTTTCCTCAGGTTTGTCTCTGTTCATAATGTTTTGTAATCAGTCAAATAAGTGTCTAATAAGGTAAGGGTATGTAGGTTAACATGATACTGGTTTGTAATGTTTTTCAGTGTTCAGATTTATTTGTTGGAATTTGTCCTGTGTTCAGTGTGTTTCAGGTCCTGAATGCTTCTAAATGGTTTGTATAACACAAGATCAACGTTATGCAGAAGACCGGAAGTGAGATATGTTGGAGTTACAGACACAGAACGTGGTGCTGATGTAAAATGTTCCAGGCTCAGTTAACATCCTGAATAAAGTGAGTATTTCAACAACATAACTGAGTGTTCCCTGACGACACCATAAACACTTTAATTGGCAGTCACCAGTAATGCAAGAAAGTGTAGCGGATTCCAGCATCTTCAAAATAAAGATTGGGACTTTTGTGTAATCTCCTGACTGAATTAAACCTTTGATGGACTTCTCCTTTTTGTGGATTTCAGATGTAACTCTTACCCAAGGACATGGTCTCCTTTGAAACTGTTTTCCTCCCTTCTAACTGATGAACCGATTTTAGCTCCTAATGAAAACCAGGACATTCGGACACACCAGAAATATTTATCTTACATTCCAAAGAGTAAAAAAGTGATTTAAGGTCTCTCTGTGTCCCACCACAGAAAAGACTTTCTTTGTTTGAAGAAAGTAAAAGATTCTTTCTTCATCATTTCAAAGTAATTTCATTCAAATATAAGATGTGATCAAGTAAACTTGTGGGTTTAATAGATGTGATCAATCATTGTGTACAATCATTTTGTACAAGGTTTTATCAACAAGCTTGATTAAGGTGACCTGAAACGTTATTAACATGTGTTGATCTTTTTAAGGTATGACATTTATTTGATTTCAGTTGTGTGATTATTATGCCTTTCAGCGTGTCATTTATGGTTTAATAAGGTTTCATTTAAGATTTTAATAACTTAGAGACATACAAATATTTGCACAAATGCTTAATTTGATATTCTTCCAAAGGATTTAGAAAGTAACAGAGACAGCCCCTCTGTTATCTGATCTGACCCAAAACCCGCCCACGAAAATGTTTATAGGTTGAAAAGGATTTCAGAACAACACCCTTGGGGCGTTCCCACATTGACTTTCTAAAACTTACAACAAAGTCTTACTTTTTGTTTTGTGTTCTTACTTCTGCTCCTTCTTCGGGTGCTGTCCTGCGGCACTCCGGACCTCCTTGAGACATGCTTTTTTTCTGACACAGAACCGCTTACAGAAGTCTCTCCAGAAAACAAGAGACCAGAGAGCAGAATTGAGTTTTGCCGTGATGTAATGAACATCACAAGATTAAGCTTTGGGTCTGCATCTTAGTGTGCATGAACCATTTTGTGTTTTTGAACTGATTAAATCCGTTTAGTCTAAGCTCTTTTCCAGTTTGTTTTTCTCTTTTTGATTTTTAATCTTGATTCTAATTTTGGAGTTTTAATCTTGATAACTGTTTAACTCTGGTGGACCAACGCTTCAGAACCAGTTTTAGAGATTTTCTTTTTGGACTGATCCAAAGCTGGACTCGACTGATCTTGTGCCATACCACCGTAACCACTATCTTACCATCTGTGACACCATCAATCCAGCCGAGCCCTGGAACCAGACCGCACCAGCAGACTGAGCCTTCAGACCCTAAACTACGAACCAAACATGGGACAACATCCGTTCTACCTGGAAGCAGCGAGTCGAACCACCCACTCAGGCGTCCCCTGGTGAGCTGAGTGTCACCACAACGGTCGTAAGTCGCCTCTGGTCTGAACAGAACTGGACTGGTCCTGGGTCATCTGCTGCTTGTCTGCCAAGAATGGTTGATTGTCATATACAGATTAGTTCTTAGTGAAGTAATTTTGGCTTTTCAGTTAAAATTCCAGCTTTAAACAGGTGAGACTATTTTCCTTTTCTTTTTAGGATTTAGAAATCCTTCCCAGTTTTCCCTAAACATTAATTTGATTAGCAACACAGGTTAATTAATTTTTGTTTCACTTCTTACATATGCTTCATTCATTCTGAGACATTATATGATCTAGAAATAAGATTCTGGTTTGAACATCATGTTTGCATTTCACGATGTTGGATTAATCTTTCCATTCTAACCTTTGTAAATATTCCCTTTTTCATTTATGCATGATTAGACTAGTAATAAATATTTTAAATTCATCCTAAACTGGTCTGGTTTTGTGAATGCTTCTCCTTTGGATCATGTTATAGGTCCCGTCGAATTAAGAATTCACGTTGTTAGCGTCCTGAGACCGATTGATTACTGATTGATTTGACTAGCTTGAATCAATTAATTTATTAAAATAATTAATTTAGTACTCTAACGGTGTCCACACAGCCATTAGATTAGTATTAAAGCTATCTGTGTGGTGGTGCTCCTCGGGGTATAATTATTATTAAGATTAATAATTCATAATTTTATGTCATTTTTAAAATGTATATTTTCATTTAAACATTTTTAATGTTTAATGACGCTAAATCACTACAAAAGCATTATCATCAATTAATATCACAAAAGAAAAGAAATAAAAAAATAGTACAAATATTTTTTTATTCAAAGTACAGAAAAAAAATATCTCAGCTTGAGGAGTCAATAAACACAACAGTTTCTACAGAACAAAATAAAAATCTTTAAATAAAAGTGTAAAGACCAGAAAGCAATGTAAGCTGGTTTGGTTTAATCTTGTACAAAAAGCACATCAGTCACTTCTGTAGCTGATCTGGATTTAAATGAAGAAGAGAATTCTTAATATCATAAGAAAGTCGAAGACATTTTGAGATATAAAATATGCAATAAAATGTTGTCCTTTAGTTGTAGTTACTGTACGTTGCATTAGCAATCTAGAGATGCAAATGAAAAATCGACCAAAATTATCTTGTTAAGAAGATTATCATGTAGTTCTAATATTTAATAACAAATAAACTAGTACTAATAAGGTGATACACTACTGCAGTGTTTGTAGTTGTTCACATGGTGAAAAGCAGATGGCCACTGAAGGTATTATGACGATTTCCGTTGTCATAAATCCTTGTGTTAACCCATTGACGCATAAACACAACATCTCCAACCTCCAACAGTAGGCTGACTCCGTTAGAACTTGCAGCACCATGAGAAGGCTGATATTCATATGCTATGCACACATGTTCTCCATTCTTCACCAGCACAGCAGCTGAAGCATGTGAAGCATGTCCATGTCCATATACGTAGAACTGAAATTGGTAGACTCCTCTCACTGGTGCAATGAAAAACCCTGTAGGATGACATCATGACCATCACTGTATTATTATTATTATTATTATTAACACTCATCATCAGAAGAAGCAGTAGCAGCATAATAATTAAATTCTTTTAGTAAAGAATAATCTAGAAAAAATGTTTTCTAACAATTCAAAGACAATGTAATTAATAATTAAAATGTGTAAATGTAAGTACCGCTATGTGGGTTGTAGGCATTTCCAATATTTGTAAAAACATGTCTGAAGACCAGGTTAGTGTGAGCGTTAAATGGTCCAACATCTCCTGATCCAGAGGCCAACAAAGAGGCTGAGAAAGCCACACGTTTCACTGAGGAACAGAAACAGCTGTATTAAGGTTACTGATGCTGCAATAATACAAATGATGTAACACTAACTTTGTTGCTAACTCCACTAACCTTCTCCTTCTGTCTTCAGAACCTCCAACTGGTTTTCTGTGATGTTTGCTCTGGTTTTAATAGTAGCCAGTTCTCCGTCCTGTGCTGAAATTATGTTATGCAGAAAAATGCAATGTGAAATAAAGCACTGTATTCATTGTTATTCATTACTGAAGGATTAAATTTCACAGCTGTACTAATGCTGCACAGCAGTGGAGGGATCACCAACTGTCCTGCAGATTTTAGACGTTTCCCTGCTGCAACACACCTGATTCAAATGGTAACTTGTTGTCAAGTTCTGCACAAGCCTCTTAATAACCTATTAATAATTTGACTCAGGTGTACTGCAGCAACTAAACATGTAAAATCTGCAGGACAGTGGGTCAACAGGTCCCCACTGCAATTGATCCCTGCAATAGTGCATCAGAAAACTCTCAATAATTTTTTTAAGGGCTTGAAATAACCGCAAGATGAGTACAGAAAATATTCATTTTAAACTTCTTAAAATTGAATTAAAAAATCTATATTTTAATTATTGTTTAAAATAAATCCAATATTCAATAACTATTCCTTACATCTATATTTTTCTAATGAACAGAACCAGTAAAATCGTGTTTACAGCAGGTCTGATCCCAGTTTAATGTCATCATGGCAAAGTCACACTTTATGGAAACTGTTCAGTAAATGTCTCGTTCTTCTTCTAAACACATTTAGTGAAGCCAATCGAACGGAGATAACTCTATTTTAGTACAAAGTTAGTAACAAGCTAATGTTTGCACCGCTGTGACTCTAAGCTTTCAGATTACAGGGACTAACTTCTCAATGTGTGTTTTAAGGTGGATGAAAGTGGATGTGCTGGATCCAGTGTCCAGTGACGTTCCAGTTCACTGGCCTTATTTTCATCCCTCTTTATTAAGTTTTTAATACCCAAAGGATACAGTGGTGCTGTAACAACAGATATGTTAGCATTTCTATTGTTTTGATTGATTGTGCATGTGGACACGTCTATGTTAGCGTGAAGTTACATCAGTGTACGTCTGGAGAAATGACAGCACAACACAGGTTGCAGACAGAAGATCAGACAGAGAAACTCTTTAAATAAAAATAAGATTGATCGCGAGTCTCACATTGCAAGTTCGAGTCAAGTCTCAAGTCTTTTAAATGCAAGTTCAAGTCGAATCTCAAGTCACTGGAAATGTGACTCAAGTGCGACTTCAGTCCGAGTCTCTAACTCAGGAACCCATCTCTGACTGTTATAGCTCAATATTATAATGGATACCTTGGTACTGTAGTTTCAGCTTCTCCAGCTCAAACTTTTGCAGCTCCAGGTCTTTCATCTTTTTTTCTTGATCTAAATATAGACAACAAATGTTGAGGAGATGTTATTGACTATAGAAGTTTCTGTTGTCTCTGATTATTAGTGGTGTTATTAGTCAATTTGCAGACTGTCAACATATGATATAAAAGCAATACCTTGGTACTGTAGTTTCAGCTTTTCCAGCTCTGTCTTTTGCAATTCCAGCTCGTTTATCTTAGCTGCTTGGGCTGAAATGTGACAAAACAACAAAGGTTTGAAAACGTTAACTGTCCTCTTTAAGAAGAAGTTTTTTTATTGTGATGTTTTATTGAATTGCTTTACTTTGCAGAGAAACTGCTTTCAAAACTCAAATATTTTTTTTTATGACTGAGGTACAAATTGTAGCTAGCAGCACATCAAACAATCAATAATCACATTCCACCTTTAAAGATGAAGAACCAGATAGAGTTGGAGGAACCCCCTGGAGGTAAACAGAACACAGCTGCCAAATGTTCATGACAGTTCTTGGGTGTCCTGCCATCATTCTGGCTACTGTTTTTCATGACACAGCTAAATGTACCATCTTATGCTCAGACATGCTGATAGCTGTAAAAGGATTTGTGAGTCTCCCTTTTTAAGTATAAATATGCTCCAACATAAAAACATGTAGAATTGTTTCATTCAGTGTGTGTAATATGTTTTACAGCCTGGCTGGTTATGTGTGTGCTGTGATGCTAAATTAATTTCTGGGTGCCTGGAGTTAATGGCAGCATCAAAACAGATCTGGTCATATGGTACCAGTGATATAGGCAATTAAAAGTTCCAGCATCCAGTATGTCTTTCTGTCTTTTGTTCTGTATCCTTCTGGCTTTTTTGTGGATTTTATTGAATTTCTGTTTTTTGGGGGGGTTTTTTTTTTTTTTTTTTAAATCCCAGCATTCATAAGTCACTCAGTCATCTCTGTTGACATAACCAACATACCTTCGTTGTCTCTCTGTAAGTACTTCATCTCGACCTTCAGTGCAGCCACAGAGGCGATCATCTCTTTCAGCAGAGCAGGAATGTCATATGAACAGGTCTGTTGATGTTCAGGAACATTTCCCAGTTCTCTTCCCTGCGATGCAGTTTGCTTTAAATGTGCAATAATTTCATTGTCAGACTCTGCTTGTAGCTGAGCTGTGAAGAAAAAGCTGATTATTAGAAACAGTGAAAAAAACATTCTCATCTCAGTTTGCAGTGTCAGTCTCTGCAGTTCAACTTTGTGGTTTCTGTGTGACTTAAATAGTGTTTTTTTTGTTGTTGTTTTTTTTGACAGATTGACTAATGATTACCAAAGTTGTTGATTAGAAACGTGCAGAAGATAAGACTTGTTACTTTGGACTTGTAAAAAAAAAAAAACAGTATTTAGTGATAAATTACATATTATTGTCTGCATGTTGAAGTTTTGATCTTAACATGTGAATAACCAGAAACTGTATACAGAAAAGTTAGCTGTCATGGTTCATGGTCAACCCAAAAAAGAAAAATCTAAATATTTGTGTAAACAGTAATTAAGAGGATTCTGCACAAATCTCAGTAAAACAGTGACTCAGACATAAATTGCTTTGACTGTGGGACTTATTTCTTGAATTTGGGATTTCTTTTTAGCACATTTTGAAATATACAGTTAATAGAAATTAATACAACAGACAATAAAGAACAAAAAAGTCAGACTTATCAAGCCTAAACTTGTAGTGAAACTAGTATGAGAAAAAGAGAAATGAGGTAAAACTAGGCAATATAAAAATAAACATCTAAACTGTCAAAACAAGCAATGTTTGTGTGAATATATAAATCACTATGAATCAACAAATTACATGTTAAACATATCTTTAAACATCAGGAAACTTGCCTACAAAATAAAATAATACATTATTGCATAATTTATTTTCTCTGTATCTTATTAAAATTTTATTGTACCTAGTACTTAAAGAAGATAAAGATTTGCTGACTGGACCTTCGAGTTAACTTTGAAATAGGACAAAAATTATAAAAACTCAAAAACTTTATTTGAAAACATTTCATAGATAAAAGTTGAAATCTGAAAATTATTCATATCATAAACTGTGAGATTATTTAGGTTCTTAAGTGAATAGAGGGAGATGAGTTGGGCCAGCTTGTGTCCAAACAAAGTGTTTCTGTAGGAATTTTTTAAAGAGTGGCCCAAAAAGTATTTGCCAAAATCATATCATAGGTAGAAAAATTGGGATAAATCAAACCATAATAAAGAGTGAGGAGACAGTTTGTGCAGATTACATGACGAACCCTCCTTATTATCCTGCATGACATCCTTTCAATACTTTTGGAAAATATTTATATATACATTTTATTTATTTATACCCCTCCTGTCGAACCCTCCTTATTATCATATACATATATATATATATATATATATATATATATATATATATATATATATATATATATATATATATTTCCTGCATGACATCCTTTCAATACTTTTGGAAAATATTTATATTAGACCACCTCCTGTCACTATACAACATACTTGGATGAGTCAGATTTAAACATTTTATTAATTTAAAATAAAACATTCATAAAGAACCATCTAAAAATTTGTTATGTTTTTAATGGATAATCAGTTTCTGTAAAGTATTTCTTACAAAACAAATCACTGTTTAAATGTGTAAAAAGTGAAGCTTGGTCATTGTTTTTAAAAACCACAGATACATATAATCCCAATGTTTCTTAACCAAAGAGCTCGGTGTCTTTTCCATGAGAAATGAGCAGTTTGGAAGCCTGTTGATTCTAACAAAACATAAAGCAACTAGTGTTGTTGCTTATACCCATACAAAAATTGGGAGAAAGGCTAAAAAGCGAAGTGGATGGAACTTTAAGCATAGTCATAGTAAAATAAAATAGTGGTCTAAATTTAAAAATATCAGTCAGCTCAAATATAAATCAGTTGTACCCGGACCAAGGACAAATAACTCTCCATTCTCACTGAGGAAAAAGTCGCAGTGGTAAACAACAAAAGGGCTGTAAACTGGTTGTAAACTCATTAGCCAAGATTTACCAGAAACCTATTTAGGAAAGAAGGTATTTTCTCTTTTTGTTTCCTCAATAAGTTACACATGAAGTGATTCATTTAGAACACGTGTCTTTAAAAAAGCAACAGCACATCAGAGAAGGCCACAGCAATAAAATACATCTTTTTACAGCTTTATATATTTTTCTCTCATTGATAAGTCTCTGCCAAAACCAAAACAGGTATCTATTCATACAGCAAACATAAAACAAAGAACGATTGTGTTGAGTAATATAATAAAAACATGAGAAAACAACCAAAGTTTAAATTTTACAATAGTCTCAAAAATTTGAAATAATTTTACCTATTTATAAATTTTGTAATTTGTAAATATTAAATATAGATGCAGTCAAAAGATACATGCACTCAGGAGTACTTTTACTGGGTTTCATCACAACCCCACTACACAAATGGCCATCAAAGAAACAATAATGCAGTGCATGAGCTATATAAGTCATAAAAATAATAAAAATCAGAAAAAAGCTAATTCTGATTGATGAGCACTGCAGCATAATTTCAACATTACTTCTGACTCCTTAAATTCCTTTTGTATCTATATATATATATATATATATATATATATATATATATATATATATCAACAGTGCATCCGGAAAGTATTCACAGCGCTTCACTTTTTCCACACTTTATTATGTTACAGCTTCATTCCAAATTAAATTAAATTAAGCTCTTACCTCAAAATTCTACACACAATACCCCATTATGACAAGGTGAAAAAAGTTTTTTTTTTAAGTTTTTGAATTTATAAAAAATGGAAAACGAAGAAATCACATTTCTTCATAAATCAATCAATCTTCATCAATCAATCACAACCACATCCTTGTGTTAACCCAATGACAAATAAACACAACATCTCCAACCTCTAACAGTAGGCTGACTCCATTAGAACTCTTCCTCAGCAACCTGGTACCAGCGAGATGCAAATTAAGAGGGAAGGAGGAGAGCAACACACACACATCCGGTGAGTGCCGACGCTTCTCTGGCTAACGAACTGAATATCTTCTTCGCACGCTTCCAGTCGGGAGACCGACCACCCGTTGCTCTCCCAGCTGGAGAGGAGGAGACATTCACCGTGACGGAACGTGACGTGAGGAAGGTGTTTAAAGTGTAAACACCAGGAAAGCGGCAGGACCAGACGGCATCAGCGGACATGTCCTCAAAGCCTGTGCTGATCAGCTGGCGCCTCTGTTTACACAGATATTCAACCTCTACCTGAAACTGTGTGTGATTCCCACCTGCTTTAAAAAGTCTGTGATAGTCCCGGTCCCTAAGAAACCAAACCCCAGCAATCCCACTGACTACAGGCCCATAGCCCTCACATCTGTGGTGATGAAATGTTTTGAGAGACTGATAAAGACTTTCATCACCTCCACACTGCCCCCACCCTGGACCCACTACAGTTTGCTTACAGGCCAAACAAATCCACGGACGACGCCATAGCCCTCCTCCTCCACAAGACCCTCTCCCTTGTGGACACTGGTAAGGGGAACTATGTGAGAGTGCTGTTTGTTAATTAAAGCTCAGCATTTAATACCATAGTCCCCCAGACTAGTGTCAAAGCTGTAAGACCTAAGAGTGAATCCTTCACTATGCAGGTGGGTCCACAGCTTCCTGACCGGACGACCACAGGTGGTTAGGCTGGGTCACCACTCCTCATCTCCCCTCACCCTCAACATAGGATCCCCCCAGGGCTGTGTGCTCAGCCCCCTGCTGTACTCACTGTACACTCATGACTGTGAGGCCACTTCAGACTCAAATGTCATCATAAAGTTTGCTGCCGACACAGCCGTTGTAGGACTGATCTCCCACAACGATAAGACCGCCTACAGGAGGGAGGTCTCCCACCTGGAGGTCTGGTGCCAGGAGAACCATCTCCTGTTAAATGTCAGCAAAACAAAAGAGCTGATAGTGGACTTCAGGAAACAGCAGAGGAGCCTCCATCCACTCTTCATCAGTGGCTCTGAGGTGGAACGTGTGGACACTTTCAGGTACCTGGGAGTGACCATATCACAAGACCTGACCTGGACTCAGCACATCACAACAACTGTGAAGAAGGCCAGACAACGTCTGTACCTCCTCAGATGACAGAGAGACTTCAAGCTCCCTCTCAGGGTGCTCAAGAACTTTTACACCTGCGCCATTGAGAGCATCCTGTGTGGGAGCATCACCACATGGATGGGGAACTGCACAAAGCAGACCTCTTGGCCCTAAAAAGGGTGGTCCGAGCAGCTGAGTGGACCACCAGAACAACTCTTCCCAACCTGCAGGACATTTATGTAGAACGTTGCAGGTCAAGGGCTAAGAGGATCCTCAGTCAGCCTAGCCACCCCGCACACTCTCTCTTCTCTCCACTGCCATCAGGCCGGCGCTTCCGCTGCCTGAGGACTAAGACTGAGAATTTCTTCCCCCTGGCTGTCCGCTTGCTCAACTCTGAGCACTGAACAAAACAAAAGCCACTTCTCACTCCTATTTGCACACGTAAATATGTATGTAAATATGCATAAGTATGCTGCTATTCTTTTTTTATCTTATTTAAAACTCTTAAGATTTACCTTTTTATTCTATTTTATTTTTATTCTATTTTTATTCTATTTTATAAATATTTAGCGTGTTCTTTTTTTTTTATTCTTAAAGGATGCAGGTACAGAAAATACATTTCACTGTACAATTGTACAATGTATAACTGTGCATGTGACAAATAAACCTCTTTGAGACTTGAGACTTTGAGAGATGGGAATACATATAGGGACACAAACACAATCAAGGCCATTTCAAGGCCATTAAGAACAGTTAATGAGACCATAGCACAATCCATTAGTGACTACATTGTCTGAGCCCTTGATGTACTGAAAGTCCAACCAATAAGACTGCAGTACATAGAGTAGCAAAAAAAAAAAAAAAAGCACTGTAGTACATGTGACCATCTCAAGAATCTCTTCTTTAGTTCGGACACCAAACGAAGTTAAAGAACATCAACGGGTTGTGATCCCTGTAAACCACCACAGGAAAGGCACCAGAACTTACGTAGACCAAATGTTTCAGTTATCAAATCGGGGCTAGGGTCTTTTTCTCAATTGTAGAGTGATTTAGCTGGTAGGAATTGAATTATTTTCAAAAGAAGCTCATTGGTTTATCTGAACCCATATCATCAACCCCATCCCTCATATGACTGGCATCCACTTGAGGAGAGAACATAACATTAAATTGGAGCACTGCCAAAACAGGAGCATTACACACTTAAATGACTGTTGGCAAGCAGAAGACCACCAAAAAAATGTTTTATCCCTCAGTAAATCAATGGGAGGGGCTACCACTCTGGAAAATTACAACAATTTGCAGTATTCCACCAAACCCAGGAACCACATGAGTTCTTTTTTTTGTTGTTGTTTTGGGTAGTCCAGGTAAGTGGACCAGGTGTATGAGTAAACTACAACATCATCCATGTAAACTGCATACCCATCCAGGTTACCCAGCACTCAGCACATCTGCAGCCGACTAACACAACTGAATTACAGGAAACATTGAATACTGAATTAGAGAAAATAGATATATGGTTCAAGTGTAATAGCATAGTGTAATATTAGCAAGATTAATTATATTGTGTTTAATTCTAAAACAAGGCATCAGGTGTAGATCACATACATCTTGAAATAAATAAGAAAGAATTACTTTCAGTAAGCTCTACGAAGTTCCTCAGGGTCCTCAATGATGAGTCCTTAAATCTTTAACTTCAAATAGAAAAGTTAATATTCAATCTAGCTAAAAATATTGCTCTCTTTTTAAAAAAGACATTATCTTCCTTTAACTGCACTACTTACTCAACACAAAACTCTGTTTGAGCCACACAATAATCCCTGATGTTATTTGATGCAACACCTACCTTAGTTATCTGAAAAGATTAGAAAGCTTTCAAAAAGATAGTTCCAGCTGTGTCATGGTTCGAATGCAATGTCCCCACAAGACCTAATTTCCATCGCTTTGGTCTTCTCCGGTTAAATGAACTGAATTGAATTCATTACGCCTGTTTAATGTTTCAAAACATCCATAAAAACTTTAGACTATTCTACTATTCTACTATTCTACAGTCATTTAGCAGATGCTTTTATCCAAAGTGACTTACATTTGAGAGTAAGAACAACACAAACTATCAAACAAGATGGGACATAATAATTAAGTGGTAGTCAGACTGCTGTGAGTCCAGCTGGACCCAGCTGCTGTCATGTAGTGCTAGAGGCAGTGCATCTATATATATATATATATATATATATGCACTATTTTATATGTAGAAATTGATAATACGTCCCCAAACTTCAGAGCCAGAATTGAAGATGCTTTTCCTCAGTTAAAAGGGGCTGTACAGGAGGCTTTGAACTACTCAGGAAACACCCGTAGCCGAAATCTAACCTTAATCCCATGCCCAGATGAGGGTTATACAGTGCGATATTTGGCCAGCCCTGGGACTGGCATTGGACGTGCAATGATTTACATCAGGCCATTGCAGAAAAGCCAAACTTCCCTGAGGGCTCTCTGAAGGGATAAATAAAGTATTTCTATTCTATTCTAAAAGCATTGTTATTCAAACTGTAAGTAATTCATTGGACAGTTGAAATGTTTCAAGAAAAAATCATGAGCCATTAGTCATTTCTATTTGCTGCAAAGCATTTGTGTAATTCCACAGTTAAAGTTTAATTTTGGTGTTTGTTATTTATGTATCAATATTATGTAGACTCCAACATCCCTGCAGCACCAGGGACAAGATGCTTAACCTGTGACAAGGATTTCCCCTTAAATCATATGCGAGGTCACATGGTTAGTTGCCCAGGGTATGTCTATGTGCACAACCCTTATGCAATACATAATGTTGCATATTTATAGGCTTCATAATTGCAACATATTCAGTTTTTTAAAAACACTGTGAAATTCAATATCTTTTAATCAAACATAAAAAACTGATATGTCTACTAATCATAATGCAAGTCTCTAGACTATTTTTGGCAACAGTTATGTTCACCACTGTGAGGTGGCTAAAATGGAAATGTCAATGTAAGTTTTGTACTGTGTTAACACTCTGGGTAATGCCAGATTAGCTTCTCCCAGCTTGTGCTAACCTGTTTTTAAACCGGTAATTATGTACTGTGGTAAGATGTCAGACTAATATTTGTTCATTGTAAATTTAATCTTTTCAAAGACGCTAGACACAACAATTTCAGCTTGTGTGCTGCTCTATAAAAAATCTCTGAGTTTATATGAAAGGAATGAGTGCTCGTACTACTTACAGTTCACTTCAGGCATTTATAGTTGGTTAAATGTTATACAAACAGCAAAGAGTTTGTTCTTTGAGATGATGTATCAAATTTGTGAACCCTCTTTCAGCTTATCCTCAGTTGCTGCAGCACCCTGTGTTGACATGCAAAGTAGGGGTGAACTAAATACCCTAAGCAGGTCTGAGGAGCCATCCTGCAGCTTCAATGAAGTCAGGACAGAAGAAACACCCTTCATTAGTAGAGAAGAGGGGGATGGGACAGTATTTCACTCAGGTGAAGAATTTGACTATCAGGGAAGATCATTAGCTGACATGACCTAAGTTGTGAATGATTAGGTGTGTTTCAGCATTTTCATCCAGGTGACCCATTTAATTTTTATATTTTTTATAGACTGAAGGTCTGAAGTAGATGCGGACAAAGCTGCCCAGCTGTACAAGTCCAAATTACTCTCTGAACATGACAAGAAAAAGCCACTCTTGCTTAGAATGGACTTGCAAGATTCATTTGAAGACCAGGAAGGATCTTTAATATCGTTCTACAAATCTTCAAAGATTGAGTGGGCTAGCCCTCTCAGCTGCAAATTAGAAGGTAATGCTATAATGTCAGAGTGGTGGGTGCAGGGGGAAGAAAAGAAACATTTCACATACAGTTTAATCAAAACACATACATTGTACCTATAGGGGATGTTGCTGTTGGAGAGGGAGTCAACAGGTTCTTCCTTTCAAAAGCAATGAGCCTTCTGCAGTTTGGATTTCACATGAATTTTGGCATGTTGCATTTGAGACTTGTATTTGGGTGTGATTGACACCCGTTTAAAGAGGTTGCATTTGCCTTGTTTTTAACTGTGAAATCCTGGTTAAATGTGTACAGGAGCCTCAAGATTACAAGACTTTTTGAGGGAGAAGCAGACCATTTAACTCCATCAACTGCACAGTCCCTTCTTGACAGTGACATGTTTCTTGTGGCAGGTATATAGAAGTGCTTGCTCTGCTCTTTTTAAGCGTTCTTGTTTTAAAATTGCATTGATCACTTTATTTTACAGAATATTTTAAGTAGCTATGTTTTAAGCTTTGAATGCATCTGACTGGATTTAGTCAATTCATAATGGAATCAGCTACAGGAAAAAAGAAAATGTATTTTTTTCTTGAGTGCAAGATTACATACAGACATACTTTCCTCCTTTTAACTTTTACATACATACTTTAAAATGTACTTTGTTTATGTCAGCATATTGGAACATACATAAAATAATTTATCCATTTTATTAATGCCCTTTTTTGTTTTAGGAAGAATGATTGGCCATTCAGTCCTACATGGTGGCCCATCTTTTGCTGGTTTAAGTCCTGCAATAGTTCATGTCTTGTGTGGGGGATCACCAGACATTTCAACAATCCACACTGAGGATTGCCCTGATATTGACATTCGTTCCATTATCCCAGTTATTTTACACACACATATTTTATAAGTCACATCACTGACAAGTAACTTAAATTGAGCGGCAATTAAAAGACAAGGCAATTTGCATTGTTGCTGTTAAAAATGACCTTAGTAAGTCTGTCCAAACATTTTCCATACCTATTTGAGTCAGTTCTGGATTGCAGGAGTACTGGAAATACTCCAGTTGTATCCTTCATAAGAAATCGTTATAAGCACTGATCTTGTATAACTATTGTTATGAGCAGAAATAATCTCACATTATTAGTTAGTGAATATGAATAAGCCTTGCATTAAACACATTGGGGTTTTCACTGTATTTTGCAGAGGGTTTTATTATTGTCCTTTGTGTTGACTAATTTGTTTACTAGAGGACTAGCAGTAATATTGCATTATTCTACCGGAAGTGGTTGCATGCTGTGAGTAACAGTGTTTGCTGTATTTATTTTTTTTTTCGTTTTAATAATATTGTTAATGTGTGTATGTTTTACAAAGTCCTATTCTTAAATGTTAGCAAGGTTTCCTTTGTTAGTCTGCACGTTATGTTTTACAAGACATATCTTCAGCACAATCTTACTTAATGTGATGGCTAAGGATTTATTTATTAAATAGACAGATACATGTGTCCTCTCAATGAAGAGAGGTCTGAGGGGGTATATCTTTAACCAAGAACCATTTTCTGTCTTTTATTAATTGAAGGTGATTTCAAGGACAGGCCGACAGGTGAAGCAGCTCAGGAAAGGTCTGAAAGACACCATGATTTGGAAACTTCTGAAGGACAGAGCAGACATTGTTCCAAAGATTTTTCCAAGGAATTCAGAAGCTGCTCTCAATTCTCATGTAAATATGAAATTTTTCTTGAACTGAAAAGAGCCATACTTAACTCATGGTGTTTTTTGTATATTGTTTTAATTGGTCTCGAAGACAAGAACATACCAACTTTGTGCTATGTTCTTTATATACACGAAGATGCACTAAAAGATAACGATAGCAACTTGCTTTGCAGTCAGTCATAGAAAGAATTTTGTGGCCTGTCATGGAGGACGATGAAGATGAGGAGGAATGCTCCTTAGATGATAAATGCAGAGTTGCTGGATATCTGAGGAACTTCATTGAAAACGGTACGTAAAATAAATGCATAACTTACTAGGATGTTGAACTACACATACGTTCATATGATGTCTAAACTGCAAACAGGTTTTGTTAGCATTAAGCATAAATATACTGGCCAAACCATGGGTTTGTTTTCATTTGTTACCTGGAATGTAAAAGAAGACAGATGCCTAAAACAGTTTCTTTTCATCATTCCACAGCAACTTGCACACAGCTCAAAGCACTCCTCAAGTTTTGGACAGGATGGGAACTACTACCCAGTGAATTCACCCTGGAAATTGTCAACAGTGATTTACCAAAATCTTCAACATGCTTTGAAACACTTTGTCTTCCAGCACACTACCACGAGTACCAAGTTTTTGTAACCGACTTGCAGGCTTGTCTCAACACTACTGATACAGGCTTTAGTCTTGTCTAGAATTTATTGGAGTCACAGGGTTCCTGTTTTTTTTTTTTTTTTTTTTTTTTTTTTTTTTTGCCAAAGATGGATTGTTCCTTATCTCAGTTACACTACATTTGAAAAAGTTGCAGATTTTGTTGCACATGTTTTCTGAGAAGTAAAAAATGTCAGTTTTTACTGGAGTTTTGCAGCTCTTACTCTTGCCTGCAGGGCCCAAAGTTGTCACTGTTTTGTCATAGCCATATATCCAAATGTTCTAGAAGAAAAATAATCTTCACAGTGACAATGGAATGGTAGCCCTCTTACTACCAATATGCCAGTATAAATAAAAAGAATTTAAAATTGACAGTGACAATTTTAAAAATATGACTTAACTGTCAGGCACATGCCAAAAGAAAAGCTTCTGCAGAAGAACTAAAGTTGCTCTTCCTGTTTTGTCAGAGTACATTATGCTTGACTCAGAGCTCTGAGGCGCTGAACCGTCATGTAAACTCCCAGCACTTGACTCAAAGTAACGCCAGGGTGGGGCAGGGTTGCAAGGTCTTGGGGACTCAATGGGCGCTGGAGTTGGAAAACTGACACTGGAAGTGCAGGGAATATGTGGTCCTTCCCAATCAACACCATAATCCTCATCAACCTGAAATACAGAAAGAATAAAACTGGCAGGTATATAGAAATTCGCACAGGGCGACTGATTCAAGAATATTATTTTACCTCTGAGGAATCTTGTCCCTCCTTGTCATTTAATAACCACAACTGCATAGGTGTGCGGTGGCTCGCTGTTCTTAGTCCATGATGGTTCCATGCCTGCTTATAACACTGAAGGCTGTGCTGAATATGTGACATGAAGCATCTGTGTAATCCATACAGGTCAATCTCATCTGGATTTAGAACTCCATCAGCTTCCATCTGGATAAAGATGTTGTAGTAGAGATCAAGGACATTCTCATACACATCTCTCCAAAGGCGCTCGATTCTGAAAGGCAATATTATAACTGCTTTAGACACTGTTCAGTCAATATGATGGAAATGTTTTATGTCCTCACAAATTATGTCATACAGACTGAAGAGGATAGACCTGAGACAGCACAATGAACACTAATACATGAAAACTAAACAGACATGAAAGATTGTTATTAAAAGGCAACAGCAAAATCAAACTGTTGGAATGGTTAGTATCCCAATGTAAAAATGGCCATGTGTTCAATTTTCAGCATTCTCAACTTTGCCTACCTCTGGTTATGAACACTCCTTCCAGTTATATGAGAATTCCTGTTCTCCCCAAGAGTTTAAACCATGAATTGAGCCACCATCACATTTTCACCCCCCTTGTCAGATCTGTTTAATTAAAAACATGGTTATTACTATAAAAAAGCTGCACCTTTCTAGCATTAAATACATTAGTGACAAAGGTTAGGGGATAATCAGCTTAAGTCACAATGAACTTAAAATCCACTTTATCCTTCAAAAGTTAACTTATTCTAAACCTTTTAAATCAACATCTCCAACCGCTAATTATTTAAGTATTTATTAGACATTCAACAGTTCTCTAATAAGATGATTAGTCATAAAAAAATAAGAAAGAAGGGTGTGAACCATGAATCGACCACTAAATGTTAATTTAATTTAAATTAAAAATTTCTCTTCATCACCCTGTTCCCATTAGACATCATCAAACCAAGACAACGCCTAACACATGACAAGTTATGATGACTTGACATGACACATGATAAGTTACAGTTTAACCACAATTATTGTCAGCTTTATTTCAATAAATTGTTTGAAATGAAGGAATTACCATTAAATGATTGAACTTAAATGTCCTACGTTCAAGATATAATATCAGTAGGGCCTTAACTTTTTCACATTTTCTAGAAATTTCACCTGAAAATTGATCATACCTGACTTTTAGTAAGTGGTGCATGTAAGGATATATGAATTACAAACTACCCACAATTATAGATGTTATCATATTAGTTGTATACGTTATCATAGAAAAATTGCAGTACAATACATACCTAACTCGAGATGGAACTCCATATTCACTAACGGCAGATAAGAAGCTGTCAAGAACAGTCGAAGCTCTATTGTTTGTGGCACCATCAAGGTAAACCATTAGCCTGGAGAACCCACCCATTCCACCATGGACAACTATCCTCCATCTGTTAAAAAAAATATACATAATATATGAATAGGGCTAATACTTTGCACACAAAAATAGCCCCATGTCCAAAAACAACATGAAAAAGAGCCCATGATGCATAGAATTTATAGAATCCAACCATCCATTTTCTGTACTGCTTAGTTCAATGCTGGACTTTCATCATATGAGATGTTAGGACAACTGGTCGGTAGTCCTCTGGTCCAGATGGTTGGGATTTTTCAGGTACTGGGACAAGGCAGGATATTTTCCATAGCACAGGAACTATTTCCTGATTCAGGCTGGTGTTGAAAAGGTTCTTAAGAATCCACCATAGTAGTTCTAAGCAGGCTTTCTGAGCCCTCAGACTGACACCATCTCTGCCTGCATCCTGGAGACATCTCCTGGGTGTGGAGGTCCTCCATGGATGGCAGGACTGTCCTGGTGCTGAATAGCTTTCACCACCCTCTGTAGAGCCTTACAGTTGAGGGCGGTGCAGCTTCTGCACTAGGTAGTAATGCAGCCAGTCAGGATACTCTCTATGGTGAACCTGTAAAGCTGCAGAGTATCCTTGAATCCATGTTGAGCCTCTGCAGCCTGATTAGGAAGAACAGCCACTGTCTTAGTGATAAAGTCAGTGTGAAGAGTCCAGGTGAGGTCCTCACAGATGTGGACCCCCAAGAACCTGAAACTGTTGACTCTCTTCACTGTAGTCCCATTGATAGAAAGGGGGGCGTGTTCCCCTCTCTGCCTCCTCCTAAAGTCCACGATCAGCTCCTTAGTTTTGCTGACGTCTCTGACGCCCTCTCTGTAGGCCGTCTCGTCATCGCCAGTAATCAGGCCAATGACGGTTGTATCATCAGCAAATTTAATGATGGTATTGGAGTTGTGGGTGGCCACGCCGTCGTGCGTGAACAGGGAGTACAGCAGAGGACTGAGCACACAACCCAAGGGTGCGCCGGTGATCAGAGTCAGGATCCAGTCACAAAGGGCGCTGTTGAATTACTGCCTCAATTATTTAAAAAAAATAATAATAATAATAAAAAAAAAGGATGAGAGCGCCAAACATCTTTGTGATGTTTGGTGCTCTCACCATTGTACACTAAGAGAATACACCTTTTTCTCTTCAGTCCACTATTCCTATTCTAGATTAGATTATTTCTTAACTAGCAGCTATCTGATGAGTGATATGTCAGAGATCAAAATCCTTGCTTTGAAAATTTCAGACCCAACTTTAATCACCATTTCTTTTTTAACAATCTGCACTATATCTCCAAATGGCTTAAACCTAGTGGACTAAATGAATAATGGTTAGATGTAGAGAAAGCATTGTGTGAGGATCTAGTTATCTCTGACCTGCCATCAAACCACATACGTATTTTAAAAGCATTAAATCAGTTCCTTTTTTATGACTTGGTGGGTATTTCTAAAAATAACCAAGTATTTAATTATTTAACCTATGCTGACAACTGTCTGGAAGAACCCTGACATCCTGCAAAACAAAAAGATGATTAAATAAAACAGAACATATAATAGAAAAAGGAAACTTCTTCTCATTTGATATATTTACTTCACAATATGGAATCAGAAGCACTAAATTTTTAGAATACCACCATCTTAAATCTATTGTGTGTAAATATATATATATATATATATATATATATATATATATATATATATATATATATATATATATATATACACACACACCATTAACTAGTTAAACTTGCAGGTACCTATCAGTGTCATGATTCAGGTGTTTGGACTCAGTGAAAAGGAGTTTTATTGAACAATATGTGTAAGATAAGTGAAATCAGGTCACTGGCGGAGATCAGGAAGTCCGAGAGGAGGAAGGCAGCGGCAGGCGCTTCAGTGTTCTCCGTCAGAGCGAAAAAGCCAAGTCCGTGATCTAGAAACCAAATCCTGAAAGCAATCCAGAGGTCAGTTATCCAGGAGATCAAAACACTAAAGAAGGCTGAGTTACCAGTCAGGAAGCGGGCAGAGGTGAATATCCAGGTCCAGAAATACAGGGTCGACAGCAGGCAGGCAGGCAGACAGGCAGGCAGGCAGGCAGGCAGGTAGACAGGCAGGCAGGCAGGCAGGCAGGTAGACAGGCAGGTAGACAGGCAAATTAATTAGTCATTGTTCAGAACTTGATTGGCTGTTAGATCCATTTAATTTGAGTCAGGTGTGTTGAAGCAGGGATACATGGAAAACCTGCTGGATTGCGGCCCTCGTAGGACCGAATTGAATAGCCCTGGCATAGACTTTTGGCGGCTGAACTAGACCACGATAGCCCTGATAAAGCGGTGCAGCATGTGGTCATTAACTCCAATGATGCACTCCGGTCGACTCACAGCTGCCCCATACTCAATTCACACCAAACTAAGAAGGGCCCTGGAGCCCCTCATCCAGGCACTGGGAAATCTTGGTAGAGGATTTGAATGGGGCGATCACTCAATATATGTATACACACACATATGGGTGACACAGACATCACCTATGTGCTTTGCCGTAATTTCAGTTAACAAGTATGTTTGAGTTAATCCTAGTTTCAATATTTGGTTACATTTAAGAATAACTCAGTAATATTTGTTGCTGGGGTTTTATTTGCACTATCGTTTAACTTTGGTTCAGATATTTGTGTTGAGTCAGATAAGTGTTGGAATAAGAGGAACAGATAATGGGAGCCTGTACCTTTAAGGTTTACAGCCGCTTACGACAAGTCAGCGTAAAGTGTTGTTTTTAGTTTGGGCTGGAAAACATGAGGGGTAGAATAGAATAGAATAGAAATACTTTATTAATCCCTTTGGAGAGTCCTCAGGGAAATTTGGGTACCAGCAGCAATACAACACCAACAGTAAAGCAGGATAAGCACAAGATATAATATATACAGGTATAAAGTAAAATAGAGGCAATAAGGTGCAAGAAAAGTATAAATAGAATGCAATAAATAATAATAAGATAAGTTAAATAAAATAATATAAACAAGCATTGCACACAGTAGAGGTGGTACAGATTCCCAGTTCACTATTGCACGTATAAGTTATAAGTTATAGCAACTGTTTAGGTAGGAGAGCTCACGGTTTTTCTGACCGTGTTAATATGAGTTAAGTTGTGGTAAAATACTGAATTTCTGTGCATGTTAATGCATCGTTTAATAAACAACAAAAAACAGTTTTTTGAGGAAGACATTTTTTATGGAGGTTTTAATGGAGAACCTACATTAAAGTCAGAAAAACCCTTCTTTCTTCCCCATGGTGGAAAACATTTATGGAAACTGTGGACTGCATCTGCAGCGGTGTTGTGGCAGCTCGTTATGAAAAACATTCGGATTTTGGACTCCTGCGGCAGGGAATAGAGAAAAGTGGAGACACATGGTAAGCAGAGCAAGTTACCTGTGTTAAATCTGAGCAACTTCACGGTATGAAAGAAGTCCGTAATGAGTTAATGATGCTTTATCACACTTGCTGTGTGGAGAAGAGCTGGAAAAAGATCAAAGTTTGTGGTTTGAGCCGAAGCTAATGCACATTCGTGGATTTATTTATTTTATTTTATTTTTTATTTTTTTAACTTGTCCTGTCCAGCATCATAGCAAGCAAAATGATAATCTGGTTGCTATATCGTGCTGAACAAATTTGCTCTGCCAAGGGGAGGCCTATGGGTAAGGCTCCTCTTGATAATGTGATTAATTTATTTATTTATTTACTTTGAATCACGGAATCTATGTAATCTTGCTGGACCTGACCGGAGGGGACAGAAAGAGATGGAAAATAGCAAAAAAGAGCAAGAGGGAAAGAAGAAAGGAGACAAAAAGATCACAGACAGAAGGAAAACGACCCTTCAATCCACACCATCACCAGACAACAAACTGTTACACCTGTACATGAACACACCAGAAAATTTCCTACAACTTTTACAAAAGCAGAAACACACACACAGAAAAAAACAAACAACAAAACAAAAAAAAAAAAAAAAAAACAGGGCTGCCAGTCATTAAGAGTTTTTAAATAATAACCAAATCAAATCAAAAAGACATAACAGCGACCAGATACTAACTCACAGGAAAAATACAAAAAAAAAAAAATCGTGGATTTATGCGACAAGTGGAAACGTGGATAGAGACAGCTGAAGAACGTGCTAAACAAGCTGAGGAATGTGCTGCAGAGGTGCACCCGGCAGACGATGTATCATTGGCATCAGGTGCCCATAGCTGTAGGAGCAGACAGCCTGCATCAGATGTCGGGAGCAGAGTGTCCACTGCTTGAGCTGCACGTCTCAAAGCTGAAGTAGAAAGAGCTGCATTGCTAGCAAAGGCTGCTGTTCTTAAACAAGAACAAGATATTGACGCCCATCAAACCAGAGGATGCAGAGGCTTTGAATGCCTTTTCACTCTTCCTGACAGCCTGCTGCAACACCATGACTGAGGTGAGTTATATGGAGGAGTTGGACAATGTTGTAAATCTGAAAGCCACAGTGGCAAAACTTCCATTCAAGCTGCGTGAAAGATGGAGAAATGTTGTGTGCAACATACAAGAGGATAGTGATAGAAGAGTCAAGTTTAAGGATTTGCCTGAGTTCATCAGCAAACAAGCCAAAGTTGCTCTTCATCCAGTCTTTCATGACATAAAAGATGGCACTGCATCTAAAACGTTCACAACCAAGCAAAGTAATCACAAAGAGCTGAAAGAAGGTACAGACAGGAAGTCCTTCACCACAAGTGCCGTGCAGTTGGATAAACAGAAGAAAGATGCAGATCCAGCTGGACACACAGCTCCAACTACCACAACACTGGCCTGTCTCTTCTGTAAAGGCGAGAATATCTTAGAGACTAGTAACAAACTTAAAAGTAAATCATACAAAAAGAAACTGGAGCTCTTGAGGAGCAAGGGACTTTGTTTTAGCTGCCTCAAGCATGGTCACATGAGTAAACGTTGCTAAATTAAAGTGAACTGTGAGGTGTGTACTTTAACACATCCTACACTTCTGCACATTAAGAGAAAGGGATTAGTTGCAGATGCAGAAACATGGGCGAGAACAGTGATGGTCAATGTGATGGTTTTGAGCACATTTGTTTGTGCTCAGTCTGACGAGCATGAGCTGACTGGGGCCGGGGAGGCAGACTGCATGCTTGCCATAGTTCCGGTCCAAGTCAAATCCAAAAAGGGAGTGTGATAGTGCAGACACATGTCTTTCTTGACCCAGGCAGCTCTGCTACATTTTGTACAGAGGCACTAATGAATGAGTTGAAGGTTAATGGACGAAAAACTGAAATGATGCTGAGAACCATGAATGAAGAGAAACCTGTCAATACGTATGTGGTGTCTGGCCTGGAGGTCAGCAGTCTGTCAGGTGATGAGTTTATTGATCTCCCAGATGCCTTCATTCATAAGACAATACCTATAGGAAAAGAAAAAATACTACAACAGAAGGATCTTGACAGGTGGCCTTACCTTAAAAACATAAAACTGCCTCGGATTGAAGCTGATTGAACATCGGTGCCAAAGGCCACGGAGCCATGGGAGGTTGTGAGCAGTGTCGGTAATGGACCATACGCTGTCAGAACCAAGCTCGGCTGGACAGTAAATGGGCCTTTGAGGGAAAGATCCAGCTGCAGCAACAAGAGCAAGCTTGTTAAGACAATGGTGAACAGTATTTCAGCTGTTGGTCTGGAGGATTTGTGGCATCAACAGTTTCAGATGGATTTCCCAAACATGATGAGGTGGAAATGTCAAAAGAAGACCAGCAGTTCATGGACATGGTCATAGAATCTGCTAAACTGGTTGAAGCCACTACGTTGTATGTTTGCCTGTGAGGAACCGAATGGTCAGCATGTCAAATAATGGAACAATGGCTGAGCAGAGAGCACAGAATTTGAAACGGTGGTTCATCAGGAATGGCTTCTTTCATAAGGAATACAAGGACTTCATGGACAATATTCTTCAGAAAGGTTATAGGGTGCAGTTGTCCATTGAAGAGCTGACACACAAGGAAGGTAAAGTGTGGTACATACCACATAGTCCTGTATATCATCCGGTGAACAGAAACTGAGAGTTGTGTTTGATTGTGCAGCTTCCTTTCAGGGAACATCGTTAAAGGATCAGCTCTTGCAAGGCCCTGATTTAACTAGCAGTCTTCTTGGTGTTGTCATTAGATCCAGACAAGAACCTGTGGCGGACATGGAAGCAATGTTCCACCAGGTTAAAGTTCCTGACGATGACTCCAACCTACGGAGGTTTCTGTGTAGGGCTGCACAATTAATCGGATTTTTATCGTGATCACGATTTTGGTGGCCACAATTAAATTAACCTGATCGTCAACGATATTTACATTCAAAAAGCGGCTCTGCTGCATTTCTGATCACATACATTCTCAACCTGTTGTCTGCCAAACACCAGGGGGCGAACGCAAGGCCAAAGCTTCATGAAATTGCCTAAAGAACAAGGGCGTAGTGGCGCACCCCTTTTAAAGTCGGAAGCTAGTTGTACACAGTGTTGCTAACGTAGCGCAACGTAGCTTCGTTGCTATATTTAGCGAGTTTTCACTCAACTCTAGCGATTTTTATTTTTTTTTCAAAAAACGACAAGTGACAAATTTTCTTCACCGACTTTTTCTGGTGATATTGGGGGCTTTTGTAGACTGACATGAAAGAGCGTATAGTTTACTCTTCAGTGAGGACTGGGTGCTGCGCCGACCCCTCCACCGCCAAAAGCACTCAGAAGAGGCTTGTTCTTCACACGGCAGAGCTGCATTCAGAGCAGGAGATGATCGCCTCCGTTTCATGACCAGGCTGAAAATTAAACATACATAACTGCTGCTGGATGATCCCGCGCTGGCTTACTGTCAGATATTAATGTTTATCAATAAAGAGTGTGGACATAAGCATTTAAAAAAGTTAAAAGTATTGTGACATGTTGCAGACTCCTAATTAAAAAAACATTAACTTAATAAAATTAAACTGAAAAAACAAAGAAAATATTGACTATTTTTTTGTTTTTCAAAACATTTTTAGGTTGACTTTTCTTCAGTTTTTGCCTTTCTCACAACATCCCTCTCCACTGTAGCATCCATTACAACTATGCTAGTGATGGGATGTTCGGCTCTTTTCAGAGAGCCGGCTTTTTTGGCTCCCAAACGGCTCTTGATTTAGCATCTTTTATAGCCCCATAATTTAGATTAACTTCTCAAAAATAAATGATAAATGTATTTGTTGCATTATTTATCATCTATTCTAATTTAAAGTTTAATTTTTCACAAAAAATTATAGTTTGTTTATAATTGGTGCAATAAAAATACATGTTTTTCCAAACACGGTGAATAATCATGATTAATAATCGTGATTATTGATCAAAATAATCGTGATCATTATTTTGGTCATAATCATGCAGCCCTATTTCTGTGGTGGCCAGGCGGAGATTCCACTCAACCACTGGTGGAACACAAGATGACTGCGTATCTGTTTGGAGCCACACCCTCACCCAGCTGTGTCAGCTTTGCCCTGAGAAAGTGTGCTGAAGATCAGAGTAAACAAAACAGAACTGAGGTTGTAAAGAGTCCTACAGAATTTTTATGTGGACGACTGCCTTAAGTCTGTGGCCACGGAAGAGGAGGCCATATCGATGTGCCATGATCTTATGAAAATATGTGGCTACTTTAAAAAATTGAGGTAACAATTTGCATGCACCTTACTTGCAACTTTTTAAGTATATATCCAGAGACTTTCATAGTTCTACTAACTCAGTTTGATTAGCATGGTCAACATGATTTGAACTGGTCACGTGACAGCCAGGCTGCTCAGGCTGTGTGGCGAGCAGCAAGCACTGCAGTTCGCTCAAATGGATCGTTCATACTGATCATTCAAACTGATCATTACGGATCGTTCTTCAGTTCATTTGTCACGTGACAGCTGTAACTCAGCGGGGCTGTGTGTGGAGAAACGAACAAGGAAATGAATTATATCTGATAGCTGACGCTCATTCATTTGTCAAGTGACATCCAATATACATTATTTATTCATAAAATCATGATTAATTCTTTGGCTCTATTAACCGTTCAAATTTAATAAGTGTTACATAACCGCGGATATCTCCGTGGATACCCGCTGTAAAAACTTACTTTTTTCTCTTTCTCTTTGATTAAATAATCATTCAATGAGAATTTTTTAAAGTCTTCCTGCCCCGTACTAATCTGTTCATTAGCCTGCTCTGCAGTGCTATAAACTGAGTGCTACTGTCATTCTGAGGTCACCCATCCCCCCTTCATTTACATTAAGGGCCAGGTTACATCAGAACACAAACAACAGAGGTCTGAGCAGGTCAGAAAATGAGTGGAAGGAAAAGGAGTGACATCTGGAACCACTTTAGTGAAGTTTCAGCCACTAGAGGAAAATGCAATATTTGCAAAAGAGTTTTATCAACCCAAGGAGGAAGTACATCAAACCTGAGAAGACACCTTAAAGCAGCACATCCAACTGTGCAGTTAGCACAAGTGAGGGTGGAGAGTGACAATGGAGCCACTGCAGCAGCTTCAAATATCTCCACCTGCAGCACTTCATCTGGACCCCAAATCAGTGCTGCTGCAACCCTGGCTTCTTTTAATTTTGCAACATCCCGTACACCAGCAGCACCCACCATCACCACCACCACCAGCACTACCCATACAGAAGTTAGGCCACGAAGACCACAACAAACACTAATGGGCAGTTGTGTTACAAGGCCAATTGATCCGCTCAGGCAGAGCAAACTGGATGAAGCACTGGTTAAAATGATTGCTTCTCAGCCATTCTCTATTGTCGAGGACAAAGGCTTTAAACAATTTACAAAGACTCTGGACCCTTCATACACTATGCCTAGCAGGAAAACACTTTCCTAAGCTCTTCTGCCTAAGATGTATGGTAAGTTAAGGGCTGAGTTATTTGAAAAAATCAAGAGTGCTCCTGCTGTATGCCTAACAACAGACTGCTGGACATCTGTGACAACCACAAGCTACATGTCTGTGACCTGCCACTATCTACAGGATTTTGTAATGACTTCCCATCTCCTGGACTGTTTTGTCCTGACAGACAGACACACTTCTGCTAATCTGGCAAGTGAGCTGAAGAGAGTTGCGAATGAATGGGGTGTCAGTGACAAAGTTGTAGCTTGTGTTACAGACAATGCCAGCAACATTGTGGCAGCCCTGAAAGACCACCTGCACTGGGACCACATACCTTGCTTTGCTCATGTTTTAAATCTCATTGTTAGAGCTGGGCTTAGGGAGGTTCATGGCACAGTCCAAAAAATAAAAGCTGTAGTGGAATACTTCCACAGAAGCACAGTTGCTTCAGATAAGCTGAAGGCTGTACAGCAACAGATGGGCCAGGAGCAACTGCGTTTGAAGCAGGATGTGGCTACAAGGTGGAATTCAACATACTATATGTTGAAAACGTTCATTGAAATTAAGGATCCGGTCATCTCCACCCTGGCACTCATCAATGCACCTCTATCTTCACTGTCCACGGACGAATGGGGAATTGTCCAAGAAACAGTGGACATTATCAAACCTTTTGAGGAGGTCACCGTTGAAGTGAGCGCTGAGAGGTATGTGATTAAAGTGTTAATAATGTTTATTGTAAATTAGAATCACTTTTATTAGACAAATCAGTGTATGCATAAAATTAATTAGACTCCTAACTTCTAACTTTGCTCTAAATGTACATGCACATAATAAGCACAAACTTAATATTTTAAACAAAAAATCTATTTAGTGATGGATTTTTAAATGTATCCTTACTGTTAACAAAGAAGCATGACATTTACTTGTAATAGTACACTGTTATAACTGCTTTTGAGAACATTAGAATAATTTAACTCTATCTGTAAGTTTGTGACTGCCTCCAAAGTGATCCTGATTGCAAGGGGTCTTCAGAGGATTGTTACCCGACATCAAAGAAACCCGTCGACCCACCAACCTGTTCAAAAACTGGTGGACGGCCTGATGGCTGAGATGCAGAAGAGGTTCGGCAAGGTGGAGCAAATTGAAAAGCTTGCTGATGCTACATGTTTGGATCCAAGGTTCAAAAAGCAAGCCTTTGTGAACAACAAGGCAGCAGATGATGCTGTTAAGAGGATCACAGCTGCTGCAGCACACTGTCACCCCAGTCACAGAGAGGAGGAGGAGGAGGAGGGTCAAGATCCTGCTGCGGCTGCCAGTGCAGGGGCCATGTTTTGGGAAGACTTTGATGAGAGGGTAGCAAACACCAGAGCGTCCACTTCATCTGCTTCTGCCACATCAAGCACCTCCACTGCTGCAATGATGGAGATGCGGGCCTACCTGGCAGAGCCACTCCTACCCCGTACATCAGATCCTCTGGCATGGTGGAGGATGTGCTCACCCGTATTTAAAACTCTGTGTGAGGTGATGAAGACACGACTGTGCATTGTAGCCACATCAGTGCCCTCAGAGAATTTTTTCAAAGACTGGGCAGATCATCACAGACAGACGGAACAGACTCAGCCCCTCCAAGGTCCGCGAGCTTGTGTTTCTGAATGCCAACTTGCCTTAGAACAGGCCCTTAATATACTTGTTACTTTTAATTGTGCAATATTGTTGTTGTTAGTTTGGTTTTATTTAACTTTATTATTATTTAACTTTATTTATGTCCCTTAGATGTGTATAGTGTTGTGTATATACTTTAAAGTGTGTTTATAAATAAATATGAAAATTATATCAACATATTGATTGTGTTACACTCTGCCTTAAAATAATAATGATAATAATAATAATAATAATAATAATAATAATAATAATAATAATAATTAATTGTTACTTTGTGTTTTAATTGTCTCACTAATTGTCAAAATGAGTTTTCCAGTCACTTGTCCTCTATCAGCTGTCACGTGACAGGCAGCTCAATCTGACTCTGAACTGGTCTTTGTCGTTCTCGTTCATCCTATCGTTCATTTGTGACAGACAGCTCGGGCTGCATGGTCTCGTTCTCGTTCTCGTTCATCATTCAGGCTGTTTGGCGAGCAGTACGTTCGCTCTCGGATTGGTCTCTCTAGTTCTTCTCCCTGTCACGTGACAGGCAACTCGGTCTCTGAACGGGTCTTCCTTCGTTCGTTCACAGCTCAAGCTGTATCAAGCTCAGCAGTAGTTCGCTCTTGGCTCGGTCTCTTGTTCATTTGTCACGTCATAGCTACCGAGTCACTGTTGCGCTGTTAAACAATGGCAGGGAGGATGTAGGACACAAATCACTTTATTGTGGTGTGTATTTGCTTCCCTACGTTTTCACATGGTTTGAATTGCTTGTGGCATTACCAGTAGTTTTGTTGCCTTCAGTATTTGCTGCTTGAGAATCGCGGACTTTTTTACAACTCCACCTGCTGTAAAAATGAAGGACATGATTCGTTCAAGATTCGTTCACTTTACTGTTCGAGAGTAAAAGACCTGGGTTAATGAAAAGAGTCGAAGTTCCCATCATAAAATTGAGCAATGCTGTAGAAAAATAAATGTATGCTACTTTTGCGCTCCAAGTCCGATTCCGCTAGCCAAGAATGAGGGGAGTTCTCTGATTGGTCAATTCTTGGTAGGCTTGGGTGGGACTTCAGACTGGTCCCCGAGATGCGATTGGTGGATGGGCTCAATTCTTGGTCAATTCTTGGTTACAAGCCAACAGGTGATTGGCCATCACTACCCAGAATTACCAAGAATTACCTCGACCTACGTTTCTGCTCTGAAGATTTGGTTCGCTCGTTAATGACGTCAGCAGATTCTCCCGCTAGACTTGAAATTAAAATTAGTCAGACTCAGCAACCTCTCAGATTCACAATTAAGATGCGTTTGACAACTTACAGGAAAAAATACAGACAGCATCAATTATGTGGATACTGACCTATACTGGAGACAAAATAAGTATCAATGCTGTTGTAAATAATGAATGTATAGCATCGTATAATCCACCTTGGGTATTTCTTAGCTGCAAATATTCCCAGCCACAATGGACATAGTGCATTAACTAGGAACACTTGATAAAGAGGGTAACACCAACATTCATTACTGTATGCTTGTTTTTCTGTTGGATGGATAGCTTGGTTGGTAGATCCTCCGCCTCCAATAAATTTTAATTCTTTCAATGTAAGACCCTTAATGTTTTGTTTTTTTTGTTTGTTTTTTTTTTTTTTTTTTTTTTTTTTTTTTGGAGAAAGGCATCCAACATTTAGTAATTACTTTTAAAGTTACTTTAAATGGAATCTGTCATGCATATTTATGCTCACCGGGTGATGATGGCATCCACTGCATTAAACACATTAAATGGTAAACTGTTAATGCAGACCAAACAAATTCAGCAAAGCAAACCTAAATAAAAACAACATGTCAAATTAACAAAAAAAAAAAATAAAATATTTTATGAGTTTTAGGCAAGGCAAGGCAGTTTATCTGTATAGCACATTTCATGTACAGGACAATTCAAAGTGCTTTACTTAAAACAAAGACATTACAGATATTTAGAAATAGTAAAAGGCATCAACACATAATCACAATAAAATAATAAATTACATTAAAATGATTAAAAGCAAGATAAGTTACCATGCAGATTTCATGCATAGGCGCAAGAGAAAAGAAATGTTTTTAACCTGGATTTAAAAATGTCTACATTTGGGGAAAGTTTAATCTCCACTGGCAGTTTGTTCCATTTGTTTGCAGCATAACAGCTAAATGCTGCTTCTCCATGTTTAGTCTGGATTCTGGTCTGGACTAGTTGACCAGAGTCTTTGGATCTAAGAGCTCTGCTAGGTTTATATTCTCTGAACATAACACAGATGTACACTGTGTGCAGAATTATTAAGCAAATGAGTATTTTGACCACATTATCCTCTTTATGCATGTTGTTCTACTCCAACCGGTACAGGCTTGAAAGCCTACTACCAATTAAGCATATCAGGTGATGTGCATCTCTGTAATGAGAAGGGGTGTGGTCTAATGACATCAACACCCTATATCAGGTGTGCATAATTATTAGGCAGCTTCCATTCCTTTGGCAAAATGGGTCAGAAGAGAGATTTGACAGACTCTGAAAAGTCAAAAATAGTGAGATGTCTTGTAGAGGGATGCAGCACTCTTAAAATTGCCAAGCTTTTGAGGAGTGATCATCGAGCAATCAAGCGTTTCATTCAAAACAGTCAACAGGGTCACAAGAAGCGTGTTGAAAAAACAAGGCGCAAAATAACTGCCCATGAACTGAGGAAACTCAAGCGTGAAGCTGCCGAGATGCCAATGGCCACCAGTTTTGCCATATTTCAGAGCTGCAACATCCCTGGAGTGCCAAGAAGCACAAGGTGTGCAATACTCAGGGACATGGCCAAGGTAAGGAAGGCTGAAAAACGACCACCAATGAACAAGACACACAAGATAAAACGTCAAGACTGGGCCAAGAAATATCATAAGACTGATTTTTCTAAGGTTTTATGGACTGATGAAATGAGAGTGAGTCTTGATGGGCCAGATGGATGGGCCCATGGCTGGATCAGTACAGGGCAGAGAGCTCCACTCCAACTCAGACGCCAGCAAGGTGGAGGTGGGATACTGGTATGGGCTGGTATCATCCAAGATGAGCTTGTGGGACCTTTTCAGGTTGAGGATGGAGTCAAGCTCAACTCCCAGTCCTACTGCCAGTTTCTGGAAGATACCTTCTTCAAGCAGTGGTACAGGAAGAAGTCAGCATCGTTCAAGAAAAACATGATTTTCATGCAGGACAATGCTCCATCACACGCATCCAAGTACTCCACTGCGTGGCTGGCCAGAAAAGGTTTAAAAGAAGAAAAAATAATGACATGGCCTCCTTGTTCACCTGATCTTAACCCCATAGAGAACCTGTGGTCCCTCATCAAATGTGAGATCTACAGGGAGGGAAAACAGTACACCTCTCTGAACAGTGTCTGGGAGGCTGTGGTTGCTGCTGCACGCAATGTTGATCGTGAACAGATCAAGACACTGACAGAATCTATGGATGGCAGGCTTTTGAGTGTCCTAGCAAAGAAAGGTGGTTATATTGGTCACTGATTTGTTTTTGTTTTGTTTTTGAATGCCAGAAATGTATATTTGTAAATTTTGAGTTGTTATATTGGTTTCTCTGGTGAAAATAAATAAGTAAAATGGGTATATATTTGGTTTTTGTTAAGTTGCCTAATAATTATGCACAGTAATAGTCACCTGCACACACAGATATCCTCCTAAGTTACTAAAACTAAAAAAGCCCCACTCCAACTTCCAAAAATATTCAGCTTTGATATTTATGAGTCTTTTGTGTTCATTGCGAACATAGTTGTTGTTCAATAATAAAATTAATCCTCAAAAATGCAACTTGCCTAATAATTGTGCACACACTGTATTCTGGGCCTAAACCATTCTGGGATTTGTAAACAAGCAGAAGGGTTTTAAAATCTATTCTGTGACTGACTGAAAGCCAGTGTAAAGATTTCAAAACTGGTGTGATGTGTTCAGATCTCTTAGTCCTGGTTAAAACTCTAGCAGCAGCGTTTTGGATGAGCTGCAGATGTTTAATGCTCTTTTTAGGAAGTCCTGTTAAAAGACCATTACAGTAATCCAGCCTACTGGAGATGAATGCATGGATGAGTTTCTCTTGGTCTTTCTGGGAGACTAAACTTTTAATTCTGTTGATGTTTCTGAGCTGGTAAAAAGCTGTCTTAGTGACAGCTTTGACGTGGCTGCTGAAAGTCAGATCTGAGTCTATCAACACTCCCAGGTTACGAACTTGGTCGGTGATTTTAAGAGCCCGAGTCTCCAGGTGTTTGCCAATGCTGACCCTCTTCTCTTTGCTACCAAACAGAATAACCTCAGTTTTGTCTTCATTTAATTGTAGGAAATTCTCCCTCATCCAGGTGTTTATTTGCTCCAGACACTGACACATTAAGTGTATTGGACTGCAGTCATCTGGTGACAGAGACACATAAACTTGTGTATCATCTGCATAACTTTGATAACTAATGCTATAGTTCTGTAATATTTTACCCAAAGGGAGCATATACAAGTTGAACAGAAGAGGTCCAAGGACTGACCCCTGGGGGACTCCACAAGTCATGGCCACTCGCTCGGATTCATAGCTGCCGATCATAACAAAATAACTCCGGCCTTCTAAATAGGACCTGAACCAGTTAAGAACCAGTTCAGGTAAACCGCTTTTACACTACTTCTCTGTTTCTATTATAAGTATTTGTAGTTTTAACAAAAAAATTTGGTTATAATCACTTATTTTTGTTGTAAATATAACAAAAACATTCTGTTTAATGATTTACAAAGGTTCTCTGTGATTTTAACAAAAAAAGATATGTTTCAATTCTTTAGGGATTTTACACACAAAAAAATGTTGGGTTATTTTTTTAACCCAACAGCTGGGTTGAGACTGTTGGGTAGTTTAATTGGGTTGTTTTCATTAAGTTGGGTAATCTAAGAACCCAACTTGCCGGGTTATTGTTGTTGGTAGTTGAGTTATTAGCTGTTGGGTTGAATTTCCCATTATACTGTGTTGGGTCATTTGGGACTACCCAACATGTTGGGTCGATGTTCGCGCATGCGCGACAAACAGTACCGTTACCCCACCGGTTGCAGCCGTTTGGCCAGAGTCCTGGGTGAAGGGAAGGAGAAGCCCGAGAATATCTTACCGGAGCGACACTACTTTACACAGCGAGGTTTGTTACATTTTCACTATTGTTTCATGTATATGAATCATATGTATAAAGTTTATTTTAGTAACCGTGTATATTTGTAATATGAACGTCTGTAGCAGTGATTGTTAGCTCTCGGTCATTTGTAGTTAGCGATGGCTTGTGAGAAACGTTTTTTAACGGTTAGCACGCGCCGCATTAGCCAGCTTGAGTTTGCCAGAGATGTAACTTCAGTGGAAGGGGTTTCATCAAAGTTTGTGAAGGAATGGGTTGAAAGAGCTTGAGTTGTTTGTTGCTTTGTCCCTGTAGAGATATTTACCTACTTTCATTTCTCATCATAGGTCGGAATCAACATGGTTGAATACTTGGACCAGGCAAAAACATCAAGATCCTGCCCCTATGTCCTCCTGCTGGACAGCGGGACGCAGTATTCCCAAGCGTTCTCTGTTATCTCGGGGAGGACAAAACACCCCTTTTTTTCTGGAGATATTGTGTTTAGATAGTATAGTTTTTTTGTTCTGAAAAGATTAAGTACCTGTTCCCCTGTTTTTAGATAGAAATTACTTAGTGTTATGATAAGATATATGTGTATTACAATTTAAGATATTTATAAGAAAATATCCAATGTTTTAAAATATTTAATGTTAATAAGTTTGTGGTATTTATTGTGTTAAGTATTCACTGTTCTCTATTTTAATAGAAAATTTTGTTGCTTAAAATATTTTGTGGACTCTAAAGTTTAATAAAAAAAAAATTGAATTTTTTGTGTCAATATATTTAATCAATATATAATGACCATAATATTTAATTATATTGATTAGAAATTGGCAACCCAAATGATTGGGTAGAAAGAACCCAGCAGTAAAGTCAAATTGACCCTATGGTTGGGTTATTAGAACAACCCAACTGTTGGTTTAGGGAAACCAACCCAACTTGTTGGGTCAAAATAACCCAGCATGTGTTCTGTCCAATATTTAACCAGTGTTGGGTTAAAAAATAACCCATTTTGGGTTGTTTTTAACCCAACATTTTTTAGTGTGTACATAGCTTTTTTGTAAATTTCTTACAGTGTACATCTATTAGTTGTGCACTTTTGCATGCATATTGTCATTTATGCAGTACTAACTGAACAAACTGCAGCTGAATGAGGAGCAAAATTTAAACAAAATGATGTTTGGAAGGAAGGACAAAATGTTGCAGCGGCTGGATGGCGTAAAGAACAAGGCTGGCTACAAAAAAAGGAAGGAGGTTGTGAACAAAGTCTACAACAATGAGCAGACAATAACATTTAAGTAATTTTGTAAAAATAAAAAACAACTGAAGTGTAAAGTTGATCATTTCAAGTGTGTTAAGAGCAAAACCTACTTTTATTCTTTGCTGGAAAAAAGAACATTGAAACAATGTTGCTGTTATTTCTATTCAGTATTTTTATGAAAAAATGACCAATAAAACCAATTTAAAGTAACATTTATGCTTAAATGCATTCAGTTGCACTTATAGTCTGGCCGGCTTTCCCCACAGAAGTTTTTTTTGTTGTTGTTGTTTGTTTATTTTATTTTTGTTATCAATTCTTTGTTAAAAGAACGTACAAAATGTAAATGTATAGCTTGTGGAAATTGTGATTAACTTTTGGAATCTATCAGCCACATTGATTGTTGATCAGAAAAGTTCATTTAAAGCTCAGTGACTATGAACACCTCTTACATAATTCATTTTAAATTCAATGGTAAATTTATTTACATTTTCTATTTTATGTTTTAATGTTTATTTAAGAGAGCAAAGCACAGCTAAAGGACAAGTAACCATACTGATGGATCCATATGCTTTTCCAGTAAAAGCCTCTGCATTAATGGTATTTTTACACAAGTGCAAGTCTGAGAAAATTGAGTGAAATAAGGAATTGTAAAAGTGTTTGAGGTGAAACAGTTATATGAAAATGCTGTCAATTAAAGCCCCCGAAGACACAGAAACTACACAGAAAAACTTATGTGACAAAAATGATAATATTTTAATTCAATGTGTCTGCTATGTGAGCGTTACTTGAATGTGTCCTTTCTACTATATAATATATACTTTCTTATACTTGAAGGTCTAACCTTTGCACAGGATATTTTTCAGGAGTGGTGCAAATGAGTAAAATGGTATTAAAGCGATCAGTAGGACCAATGTGAAGGGCTGGTGTAAACCAGTTAACATCTCAGACAAAGAGTTCTAGGCTCAAATGGCCTTTTCCTCTAACAGAGAGAACATAAACCAAAGTCTATCTCGTCCACCCTCCTGCAATTTGGTTAATGATTTTTTTCCCCTAAGGATCATGTCCAAACTAACTCTGTAGCCACTCTGAAATATTGCTTTAAATGATTAATATATATATATATATATATATATATATATATATATATATATATATATATATATATATATATATATATATATATATATGGTCACAATAGAGAAACATGAGAAATTAAACATATTTATATTAATAATCTGAATCATCATGTGGAAAAATTTGCAACACGTTTAAAAAGGTCCATAGAAACATAGGTTGGTTGTTTGTGACACTTGTAGGAGGATCAGCTGGTCCTCAGTTCTGGCTTACTGTCTGGTGCTGATAGTCTGGATCCTTGTGTCTGACCACAAGGACTTGTGTGGCTACATGTTGGTAGGTGTTGGGGCTGCTGACAAAGGGCCCTGCACTGTGTCCTTCCTCTTTGAAAAAAGTGAGAAATATCTCCCTTTCTCTTCATTCTTCTATCTTTCTATTTAAAACAAGACTGGTTACAGCATTAATTTCCCCACATTTTCATGCTGTACCTTACTTTAAAATCAGCTGGAGGCCTTTCTAGTCTTCTTTTAAAATGATACTGCATCATGTAGCTCCGGCTACTTTAGTCAGTGCAAAGTAACTTTGATACTGAGGTACTTGGAGCATCTTTATAGTTTATTTTTTAAGCTCCAATGTGAAAATCTTGATTCGCTAAGTTGATGTGTAGTCCCTGAATACACTCACTAAATATGACATGGTTTCCCCACATTATTTTGAATCTAGTGCTACATCAAGGTCAGATTTTAGGGCTCTGTCTTTGCCACGGGTTAAAAAATTAGCACATAAATTCTGAGGACAACACATTTTATTATCATATCGCTGGATCAAAACTTGAAAACATACAGAGCGTTTATTACAGTTATTTTTACTGTGCAATTAAATTTCTTTACAGTCTCCTTTGTATTTAATCTTTATGGAATCTCTAAAGCCTGTAAAATTGCTTGAGTTAAAGTTGCTGCACAAGCCACATAAATCATTCCACACACAGCATACTGGCAGCAGACTGCCTCAAAGACCTTTTATTAGGTCAGTTTGACACTGATTCTACAAAACATCATTTCTGTATTTGTAGTTTGGAAATTTACATGCAGATAAAGTTTTGATTCGTTTATTGTTTATTAAAAATATGCAGATCACAGATAAATATTTAACGCTGATCTATGGCAGAGTGTCCGTTTTATTTAGAGAGTATTTACATTAAAATTGGAGGAGGAATTACAGAAGAAATATTTGTTTTTCTTGCATAAAAATCCAGTTTAGGAAACGAGAATCTAAAACAGACATGACTCCAGACTATCTTTCTTCCATTGGGATGCTTTGCCAGGTGTTTATTACAACTTTATTCACTGTTCTTTTCCTTCTGAACCTTTCCAACTTTGTACTGAGCAAGTGAAACTTAGCTGGATTAGACTGAGCTCAGGTAACTTAAATTCTACTTTCTTTACCTTCCAAAACTGCTGGGCTGACTTTGTAGTATTTATATGATTACTTGTGGTGTGAAGGTTCATCCAACCAGTTTAGTTGCATCAGGCTTTATTTAAAAAGAGAGTCTCAAGCTACAGGTTTCATTTACCTGCTTTCATCTTCTATCACAGGATCAGTGAACATGGATTTTCATTTTAGGGACTGAAGCTTTCACTTTAACAGCAGGACTCATATTCAGTCATTTAACTTACACTTAAGTTAAAGGAAGAACATTGTTAACATCACTATTTCTTAAGCAGGTATTTTTGGTTTTATTCATAGCAAAATAAATCTAGTGGTCCTCTTAAGATTCTTAATTTGGGATGACTGGACGTTTAAGGTGGTTTTGCACAGACGAGGTAAGGTTTGGGACTGCGAGTGCCTCCCAATATGATCTCCAAACTGGGCTGCTGCCCTGCAGGTGCACAGAATGAAAATCTCTGCAGGAGGGAGGTGAAAAAGAGGAATAACTCCATCCTGGCCAGCTGTTCTCCGAGGCAGACACGCTGACCTGACAACACAAGAGTTTTCTTCATTATATTCATAATATATTCATGGAAGATTGTTTATAGAAATACTATTTGTTTGCTGAAATAAACAGTATCACAGACAATGAATTTGGGTGAAGTTCCCGTTTATTTTCCATTTTATCTTATAGTATGCGCTGATGACGGGTCACATTTATGATGAAAATAAAAGGTGCAAATAGCAAAAATGTGATAGCAGTAAAAATTGTGTCATTCTTCCGCACCCGAGCTAATTAAAAAACCCCACATCGCCTGTGGCTGCAATTTAATACACCTGGTGCTCCTCTTTACTGCCACCCAGTATGATAATACAAACCAAAAAACGCAAGTGACACTAAAAAACAACAAATGGCTCCTACAATGATGATAATAAAAAAAGAGAAATCTCTTCTGCTTAGCTGTTTGAAATCTGTCTTGATGGAGGACTAACCTGCACTGCACCTGCATGTTCATCTTTTTATTTAATCTTCTTAAAGCACTTTTTTTTTAAAGAAAAAAACTGACAGTAGGAGGATTGTAGTGTCTGACTAACCTGCAGAAAAAGGAATGAAGGCCTCCCTCTCCCTAAATTTACCGTCCTGGTCCAGAAAATGTTGAGGGTTGAAGGTATATGGAGTCTCCAACATCTGTTTATCATGTAGGACCGAGTGAAGTGTTGGTATAATCATAGTGCCCTGAAGAAAACACACAATTACAAGAGTAAAATAAATGTTGTCATTTATCTTAGCTATCATATATTTGTTAAAGAAAAGAAATAATAATAAAAAAAATTAAGTTTAGCTTTTCATCATGACTTGTATCACCTGAAATTCCTTCAAAGATTGTACAATTACAATAAAACATGTATAATGCATTTAGCTCCACTGGTTAAGCAGCCGCCTCATATACAGAGGCTACAGCTCCTCAATGCGGCTGGCCTGGCTTCATCACTATGAAATACTGCCACAAGTTCTTCTGTTTGTTTTTTTTTTTCAGATTGTTTTCACCAAAAATCTCATCATTACAATCGTTCAAGATGTTCTTCAGAGCAAAATTCATCCTTGAAGATGATGGTTCTCCTTCCACGTTTTAATAATACATTGGAAAGTTTTGAGACTTTCAGAAATCTCTTAAGTTATTTGTCTACTTGATGCAGATCCATTGTGAATGAATCACATCATTTCCATGATCACAGTTTAAAGAATGAAAAGTTGCCTTGAGCAGGGTTAAATAAGTTATTTCTAGTTGAGACATATGCATCTGGAGCATTTTTCTATAGGAGGTTCTTACTTTTTTACTTATTTAAATCCAGGCATTTATTTTAACTATGATGTAATTAGTAATTCATCATACTGAGTTCCTAGTCAGAATGAAGCCACCATTAAACATTTATATCAGCTGAAACATGAGTCAGTATGAATAACATGAAGAGTATGATCAAGAGACGTCATTAACCAACTATTACCAGCTATTTATTTATTAACTGGAGTTAATTGAAGAATACAGAATTATTTACCTTTGGGATAGTGTACTTGTCCAGTGTGGTGTCCTTGTTTGTCATGTGAGCTACATTTAGAGGGAGGATTTCATCCATTCTCTGTATCTCATGAATGACGTCATCAGTGTAGGGCATGTTTTCTCTGTCAGACACAGACACCTGTCTGGATGAACCAATCACAGCATCTATCTCAGCCTGGACTCTCTCTGCACACAGTGACAACAGGGAAAAAATATGATGTATAGATGACAAAAGGACTGACATGTGAGAGGCCACTGGCAATATAAAGTCAAGGGAAGCTGCTCATAAGAGAATCAGGTAGGCAGATATTACTCATACACACACCTTGTATATCAGGGTTGTTGATCATGTATAGCAGCCCCCAGAGTAAAGTAGTTGTGGTGGTTTCAGTTCCAGCAGGGAACAGATCCAGGGTACAATAACACAAAACTGCTGAGGGTAAAACTTGAGTCCTGGTCCTCCGTCTATCAGCAAACAAGAGACATATGTAAGAATTTAATGTATTTAGATTTAAAAAAGAAAAAAAAAACAGGTAACACTCACCTTTTCCATCTCAATGAGGAAGGAGTCGATGTAGTCTCTTGGAGATGAGGGGTCAAGGTCCGCTCTGTGTTCTTTGATTTTGAGTTCAACAAAGTCAATAATCTTTAGTACCACACAAAATATCTCCTGATGAGGTCCAGGTATCCTCTTCATCAGCCAAGGAATTGTGTTGTACACCTACAGAGCATGGAGACAAATACCAGATCCTCTCAGTCTGTGAACACTATAGCTGTTATTCACTTAAGCTTGTACTGCACACCTGGTGGGGTGGGTAGGTGGATTGATACCTTTAATACACCGAATAATTCTAATCACCAGTTCTGCACTTGCTGTCTTTAGATTGGCTCACCTGTGTCATAAAACCTCCCTGTAAACGCACAATGTCATTCAAGCCCTGAAGAATAGACTGGTACTGCTTGTCATTGTACTCAAATCGATTCCCAAACACCAAGCAGCAGATGATGTTGGAAACAGCGTTGTTTATCAGTGTCTGGCCATTAAAAGGCTTGCCTGTAAAATAAAAAAGGGAACAGAGATTAAGTAAAACCTTACGTCAAAATAGTAAGTGTGTGATGAGCCACAGAAAAATATCAAGTGTTTTCCAGTAAACTCATTCGTGCCTTGCTGGTCTGCAAAGGCCTCTGTGAGATATCGGCACTCCTGCTGGATGAATACTTCCAGGGTCTTCTTGCCCAAACCAAAGTTTCTGAGTGTATGAAGAGCAAATCTCCTCCACTGTTTCCATGGATTACCATGTGACGTCACAAGACCTTACAAGAAATTAAAGAAATATATATAAAAACATTGAGATTATTGGTTGTGGATGTAGGTAAATTTAGCAACTTTTCTAAACAAAATGTAACAAACAATACCGTTATTTCCAATTAATTCTTCAAAGATTGGTGTAATAGGTCGATCTGTGAAGTCTTCTCCTCGTTGGACCAGGGCCTCTTTCACATGTTTGTAGCCATTAATGATCACAGCCCTTTTGCCAAAGAGATGAAGGCTAAAAATATTCCCATATTCCTCTGCAAACTGAACACAGAAGATGTATTTGTGTTTAACTGATATTTGGCATTTTCAGTGTCAAAATATATCCAAAAGAAAATCTAAATCTAAATACAATAGCACATGCATGTTTTTTTCACTGAATTTAAATCTTTCCTTATACAAAATGTAATAAATAATCATTTTTTTATGATGAGCTTTTCATTTGAAACAATGGCCATTGCTGTTGTGTTGCGTGGCATAGATATGTCTTAAAAGTATTTAAGATGTTATTAAATTCCAGAGCTTAGAAAAGTTTGTACAAATGATGTATGGGTTTTAATATTTTGAAGAAATAATTAAATACATATAATACAACATAAAAAATGCATAAATTTACTTTTACCTGAATCTGGTTGCGGCATGATCTGAATCAAGCTTTTCATTTTGTCCAGTAGGATCCACAACAAATACCTGGCTGCTTGGTGCATGCAGATACTGTAAAAAATGTTTAGCTTAATACAAAAAAACTTGTGTTGAATGCTTGGATTAATTATCTCTACTATTGATGTAAAAAGACAAACCAGAAACATCCAGTGGTTGTTGTTGATGTTCAGAAAACTAATAACTGAAATGTTTTCCTCAAAGTTGACCTACAATAGAGCATCTGACATTAGCTTATAAACAATACATTAGGTTGAAGAGTTTATTATACATAATCAAAATGTAATTTAAATGTACCTTTGGGAGGCTCTGTCGACGTATCTCTGTTCTTGTAACATTCATTATCACCCCTGCACTGTAGTGGTTTAATACATATATACTGTGTCCAGGTCCTCTGTTTTTCACTGCCACTTGAAAGAAGCACTCAATAGTCTAAAAAAATAACTAAGGATCACAAACTGGAATTTAACATGTGACACATTATAAGAAGTTTGTAATAAGCACTAACAATTTCAGACAATAAGTCTTCAATGAAATATCAACTTTTAGGTGAAATCAAACTAAATAAACAGGGTTTTTGGAATGGATGGGGATACATATTGTATTATATATACACAATGGGACAAACATGTACAGTAAAATGCCAATATGAATGAATTTTCTTTTTTTTTTTGGGGGGGGGGAGACCTGCGGACATGTTCTTGTCCCTGGGGTGCCTAGCCTTGGTGTTGGGTTGGCGTGGCCCACGGTGGTTTTGCCTGGGGCGGTCGGGCCCCGTCGGGTTCCTGGGTGGGGCTTTGCTGGGGGGAAAGGGTGGCCCTTGGGCCTGTGGGGCGCCTGCCCTCCGTGCGGCCCGCGCCGCAGCTCCCGGCGCCCGCTGGGCCTGCTCACCATCGCCCTGGGCTGCCCGGTGCCCCTGCCCCGTCGCGCCGGGGGTTCCGGTCTGGGGACCCCTCTGCTCTGGTCCGGGTGGGCCGCTGCTCTGTCTGCTTTGGCTGTCCTGGGCTTGGTGCTCTGTGGATCTGCTTGGCCTTTGGGGCCTCGGGCTCCCCCCGTCCCCCGCTGATGCTTCGGGGTGCGGCGTGATCGCGGCCCCCTTGCGGGTACACATTTCCTCCCTGTTGCATGGCCACACATGCATATTAACACGTGCATGCTCACAAACGTGCTCGTCTCTCCATCCGCTTCTCACTAGATGTAGCTGATGTTTGTGTGTCGGTACGTTCATCTGCAGGTACGTTTGATGACTATTGTAATTTTTTATATTATCATCATTCTATCTTTCTTTCGGTATCATGTAGTACTGTGGTAGTTTATGTTGTTGTTGTTTTTTTTTTGTGATATGTTCTGGGCAGCATAGACAACTGTTATTTCCACATTTTAATCCTGTCCTTTTCTCCCTTTTTTTTTTTTTTTTCTCTCTCTCTCTCTTCCTCTATCTCCCTGTCAGGTTCGGCACTGACATATAAGACTAAAGAAAATAAGATTACAATAAAAATAATAAAAATATCAAGGGCAGCCATGTATATAACATGTCTCCCTTGGTAGAGCAAATCTGTCAAGTAAAATATGGCACACAGACCACCGTTCTGTATGTTAGGATGCTGGACAGGACAGGGTTAAAAAAAAAAAAAAAAAAAAAAAAAAGATGCCAATATGAATAATATGCCATTATAAAGACAATACATGTGTAATAAAATACTTGGCACATTTTATATGTGAAGACAATGTTTCTCAGTTGGTGCCTGTTTGCAAGAAGAAATTGTGAGAATTTATCTCTCCTATAAGCCACTTGTGTGGCTGCAGCGTTTTAAATTCAGAGTGGTGTAAAATGTAGGATGTCCTTTTGAAACTGGAATTGATAACAGCAACTGTCACAGTCTGTCCTGCCGCTTCTCCAGCAATCCCCTGATTCTCCACACCTGTCCCTGATCCCAGCTCTCCAATCCACACAACCTGTCACACCTGTTACCCATTGTCTCACTAGTCCTTATATACTCCAGCACCACAGTCACTCCCTGTCGGACCTCGTTCAAGCACATTGAACCTTTCCACTTCCCCATCCCGGTCCTGACTCCCCAAGTTATCCTCTTGGACTACTGCTGAACTCCGTGATCAGAAGGACTCCTGCTTCAGCCCGTTATTAAGTGGTGAATAAAGCCTGTTAAACCTGTCTGGTCTCAGAGGGGTCCTTCATAACAGCAACCACCACCTCTGTTGCTTTTTTCTTCCATAGTGCTTGTATCCAGAGATGCCAGTAACGCGTTACAAAGTAACGCGTTACAGTAATCTGACTACATATTTTAACAAAATATAATCTAACGCGTTAGGATGTCCTACAATGTAATCAAATTACCGTTACTCTTCATATTCGTCCTGCGTTACTTCGGCACTCCCCACTCCTTTCACATATGATTTGAAATCAAGCGCCGTGGACGAAAGTGTATTTATCTAACTCAACACACCTTCTCATTAACGGTGGTACAGAAATTTTATGTACTCGTAAGCATGCAGTTACCTTTCTTCGCTGAAACTTGATCTTTTTTAAATCGACAAACACAAATCATTCACTGCACATGACTTTAGAAAAAAATATGATATAGAAACTTATTACCCTGGTGCATGATGGGAGGTCCGCCTCTCCACTTCCCTCATCAGAACCTATTCCAAACCGAATTGATTTTTTTTTTTAATAAGTCCGTTACTATTTCATTATTTTCTCATGTGTAAACGTAAAACATAATGCAGATTTGTCTTATGCTTTTTTTTTTTTTTTTTTTTCGTTTTTTTTTCCCCCGTAATTTTCAAAACTTGCAAGCTGCCTCTGGAACTGAGGTGGACGTTAAAGTCCGGTTATCGGAGAACGTGACATGAACTCATGTATTTACTTATGATGGTAGGGAAGAAGCACTGAATGATTTACAAAGTTAATAAGAGACTGACTATGTTCATAGAAGGTGAAAAACAATTAAAAGTTACAAGTTGCAAAACATTGTAAAGTCACCATTCGTAACTAATGCACTTTCAGTAAAGTATATGCGAAAAAAAATCGATTGTCATTTTTTTGTTTGGGGGGTTTTAACTAATAAAGTAACTAGTAATCTAACTTAGTTACTTCTAAACCTTAGTAATCAGTAAAGTAACTAGATTACTTTTTAAAGAAGTAATCAGTAATCAGTGGTCAGATTACTTTTTCAAGTAATCTGTGGCATCACTGCTTGTATCTGCATAAAAAAAAAGATTCCACAGTATGATATAGAATAGCACCCACAGATTGTTGGGGAAACGATAACAATAATGATAAACTATTTTTATACAATACCTTTTCCTGATTGGTTGCTTGATTGTCGGATGGACTTGAGGCATCATCCTTTCCAGCACGCTTTATCCGAGTATCTTTGTATTTTGCTTTAGGCCTTCTGCAAGACAGTTTTGGCACTGGCATTTTCTTTGGTGGCTCCCACCCAGCTCCCTCTCTGTCTGTCTCCTGGAAATAAAATCCTGGTTCACCACCAACTTCCTAAAACTGAACAGTAATAAAACTGAAATTCTCCTCATTGGCACCAAATCCACCCTTTCAAAAGTTAATAGTTTCTCCCTCACCATCAACAGCACCTCAGTTTCCCCTCAGGTCAAGAGTCTGGGTGTCATCCTCGACAGCACCTTATCATTCACCTCACACATCAATAACATCACCCGCTCAGTCTATTTCTATCTGCGCAATATCAACCGCCTTCGCCCCTCCCTCACCCCCCACACCACTTCTATCCTGGTGCACAGCCTTGTTGCCTCCCGCCTGGATTACTGTAACTCTCTCCTCTTTGGCCTCCCACAAAAATCCCTTCAGAAACTCCAAATGGTTCAGAACTCTGCTGCCCACATCATCACCCGAACTCCTTCCTTTCATCACATCACTCCCATCCTGCAAGAACTCCACTGGCTTCCCATCAAGTACAGGATAGAATACAAGATCTTCCTCCATACATACAAATCCCTACATAAACTCTCACCCCCTTACCTCTCAGATCTTCTCCACATAGTCACCCCTTCCAGATGTCTTCGCTCACTTTTTATAGACGTTGGAGTACTGGTGGTCAAAGAGTCAGGTAAGTTATTTTGGATTATGTGTTCTTTGTATCTGCCTTGCAGAGAGCCATACATTTTTTGTATGAAATCAGCTGGACGGAGGTACTTTTTCTTCTGCAGGATGGAATGTTTCACAATCCTGAACCACATCTCAACTTGGCAGTTTGTTTCTCGGGTCTTCTGGGTTTCTGTTGTTCCATTGCTGACTCTATCTTTGGCATATCTAGACAGATTGCCAAGTAACACCCCACTCCACAGTGGAAATATGCCTAGATAGTGGTCAAAAAGAACATCCAGTATTCCAGGACAGGCATAACAGTTTTTGATCCCCGTTTCTGACTGCAATTCAATCTGACATTTTGTCTGGTGATAAACAGCCTGAAAGTCGCTGGTAAATAGAGATTGTCCAGATACTGTCTTTGCATTTCTGTTTGTTTCACATTCATGGTCATCATTGGTTCCTTCCACATGCCCGTCTTTAAAGTCTTTGATATGGCCTATCCACATGTCCAGACTTCTCTTGGCATGTTTGACCAGATCACTGTCCTCGGCTGCAGTGAAAAGCACACACATGTTTTTGATCCATGCTGGTACTGTTCAACAGCTTTAAGAATGTGGGCAGAGCAAAGATGTCATACAGTGAACTTGTGAAGATCACTGCTGGACTTTTTCATTGCTACCACATCATGGGCTCTTTCAAGATAGGCAAAAACACTCTCCTTGTTGAAAGACAGTAGCATCACTATTCATTAGTGGACAGCTGTAATCTGTCTCTACCTGCCTTTCCCTACGTGATGTACACTTGGAAACGTCTCTGACTGTTTCCATCAACCAATACGTAAGAGTTGGGATGGAATGTTCATTGGATACTAACTCAGAGATGGGGAGAGGTGGCCTATCTTTGCCCTTCCCTGGCAGTACAAGAACATAGTAGAGTACTCTTTTTTTTTATTAGGAATCTTTGAAACAACTCCGCCAGTAGCATCAAGGTGGAGGGTAACTAGCGTGAGTTTGAGATGCTCCACTAAAATCTGTATACTTGCATCCATGTACATATGAAGGCCAAATGGGTCCACCTGCAGGTTCTGTATGTAACCACCTGAGGAAATGTTGGTACTGCACTGGTACTGTGTTTGTATTAGCTCCAGAAAAACATCATCATGGAGTCGCATACTTTTTTTCAATTCAGATGATATCATTTTCAAGACATCCTTAGTTAGACTCCTTGTGATATTGCCTGCAGAAATTTCATCCTTGTGTGTTTTGCTGAGCTGGTGATAATGGTAGTTGCTCACACCTTTTTGAAGAGCTCTGGCAATTTCCCCTCGTCTTCTGTAGCTTGCAGGATGGAATTTCCTTTCATTTTTTGGATGGGTGACTTCACCATATCTGAGCACTTTGATTGTTGTGTTTTCTTTCATAGTTCCAGGCTTTTGTTTTCTTATGAACACATACAAAGCTTTGCATCTCTTAAATGTGCACACTGCAGATACATGTAGGAAGGGTGAGATTACAGCAAGGGTTGGTTTGCATGAACTCTTTGGACAGTATGTCTGTCCATGGTCGCCTAAGGCTTGTTGTGCCTGGCAAAGGTTTTATTTTATTCCATGCCCCTCTTTTAATAACAATGTTGAAAACCTTAGGTCCAGGTTTTGTTGCTCTAAACTCTACCGATTTCAGAGAGCCTCTGTCATCCTTTCTTCTCCCTCTGACGTTGTCTATCTCTGCCTCTGTATCACCTGGTAGATTCTCCTCTTTTACTTGTGTGTCACTTTCTGCAGGGGTAGGAGAGCATCTCTCTTTCGTTCTTCTAACTGTCATTTCTTCCTCTGTATCTGGTAGCTGTTTGGATTCTTCCATTTTTTTCTCTTGCTGCTTCTCTCCTTCTTGTTTCATCAATACCTGTCCTCTAATCTCTCTTCTGTTTTGGCTCCATATAACATACAACCATTTACAGAGTTTTTCTGAATCAGCATTAAAAAGCTGCTGAGCTAAAGAAGACCATGTTTCCGAATTAGTTGTAATTTTCTTTTCTCCAAAGCCATGTGTAACAAATGCCTGTATCACTACATTTATCCCTCCTGCTTTTTTCCAGAGATCTGTTTCTGCTCTTTGTCCTTTCTTTAATCGCCCCATGATAATCCGAAGGACAATATGTTGTACAGAGGAAATACACAGTTAGTGTCCTGCTGCTTCATCGTGGTCTCAATGAAAACAATTTAATGGGAAATCTGACCTCCTACATAACATAACCACCCATGATAATAACATATGTCTTGCATATGAGTATATAAACACCACACCATGAACAAGTAAACCACACTAAAGAAGGGACATAAACCTTTGACTCAGTACAGCCAAAAGGCAAGAACTATTGTACTCAACTACAGACAACACACACTGACTTATTTGCTGTCACATGCATAAGCTATACACTGAAATGGACAAGTAACATTATTAAGGACATAAGTAAACTCTGTCTAACAAGCCTTGACAGCTGAATTGTGGATTATAATCAGCTGCAGCATGTGCAGAAATAAGAATGATTATATATGAATTTGGGATAAAAAAAAATATCTTACCCTATAGTTCTGTTGGGGTTATACAAAAACAATGACAGCTATAAACTTTATACCACTGTATCAATCATATTTGATACGTCAGGCATTTATGTTAATTTTGCAACAAGAATATTTCTTTTAGAAACTAAAACAAATGGGGTCCACTGCATTTGCAATATTTTAAACATTTCAATTGGTTTGATTTGTTATTTTTTTCAAACAGTAACCTGTTTACAAACGTATTGGCCATTATATTATATTATATTGCCTTGTGGTAGAAATTGCCTTAATTTCCTCTCAGAATTGAAGATGATAACACACCTTATAATAGCCAATTAATGTTTTGTGTGAAAACTGATGAGCTATGTCAATAATTAGCAGGGAAGTCATTGGAAGATCCAAGTGATGAGAGCAAGTTGTATAAACCTAAAACATAAACACACCAAATGTATATTAATGATGACATTTCTGTCTTTAATTAGCTTAATTAAATAATTAAACATTTAATTTGGTATTGGGTTCGGCATAATGCAGATTGCATCATGAAATGCATACAATAACTGAGGGATTTACAATTACTTTCTAAACCTGCAGTATCATATTCGATTTACACATTTTTGACGTAGTTTTACTATAAACTTTGATACGCTTCAATACAGTTTTACTCAGTTTTGTTTAACACAAGAAATGATGTGTGAGGTAAATTAGCACATTTAAGAAGCAGACATATGTTTATTCAACACTTAAAGAAAAAAGAAAAACTACTATATGGCAATTATTCACACTTTTATACGGAATCATACTGTAGCCTACTTCTGTCAGCTGCAGGTGAAGTCTGGTAGGTTGAAGACGATGAAGATCTCCAATAAAAGGGAGAGCATGCGGACCAGGAGGAAAGTTTCTTGGTTTTCTGTTCTTCAAAATATTGCTCAGTAGCAGAAAGACAAATATCAAAATACTCTTGGTGTCTAACCACTCCAAGCCAAGAACGCTGAATATTGCCTCCATTTCTTCGCTTCACCTGTGACAGAACGACTGAACAGACTGCCGTCAAGCCAGCCGCTCCAGCATTTTAAGTGCGTCGGTATTGTAGGCTTTAGGGATGTGACGTCATGAACGAATCAATTCATTTGAACGGGTCTTTTAAATGAACAATGGGAACCGGGTCACAGCTGTGAAGCTGTTAATTTGCGAGCCATTCTTTTTATATACACATTTTTTAACACCACCTTCATCACATTTGTGACATCATAGAAGTCTGATGTCCACCATGCTCCATTCGTGAGTAGCATCTATGGGCAGAGAGTATTGTTCGGAAACAAATACTGTGAGTTCCATCTAAAAGATTTACTAGAATTTGCACTGACTGCTCAGGTTTGTCCTTTTTTAAAATCTATATTTTCCTATAATTTTTAAAAATCTTGTAGATTTTATATAGGTACATGTTTTGATTGTTTGTCATTCTCATATATTGTCAAATTTTGTAAGATATTATAAGAACAAACCAGTCTTTTGAATGGCTCTTTGAAAAGAACGACTCCTCAAGATCCGGCTCCCTTCAAAGAGCCATAAATCCCATCTCTACTTTGAGCACTAGCTGAAGGGCAGGTTGCATGCAATGAAGGTCGCCTATAAAAGGTAAAACCCAGGGTCCAAGTTTCTTGGCTGTCTGTTCCTCAAAATATTACTCAGCAACAGAAAACCAAGACAAATATTTAAATACTCCTGCTGTCTAGCCATTCCAAGCCAAGAACATTGCATATTGCCTCCATGTCTTTGCTGTAACTGCAGTGGAGGTGAGGACCCAATTACAAGCAGTCAGGGCAGGAGGCAGAATCAGTGCAGGTGAAAGGTTTATTTCCCAAAACTCAAGACAGGGAACCACACAAGACAGGGATAATCCATACAACATGTACCGCATATGACCACATAAGAGGATCTGACAAGGAGTGACTGAAAACCAAGGACATATATACACGGAGGGAGTAATGGGGAACAGGTGAATTGGATGAGTAATTAGACCAGGTGTTCTAACGAGGCAGAAACAGAAACCACAGAGCACACAAGAAAAAAAACTAACAAAAACCAAAAACCCAAACCATGATCTCAAAACAGAAACTAATGACAAAAACCAGAACCACAACCCAAAAGTACAACCAGAAAATGAAGAACATGACCCCCACACAGCCCATGATCTCATTCTGCAGCTAATCTGGCAAATAGTTGCAGCATGGTCTCATAACTTCCCTTTAAGTGACAGATTTCCAGTCATGACCTGCCGGTTTTCTTCTGTAGCTGTTTATTATGTTTTCAACTTTTGTTTCTTGTTTTTTTTTTTTTTCATTTTATTATTTCTGTCTTCCTGTTTTATTTTGTTTTTCTCATGTGTATTCTTTGAGCTTTACTTCTTGTTTCCTGCTTCCCGTCACTAATTCTCACACACACTTGTTTCTTCTTTTGTAATTAGTCCTTCTGTATATATGCTCCAGGTGTCACTTTTATTCAGCTAATTGTGTGTTAGTTGTGTGGTCTCGTCTACAGTTGTGGCTTTGGTTTAGTTGAACCTCCATCTGCTTCTGGTGTTTCAGTCCAGCATTTTGGTCTCACTTCCTCATCTTCAGCTTCCACAATCCATGACATTTCTTGCACAGAGTTATGGAAACTTGATTCATTACTAGTTTGTTGTTGCTCCTCTGAAGTCTTACATGAAGTGATAAAGCTCACTGACATCATCTAAACTTAGGATAGCAAGTAAGGAAATTAAGGCTTGGCCGATTATTTCTCCCCTTTAATCATGCCAATTATTTTATTATACATTATTGAAACGCCTGGTTAGTCACCTTGCAACCTTTACAGGTATAATTTGCAAGGACCGTGGTCCTGTGGAATGAGCAACACCGTTAGTCCAGAGATTAACCCAAACTAACACTTGTGGGATCAGCAAGGGCGTGCTGTCGCTCCTACAGTGACCAACACAACCACACTGGTTGACCTCCAACAACTCCTGTTAGAGGAATGGGATACCATCCTACAGCAACATGTGACCAGGCTGGTGACATAATGCATAAGGAGGAGCTGCCAAAAACTGACCATAATGTGTTGTTCATTTCTGTATTGCAGTGGGAGAGTACAATTATCGAATCCACCAGTTAAATTAAAACAAGATCACCAACATGAGAATATTACAGGGGATTTTGGCACATTTTTTGGTGGGGTAGTACCCACATGTTTAACAGTGTTCATACCACAGAAATTGTCCTTACCAGTTATACTTTGTTGTAAAGGTGACTAATCGTGCTTTCTAATGATTTATAATTAAACAGCAATTGGTTTTATTACAGAAGAGAAATAATCAACCAACAACAAATTTCTTTACTTTTTGTGCAACGTTTATATATCTTGACTCCAACTGCTTTCAATAAATGATTATTTTACCAAAGCAAGTAACAGGATAAGTATCCATGCAGCATCCATGCAGAATAGTGACCAATGAAGAGTAAATTATATAGATCCCAAGAATAGTTTTTATCACATATTTTGTAACATTTGATTACATCTAATTTTATTCTGGATCTTAATTGTAATTCTACCCTTTATTCTAAACACCACTCCCCAGCCATTTAAAAGGGAGAGAAGTAGACTATAGATCTGACTCCTCTACTGCCACTGCCAGTGAGCCACTCAATGACCCACTGGCAGTGGTTTTAGGGGTGGTGGCAGCCTAATGTCTTCTCACCAAAAGGCAGGGTCTCTTACTGGCCTTTTTACTCCAGGAAGTGGTTCAGTATGACACTGATCAACTGTTAACCAGCTCAGTCCAGGACCAACAAGTAAGCTGGGCAGTTTCACCATCGTTCTTGGACCCAGTCCATTGTCATTGTTCAATAATTAAACACACACATAAAATATAAAAAATACAACAAAAGTAACCATTAAATGTGGACTTTGCATCAAAATGCACCCTATATTTCCACAGGGGGGCAGTGTTGGACAAGTTTCTGTAAGACAAGCACAAACCAGTATTGCATTTAAAGCAACACTACCTAACTTCCTGACCTCACGCTTCACTGTCGTTTTGATGACAAAATGTTATTCATTATGCAGACTCCTGGGGCTGTCATTGTCCTCCAGTTTCCCAAGGCCGAGAAACTGCACTTAACTATATTTTTTTTTATTTCTTCTTCCAGCACAGACCATCACATGTCAGTTGCATTTTGCTTTATGGCGCTGTGTAACACACCAGCAAATGGATCTGGGATTGAAAAAAATTCTAAATGTCTGGTCAGAGTTTTGGGAGATCAACTCTCTCTACAAATCCTGAAATTAAATGTTCAAAAGTCACTATGAGAGTGAGACTTGTGCAGTTTATGGAGATAAAAAGACAAGATGTTACATTCTGTAAATAACCAGGTTCGTCATTGAAAAGCAGACAAAATTTTACAAGAAGAGTCTCTTAGTTGTTTACTTATTTACCTCATGCTGCATTTGAAGTGTAAAAAATTATGCTTTGGACCAAAAAAAAAACAAAAAACAAAAACAAACAATATATATATATACATATATAATATAATGTAAAATTGTCCCCTCGCCCTCCGTGGGCAGTCTCTCATCCATTCAAGCTTGGGTCCTCTACCAGAGGCCTGGGAGCTTGAGGGTTCTGTGCAGTATCTTTGCTGTTTCTAGGACTGCACTCTTCTGGACCGAGATGTCTGAGGTTTGTCCTGGGATCTGCTGTAGCCACTCTTTCAGTTTGGGGGTTACTGCCCCGAGTGCTCCGATGAACATGGGCACCACTGTTGCCTTCACTTTCCAGGCCTTCTCAAGTTCTTCTTTCAGGCCTTGTATATATATATATATATATATACATATATATATATATATATATATGTATACATATATATATATATAAAAAGAGTAATTTAGTCATTTTCTTGATCAATTTAAACATTATATAATTTATACATCCTAATGAAAAGATTAAATATGTTCAGCTCCACTTACGGTGATGGAACTGTAGTAGTGTAGTAGTGCATGACGGACAGTCAAAAGATTTGCCACTGTTAGTTGTTAAAGGAAATAGAGCGACTCTTTGTGGTCGAAATTGGCTTGAATACCTCAACTTAAACTGGCAACAGATCAAGTATTTGCATGAAAGGAAAATACTTAACGATGTGCTGGAGACATTCACAGAAGAGTTGGGAACTCTAAAAGATATTAAAGCCTCCATCATAGTTAAACCTGAAATAACTCCCAAATTTTGCAAACACAGACTCCTTTCCTTTTCCATGAAGGAGTGAGTGGAGGAGGAGCTCTGGAGTCCGGAGGTACCGAACATCATTTCTTCTGTAAAGCACAGTGAATGGGCAGCACCAATAGTGCCTGTGGAAAGAAAAGATAAATCACTGCACTTATGTGGGGATTACAAGGTATCTGTAAATCAAGCTGTTGAAACAGATAGCTACCCCCTATCTTGTTTAGAAGAACTGTTAGCAACCCTCAGTGGAAGGAAAATCTTCTCAAAAATCTACTTGGCGGCAGCTTATCAGCAAGTGTTACTGGATGACAAATCAAGGAAATACACCACCATTAACACACACAAGGGGCAGTTTGTTTACAACAGATTTCCCTTTGGAATCAGTTCTGCACCTGCAACTTTCCAGAAGATTGATGAAAATTTGATGAAAGACTTGCCTGTGGTTGTGTTCCTGGGTGACGTGCTGGTTATGGGTCGTTCTGAGGAGGGGCACCTTCACAATCCTGAAAGTGTTATGCGACGCCTCCAGGAAAGTGGACAGCAGAAATGCGCAAAATGTGAGTTCAGAAAAATTCAAATTCAGTATTTGGGACATGTGTTGGATGCGCGGGGTGTCCACCCGTCGAAAGACAAACTGAGAGCCATACAGGAAGCACCAGCCCCCACAAATGTCAAAGAGCTTCAGGCTTTTTTGGGGCTAGTGAATTATTGTTATAGAAGATTTGTTCCCCAGCAAAGCACAGTGTTGGCACCACTGTACAAACTGTTAAAGAAACAGGGAACATGGATGTGGACGGGGGTGGAACAAGATGCTTTTGATAAGTGTAAACAGCTGTTGACTAGTGATCAAGTACTAGTGCACTATGACCCCAGTTTATCGCTCACCTTAGCTTGTGAAGCATTTGCTTGTGGAATAGGTGCAGTCATTCAACACACCCTACCGAACGGCGAGGAAAGTCCGATTGCTTGTGCTTCAAGAGCGCTGGCCCCTGCCGAGAAAAAATATTCTCAGATCGAAAAAGAGGCTCTGGCACTGATTTACAGGGTTAAGAAGTTCCATCAGCACCTATGGGGCAGACATTTTCTTTTTGGTCACAGACCACCGCCCCCTGTTAACGCTGTTTGGAGAACATAAGAGTGTGCCTACGCTCGCGGCAGCACTGATCTAACGGTGGGCAATTATCTTATCAGCTTATGACTATAATATAACTTACCGCAAATCTGAGGAACACAGTAATGCGAACTGACTTTCCAGATGCCTGTTGCCAGAAACCAGTGACATGGGGACAGCCGTGACTTCAGCTATAATCTGCTCATCGATGACCGAACACTTCCAGGCAGCACCGCTAAACGCCACACAAGTTGCCACATCGACACGCACGGACAAGGAGTTGTCGCGTGTGTAAAAGTATATTATGGAGGGATGGCCGGCACAGGTTGAAGAGAATCTGAAAGTTTTCCACACAAAAAGAAATGAGCTATCCACAGGAGAGGCTGTGTGTTGTGGGAACCAGAGTCATCGTACCTTCAAAACACAGGGCACCAAGGCATCGTCAGAACAAAAACCTTAGCCCGCAAATATGTGTGGTGGCCCAACCTTGACTTGGATGTGGAGCAGATTTGTAAAGCATGCGAGGTCTGTCAGTTTGACCAAAAAATGCCACAACAAGTCATGTTGCACCCGTGGGAGTTTCCGGGGGAATCCTCGAAAAGGTTACACATAGACTTTGCAGGACCGTTTCTGAACAACATGATTGTTGTGGACTCTCAGACCAAGTGGTTAGAGGTGTTTTGCATGTCACAGGTGACGTCTAAAGCAACCATTACCAGACTCAAAAGACTGTTAGCTGCTTTTGGCCTTCCAGCACAGCTGGTGACTGATAATGCCACCACCTTCATGTCAGAGGAGTTTCAGTCCTTTGTCAAACTGAACAGCATTCTACACACCACTTGTGCTCCTGGACACTCGGCGACTAACGGTCTGGCCGAGAGATATGTACAGACTTTCAAAACAAGTTTAAAGAAACTTGCGCACATGTCCTTGAGCATTGAGGATAAGATCTCGCTGTTCTTGCTAAAGTGTCGGACGACACCTAACTCCACAACCGGGCAATCTCCAGCAGATTTATTTTTGCACAGACATGTCCCAACAAGGCTGGACTTCCTTCAGCCATGCACCTGGGAACTGGGGCGCAAATGCCAGTATCACCAGAAGGACCTCCATGATAGCAAAGCTGTGGACCGTCCTTTTCAGGCGGCTGATGCTGTGTACCTGCGTAGCACAGTGGGAGGAGATCACAAGTGGATTCCAAGGTTAGTGACCAAATGTACTGGCCCAGTGTCATACAAAGTGAGAGAGCAGGATTCTGAGAAACGACATAAACGTCATGCTGATCAGCTGTGAGCTCGAGTCACAACAGTGCCTAACGCAAGGGATAAAAGCTTGTCGACTGAGCAGGCGGATGACGCTGAACGTGACACGGCTTGGGACTGCTCGGAGCCTCAGACTGTTTGCTCACCTGAGCCCCAAACGGTCCGTTCGCCAGAGTCTCTGTCTGTGATCCTTAGGTGCTCAAACGTTGTAATTAAACCACCTAAACGATATCTGCAGTAATTATTACTGTATTCTGTGACCGTATTAAACATTCAGTACGTATGTGTCACCGTTGCACCAGACTCTGCTACACCTGCTCCTGCCAATCACCGCAGCTCTCCCTCTCCAGAATATTAATTAAGCACACCTGCAAGTAGTCCCGGCTCCAGGACTTATAAGCTCCAGTTCTCCTACCAGTCTCTGTCAGACCTCGTTCAAGCACGCTGAACCTTTCCACTTCCCCGTCCCAGTCCCGACTCCCCAAGCTGTCAACTTGGACTTGTGAAGACCTTTGAGATCATAAAGACTCCTGCTTCAGCCAGTTACTCTGTTCAGAATAAAACCTGTTAAACCAGTCCTGTCTCCGAGGGGTCCTTCACAACAGTATGCATTTAATTTAATAATTTAAATGTTGGTATAAATGCAATGTTTAACTGAGTCAGTGGAAGTTATGTTTAGTTGTTATTTAAATCTGCTGACTAGTAGTTGCTGTTGTTATTCAGTCTTTGTTGAAGTCATTTTTGGTACAATTAATTCTGATTACATCAAAGAGTTGAGTTAAGTAATTTTCAGTTAAGAAAGGGGATGATGTGGTGTATTAACCATCCTTACGGACATTTGGATACTGATGCATGGGTATTACCGAAACCGGAAGTTGTATCTGGAGTCTAGTGTAAGCTGTCCGGTACAAGAATAAAGTTGGTTGCATGTTACTCCTGCCTCAGCTTCGCTAATATATTACAATAAGTATAATGAGAGGATTATTGTCATTTTATTTTCAGCCTCGACTTGTATTTGTATTGTAAACGTATAGAGTCCTTGTTGTTAATAGCCTACCGTTAGACCATGCTGTATGTCAGTGATCACTTAAAAACATTTTGGGGAGCCTTATTTTCGTGAGAGCACCACGACTTCCAAGTCATGTGTACGCGCACCTCACAAGCATCACAGTCGTGCCAATACAATGTCATACTCGGAGTACGAACATTACTGAAAGAAACGGAATGGATCAAGTGCACTATTTGGAGAATTTGACAAACTGAGTTGATAAACACACAATGTTGACAAAGTAATTGCATTTTTCTAATCTAAGAAGCATCAGAAATTTCATGGAAAATTTTATAAAATACAGTCTGAAAATGGACTGCCGCAACTTTCCAGAGCAGCTGCCATTGTTGCCATGAGCTGGCCCAGCCAGCATACAGCTGCTTTTAGTTTTTGGAAACTGCTGTTGGTAAGATCAAATAAAGAATACTTTAATTATCCAATTATTGCTAATGTAATAACTATCACTTAACCTTTAATTAGTGCTCACATTTTTGCTTTTGTTTTGGGTTTTCTTGTTCCCAGTCATATAAACTATGCTGTAGTTTTAGCTACTCAAATCTTTTCTGTACTACACTCAATAAAATCAACATTTTATTCCCACAGCCCATCATACCATCATCGTGAAGTCATAATACATTGTTTTGGGGTGTTCAAACCCTTTCTGATAGTTTGTTCTGTGTGGTTGTAATTGTCCCAGTTAAGGTTTTAAAAAAATTATTCTGTAGTGAATTCATAACAAACCTTTTATTTAAAGAAAACATTTAACCTGTTAGTTCTTTTTGTTATTAGTTCTTTTAACACTTGTGCTTTACACACTAAAATGTTTAATGTTTTGCGTGTGTCTTTGTAGGTGTTGATTTGTTGACTGTGGCCTCCTTTATTGAAATTCTGGACAAATAAAAGAGAGATGATACAGCATTTAGCCAGAGTGCTGTCTTTAATAACATTTTTATAAAGAAAAAGGACAGAGTCTGAACAATCTGCACTGGAGCTGGCCAGTTTGCCAAAAGCTGTGTTTTATTATGATCACTGAACAAACTCAATCATCCTCAAATCTGGCAAAAACCTTTTTTTTTATTTATTTATTTATTTTTGTATCAATGATTATAACGCAGAAAAACTTTCATAGTCCTGCTTTCTTTCAAAAATAAAAGTTAAGAGCTCTTTCATCAAGTTCCTCCTCCCAACTCTGCAAAGCCTCCTGTTTCTCCTTTTGTTTATTTTTGCTCATTGATAAGACAGCTGGAAATACAACTTCCACTGAAGGTTATAGTTCAGCACCAATCAGCTGCAGCCATGATCACGTGGTAAAATGTTCTCCTGTAAAAGGGCACAAATAATTTTTTTAATTACTTTTCACATTAATTAATGAACAAAGATGGATTTTTTTTTAACAAATTATATTTAATTTCTTTGTGGCCTTTAATATACAGTAGGTAGGTAGGTAGGTAGGTAGGTAGGAAAGTTGGAAAGTAATGAGTTGCTGTTTCTCAGCAACAGAACCAGGCAACGACAGCGTTTTGTCCAGTCGCTGGATGCTGCTTAGTCAAGCAAAACCAAATAAAATCAGTATATGTTGATAGAAGATTGATAATATAACAGCAATCTCACTGGCATATATGTACCTTAAAAAGCATGTTTTTCCATCTACCTTTTTTTCTCTTAGTCCTCTATATATTTGTAATATGTTAATAGGGTATGTCTTTATGTCACTTCTTTCTGCCAAAAACAACAAAACATACTACATACATCACATCACTAAATATGATCTGTGAAAATGGTGCACTGCTCGGTGGCTGCCTCAGTCTGCCTGATCCTGTTTGTTTATATGTTGCTGTTGTCTACTCTTTGACTGGTTTGTACCAGAAAAAAATTTGTTGCACCTGTCGAATGACAATAAAGTTTCATTCATTCATTCATTCATTCATTCATTCATTCATTCATATTGTTTTAGTTTCAACTAAAACAATGTGAATGTAAGACCTGGAGGAGATCAGTATTAGTTCACATCCTGCTAACTGTGCTTCGCCCAGGATCTTCCCTGCAACTCAATTTCACAACAAACCATGTTCATGTTCATTCTTAGAAAAGCCAAAAATGTACAATTACAATGCTTTAAATGCTGAAGCAAAGTAAATATATAAATATTAGGATATAAATTAAATGTGTATGACCAAAACACATTCATGTTTTATAACCTTGTAGTTTGACAAGTTTTAGTCATTTTTACTTTTTAAGTGTTTATTGTAGAAACAGTATCTAATAAAATAATTGCAATAGTTAGACGGCTTTTTAAATTCTTAGTTAAACGGGCAGGGTATTTGTGGGCGTGGCCTGTTCCCACGTTTGTGGGAGGAGCTTAAACAAAAGATTTGTGTAATAAAGTTCTAGAATTCTTTGATGTTGGTCACATGACTGATGATGTCAAACATTCAGTATATCTGAAAAATTCTAAAGATTCTCAGATCATCCAAACATTCGATCGCGTGCACACGTCCTCGACACTTTGGAAGAATTTTACACTGGTGAGAATATAGCATTTTTCTTCAAAACTTTTCTGTTTCTCTACAGATAAGTTGACAAGAAATACTATTGAATATCTGTTAAGATGGCATCAGAAAACAGACCATTCAATTTTTCTAACGGTGCTAGCAAAACCTCACAGGCTCAGACAACCAGCCTTGTTAACAGCTTCAGGTTTAGCATCGAGACACCAAAATCTGACATAAATCCATCTAGTCAGAGCAGCAATTCCTTGAAAACCGACTGCAACGGCTTCAAGTTTTGCGGTAACATGAAAGGCTCAAACTCTGATGAAAACCAGAAGAGTTATACCACCAAGAGCCAAAACAATGAAGAAGATTTGCAGAAGTCAGAGGAGAACAACCTCTGTGAACTGACAGATAAGAAACCATCAAGAAGTCAGAAATTAGCCGAAGAGATAGCTTTCCAGAAAGAACATAAACGGAAACTGTGGGAGGAAAAAGCCAAATCTCCGACATGGAAATACCTCAGTCAAATTGTGAAGGTATCTTCACCAGAAACAGAATCGGCTCTGAAAGAGGGGAAACAAGTGGAGGGTGAAAACTCACAAATCCGGAGAGAAGTAAAAGATTTGGAACAGACAAACACTAAGGCTTTTCGTCCGAAAGAGAGAAGCAAAACTGAAAAACAGAAGATGTTTGAACGAGAAAGGAAGGAAATGGAGGAAGCATTTGGAGCCACTGATCAGGAAAAAATCACACAGGTAGAAATTTGGCTAACGATGAAAAATCTGATCAAAGAAATGTCACAAGAGAATAAAGCTCTGACGAACAAGATGAAAATTTTTGATGATGAAAGGAGAGAAATTCAGGCAATGAAGGCTGATTTAGAAAAAGAGAGGAAACACCTAGAGGATCAAATTAGCAAAGTGGAGGAGAGAGGAAGAGAGATTGACCAACAGAAAATTAAACTCAACAAGAGAAAATCTCTCTGGAGCAGGAAAGAAAAAGAACAGAGCATGGAGGCAAAAAAACTGGGAAAGGAGAGAGAGGAATTGGAGCTGCTGAGAGATCAGTTGAGGCAAGAGAAAACATCTATTCTGCAGAAAAGTAAACAGCTGGAAAAGCAAGTCCAGGAGCAGCAAGGTGGGAAAATACACCCTGAAGTGGAAATGAATGAAGAGGGAAAGAGTAACGGAAAACTTGAGCTTGAGAAAAGAAAATATAGGGAGAGACAACAAATTTGGAGCAGGAGATTTAAAATGATGGAAGGTGAGCTGAATAAAGCAGAAAAGAAGAATAATCAGCTGTTAAAGGAAAACAATAAACTCTCCGAAGAGAAGAAACAGCTGGAAAAGGAGAGAAAAGACTTGGTGGAGGAAAAGACTGCAGAAACTCATGTGGAAATCTTGAATCAACTAAAAGAGGAGAAGAAAAAATTGGAGCTGGAGAAAAATGAACTCTTAGAGAAGAAACAACATCTGGAGCAGGAGAAGAAACAGCTTGAAAAGGAGAGAAAAGACTTGGTAAAGGAGGAAAAGAGAGTACAAACTCATGTGGAAATCAGTAGCAATCAACTAAAAGAGGAGAAGAAAGAGTTGGAGTTGGAGAAAAATGAACTCTTAGAGAAGAAAGAACATCTGGAGCAGGAGAAGAAACAGCTTGAAAAGGCAAGAAAAGACTTGGTGAAGGAGGAAAAGAGAGTACAAACTCATGTGGAAATCAGTAGGAATCAACTAAAAGAGGAGAAGAAAGAGTTGGAGTTGGAGAAAAATGAACTCTTAGAGAAGAAAGAACATCTGGAGCAGGAGAAGAAACAGCTTGAAAAGGCAAGAAAAGACTTGGTAAAGGAGGAAAAGAGAGTACAAACTCATGTGGAAATCAGTAGGAATCAACTAAAAAAGGAGAAGAAAGAGTTGGAGTTGGAGAAAAATGAACTCTTAGAGAAGAAACAACATCTGGAGCAGGAGAAGAAACAGCTTGAAAAGGCAAGAAAAGACTTGGTGAAGGAGGAAAAGAGAGTACAAACTCATGTGGAAATCAGTAGGAATCAACTAAAAGAGGAGAAGAAAGAGTTGGAACTGGAGAAAAATGAACTCTTAGAGAAGAAACAACATCTGGAGCAGGAAAAAAATCAACTGGAAGAAGAGAGAAAAGCAAAGCAGCTGGAAAAACACGTTGAAGAGGAGAGAGTAGTGACTGAACAGGACAAACTGGGAGCAGAGCTAAATCATGTGATAGAAAATGAAAAAGAAACACAGGATTTGATTCATGCTCAACCCTTGAGTCTCCCTAAGAACCAGGGTGAATTTTCAGTTTTCGATTCACATCCATCTCATGAGGAATCTCAACTTTGCTCCACCTTCAGTGCTCAAACACTCTTCTTATCCTGTCAACATTTCTGTGTTATATCCAGAGACATCCCATCTTTCTTCCTCTGAACCTGCCATTGATAACACCATCCTCACTCCACCCTTGGTTGTAGATTATACTGATTATCCGGTTGTCCAACCAAACTCCAACCAGATTACTCCCAAAGACACCTTCATCTCTCCACCCTGCAACAGTAATCCTCATGATTTCCCGTTGTATGACGCAAATTCATACTGGGACGGCTGTGCCAACACCAACTACGGCAGTTTCTTCTCTCAAGGGTGTTACAGCAACCCTCCAAATTTCCCGTTGTATGATGCAAATTCATACTGGGACGGCTGTGCCAACACCAACTACGGCACTTTCGTCTCTGCAAACAGTTACACCAACCCTCCAAATTTCCTGTTGTATGATACAAATTCATTCTGAGATGGCTGTGCCAACACCAACTACGGCACTTTCTTCTCTACAAACAGTTAAAGTAATCCTCATAATTTCCCTTGTATGATGCAAATTCAAACAGAGATGGCTGTGCCAACACCAACTACGGCACTTTCTTCTCTACAAACAGTTACAGCAACCCTCCAAATTTCCCGTTGTATGATACAAATTTATACCGGGACGGCTGTGCCAACACAAACTACGGCACTTTCTTCTCTCAAGACTGTTACAGCAACCCTCCAAATTTCCCTTTGTATGATACAAATTCATACTGGGACGGCTGTGCCAACATCAACTACGGCACTTTCTTCTCTCAAGGCTGGTAAAGCAACCCTCCAAATTTCCCTTTGTATGATACAAATTCATACTGGGAAGGCTGTGCCAACATCAACTATGGCACTCTGTTCTCTCAAGGCTGTTAAAGCAACCCTCCAAATTTCCCGTTGTATGATGCAAATTCATACTGGGACGGCTGTGCCAACATCAACTAAGGCACGTTTGTCTCTCAAGACTGTTACAGCAACCCTCCAAATTTCCCGTTCTATGATCCAAATTCATACTGGGACGGCTGTGCCAACACAAACTACGGCACTTTCTTCTCTCAAGACTGTTACCGCAACCCTCCAAATTTCCCATTGTATGATACAAATTCATACTGGGAAGGCTGTGCCAACATCAACTACGGCACTTTCTTCTCTCAAGGCTGTTAAAGCAACCCTCCAAATTTCCCGTTGTATGATACAAATTCATACTTGGACGGGTGTGCCAACATCAACTACGGCACTCTCTTCTCTCAAGACTGGTAAAGCAACCCTCCAAATTTCCCGTTGTATGATGCAAATTCATACTGGGACGGCTGTTCCAACACAACAGCTTTCTACTCTCAAGACTGTTACAGCAACCCTCCAAATTTCCCGTTGTATGATGCAAATTCATACTGGGATGGCTGTGCCAACACAAACTACGGCACTGTCTACTCTCAAGACTTACAGCAACCCTCCAAATTTCCCGTTGTATGATACAAATTCATACTGGGAAGGCTGTGCCAACATCAAATACGGCACTTTCTTCTCTCAAGGCTGGTATAGCAACCCTCCAAATTTCCCTTTGTATGATACAAGTTCATACTGGGACGGCTGTGCCAACATCAACTACGGCACTCTCTTTTCTCAAGGCTGTTAAAGCAACCCTCCAAATTTCCCGTTGTATGATGCAAATTCATACTGGGACGGCTGTGACAACACAAACTACGGGACTGTCTACTCTCAAGACTGTTACAGCAATCCTCATAATTTCCCATTGTATGATACAAATTCATATTGGGATGGCTGTGCCAACACAAACTACGGCACTTTCTACTCTCAAGACTGTTACAGCAACCCTCCAAATTTCTCGTTGTATGATACAAATTCATACTGGGACGGCTGTGCCAACATCAACTACGGCACTTTCTTCTCTCAAGACTGTGAAAGGAACACTCCAAATTGCCCGTTGTATGATACAAATTCATACTGCGATGGCTGTGCCAACATCAACTACGGCACTCTCTTCTCTCAAGGCTGGTAAAGCAACCCTCCAAATTTCCCGTTGTATGATACAAATTCATACTGGGACGGGTGTGCCAACATCCACTACGGCACTCTCTTCTCTCAAGGCTGGTGAAGCAACCCTCCAAATTTCCCGTTGTATGATGCAAATTCATACTGGGACGGCTGTTCCAACACAACAGCTTTCTCCTCGCAAGACTGTTACAGCAACCCTCCAAATTTCCCGTTGTATGATCCAAATTCATACTGGGACGGCTGTGCCAACATCAACTAACGCACGTTTGTCTCTCAAGACTGTTACAGCAACCCTCCAAATATCCCGTTGTATGATCCAAATTCATACTGGGACGGCTGTGCCAACATCAACTACGGCACCCTCTTCTCTCAAGGCTGTTACAGCAACCCTTATAATTTCCCATTGTATGATACAAATTCATACTGGGATGGCTGTGCCAACGCAAACTACGGCACTTTCTTCTCTCAAGACCGTTACAGCAACCCTCCAAATTTCCCATTGTATGATGCAAATTCATACTGGGATGGCTGTGCCAACACAAACTACGGCACTGTCTACTCTCAAGACTGTTACAGCAACCCTCCAGATTTCCCATTGTATGATGCAAATTCATACTGGGATGGCTGTGCCAACACAAACTACGGCACTTTCTTCTCTCAAGACTGTTACAGCAACCCTCCAAATTTCCCATTGTATGATACAAATTCATACTGGGAAGGCTGTGCCAACATCAACTACGGCACTTTCTTCTCTCAAGGCTGTCAAAGCAACCCTCCAAATTTCCCGTTGTATGATACAAATTCATACTGGGACGGGTGTGCCAACATCCACTACGGCACTCTCTTCTCTCAAGGCTGGTGAAGCAACCCTCCAAATTTCCCGTTGTATGATGCAAATTCATACTGGGACGGCTGTTCCAACACAACAGCTTTCTACTCTCAAGACTGTTACAGCAACCCTCCAAATTTCCAGTTGTATGATGCAAATTCATACTGGCATGGCTGTGCCAACATTAACTACGGCACTGTCTACTCTCAAGACTGTTACAGCAACCCTCCAGATTTCCCGTTGTATGATCCAAATTCATACTGGGACGGCTGTGCCAACATCAACTTCGGTACTTTCTTCTCTCAAGGCTGTTAAAGCAACCCTCCAAATTTCCCGTTGTATGATGCAAATTCATACTGGGACGGCTGTGCCAACATCAACTACGGCACTCTCTTCTCTCAAGACTGTTACAGCAACCCTCCAAATTTCCCGTTGTATGATTCAAATTCATACTGGGACGTCTGTGCCAACACAAACTACGGCACTGTCTTCTCTCAAGACTGTTACAGCAACCCTCCAAATTTCCCGTTGTATGATATAAATTCATACTGGGAAGGCTGTGCCAGCATCAACTACGGAACTGTCTTCTCTCAAGGCTGTTAAAGCAACCCTCCAAATTTCCCGTTGTATGATCCAAATTCATACTGGGAAGGCTGTGCCAACATCAACTACGGCACTCTCTTCTCTCAAGGCTGGTAAAGCAACCCTCCAAATTTCCCGTTGTATGATGCAAATTCATACTGGGACGGCTGTGCCAACACAAACTACGGCACTTTCTTCTCTCAAGACTGTTACAGCAACCCTCCAAATTTCCCGTTGTGTGATACAAATTCATACTGGGATGGCTGTGCCAACATCAACTATGGCACTCTCTTCTCTCAAGGCTGGTAAAGCAACCCTCCAAATTTCCCGTTGTATGATGCAAATTCATACTGGGACGGCTGGTCCAACACAACAGCTTTCTACTCTCAAGACTGTTACAGCAACCCTCCAAATTTCCCGTTGTATGATGCAAATTCATACTGGGACGGCTGTGCGAACATCAACTACAGCACTCTCTTCTCTCAAGGCTGTTAAAGCAACCCTCCAAATTTCCCGTTGTATGATACAAATTCATACTGGGATGGCTGTGCCAACACAAACTACGGCACTGTCTACTCTCAAGACTGTTACAGCAACCCTTATAATTTCCCATTGTATGATACAAATTCATACTGGGACGTCTGTGCCAACGCAAACTACGGCACTTTCTTCTCTCAAGACCGTTACAGCAACCCTCCAAATTTCCCGTTGTATGATGCAAATTCATACTGGGATGGCTGTGCAAACACAAACTACGGCACTGGCTTCTCTCAAGACTGTTACAGCAACCCTCCAAATTTCCCGTTGTATGATCCAAATTCATACTGGGACGGCTGTGCCAACATCAATTAAGGCACTCTCTTCTCTCAAAGCTGTTAAAGCAACACTCCAAATTTCCCGTTGTATGATACAAATTCATACTGGGATGGCTGTGCCAACACAAACTACGGCACTGTCTACTCTCAAGACTGTTACAGCAACCCTTATAATTTCCCATTGTATGATACAAATTCATACTGGGACGTCTGTGCCAATGCAAACTACGGCACTTTCTACTCTCAAGACCGTTACAGCAACCCTCCAAATTTCCCGTTGTATGATGCAAATTCATACTGGGATGGCTGTGCCAACACAAACTACGGCACTGTCTACTCTCAAGACTGTTAAAGCAACCCTCCAAATTTCCCGTTGTATGATACAAATTCATACTGGGACGGCTGTGCCAACATCACCTACGGCACTCTCTTCTCTCAAGACTGGTAAAGCAACCCTCCAAATTTCCCGTTGTATGATGCAAATTCATGCTGGGACGGCTGTGCCAACACAAACTACGGCACTGTCTACTCTCAAGACTGTTACAGCAACCCTCATAATTTCCCATTGTATGATACAAATTCATACTGGGACGTCTGTGCCAGCACAAACTACGGCACTGTCACAGCAACCCACCAAATTTCCCGTTGTATGATCCAAATTCATACTGGGACGGCTGTGCCAACATCATCTACGGCACTCTCATCTCTCAAGACTGTTACAGCAACCCTCCAAATTTCCCATTGTATGATACAAATTCATACTGGGAAGGTTGTGCCAACACCAACTACGGCACTGTCTTCTCTCAAGAGTGTTACAGCAACCCTCCAGATTTCCCGTTGTATGATGCACATTCGTACTGGGATGGCTGTGCCAACACCAACTACGGCACTTTCTTCTCTCAAGACTGTTAGAGTAACCCTCCAGATTTCCTGTTGTATGATACAAATTCATACTGGGACAGCAGTGCCAACACCAACTACGGCACTGTCTTCTCTCAAGACTGTTACAGCAACCCTCATAATTTCCCATTGTATGATACAAATTCATACTGGGACGTCTGTGCCAACACAAACTACGGCACTTTCTACTCTCAAGACTGTTACAACAACCCTCCAAATTTCCCGTTGTATGATCCAAATTCATACTGGGACGGCTGTGCCAACATCAACTACAGCACTCTCTTCTCTCAAGGCTGTTAAAGCAACCCTCCAAATTTCCCGTTGTATGATACAAATTCATACTGGGAAGGCTGTGCCAACATCAACTACGGCACTCTCTTCTCTCAAGGCTGTTATAGCAACCCTCCAAATTTCCCGTTGTATGATTCAAATTCATACTGGGACGGCTGTGCCAACACAAACTACGGCACTTTCTACTCTCAAGACTGTTACAGCAACCCTCCAAATTTCCCGTTGTATGATCCAAATTCATACTGGGACGGCTGTGCCAACATCAACTATGGCACGTTCTTCTCTCAAGACTGTCAAAGCAACCCTCCAAATTTCCCATTGTATGATCCAAATTCATACTGGGACGGCTGTGCCAACATCAACTACAGCACTCTCTTCTCTCAAGGCTGTTAAAGCAACCCTCCAAATTTCCCGTTGTATGATACAAATTCATACTGGGAAGGCTGTGCCAACATCAACTACGGCACTCTCTTCTCTCAAGGCTGTTAAAGCAACCCTCCAAATTTCCCGTTGTATGATGCAAATTCATACTGGGATGGCTGTGCCAACACAAACTACGGCACTGTCTACTCTCAAGACTGTTACAGCAACCCTCCAAATTTCCCGTTGTATGATACAAATTCATACTGGGAAGGCTGTGCCAACATCAACTACGGCACTCTAAAATAAATAAAATAAAAAAAAAATAAATAAATAAATAAATAAATAAAAAAAAATAAAAAAAATAAAAAAATTAAAATAAAAAAAAAGGAAAACAATAAACTCTCCGAAGAGAAGAAACAGCTGGAAAAGGAGAGAAAAGACTTGGTGGAGGAAAAGACTGCAGAAACTCATGTGGAAATCTTGAATCAACTAAAAGAGGAGAAGAAAAAATTGGAGCTGGAGAAAAATGAACTCTTAGAGAAGAAACAACATCTGGAGCAGGAGAAGAAACAGCTTGAAAAGGAGAGAAAAGACTTGGTGAAGTAGGAAAAGAGAGTACAAACTCATGTGGAAATCAGTAGGAATCAACTAAAAGAGGAGAAGAAAAAATTGGAGCTGGAGAAAAATGAAGTCTTAGAGAAGAAACAACATCTGGAGCAGTAGAAGAAACAGCTTGAAAAGGCAAGAAAAGACTTGGTGAAGGAGGAAAAGAGTACAAACTCATGTGGAAATCAGTAGGAATCAACTAAAAGAGGAGAAGAAAGAGTTGGAGTTGGAGAAAAATGAACTCTTAGAGAAGAAATAACATCTGGAGCAGGAGAAGAAACAGCTTGAAAAGGCAAGAAAAGACTTGGTGAAGGAGGAAAAGAGAGTACAAACTCATGTGGAAATCAGTAGGAATCAACTAAAAGAGGAGAAGAAAGAGTTGGAACTGGAGAAAAATGAACTCTTAGAGAAGAAACAACATCTGGAGCAGGAAAAAAATCAACTGGAAGAAGAGAGAAAAGCAAAGCAGCTGGAAAAACACGTTGAAGAGGAGAGAGTAGTGACTGAACAGGACAAACTGGGAGCAGAGCTAAATCATGTGATAGAAAATGAAAAAGAAACACAGGATTTGATTCATGCTCAACCCTTGAGTCTCCCTAAGAACCAGGGTGAATTTTCAGTTTTCGATTCACATCCATCTCATGAGGAATCTCAACTTTGCTCCACCTTCAGTGCTCAAACACTCTCTTATCCTGTCAACATTTCTGTGTTATATCCAGAGACATCCCATCTTTCTTCCTCTGAACCTGCCATTGATAACACCATCCTCACTCCACCCTTGGTTGTAGATTATACTGATTATCCGGTTGTCCAACCAAACTCCAACCAGATTCCTCCCAAAGACACCTTCATCTCTCCACCCTGCAACAGTAATCCTCATGATTTCCCGTTGTATGACGCAAATTCATACTGGGACGGCTGTGCCAACACCAACTACGGCAGTTTCTTCTCTCAAGGGTGTTACAGCAACCCTCCAAATTTCCCGTTGTATAATGCAAATTCATACTGGGACGGCTGTGCCAACACCAACTACGGCACTTTCTTCTCTGCAAACAGTTACAGCAACCCTCCAAATTTCCCGTTGTATGATGCAAATTCATACTGAGATGGCTGTGCCAACACCAACTACGGCACTCTCTTCTCTCAAGGCTGGTAAAGCAACCCTCCAAATTTCCCGTTGTATGATGCAAATTCATACTGGGACGGCTGTTCCAACACAATCTACGGCACTTTCTACTCTCAAGACTGTTACAGCAACCCTCCAAATTTCCCGTTGTATGATCCAAATTCATACTGGGACGGCTGTGCCAACATCAACTATGGCACGTTCTTCTCTCAAGACTGTTACAGCAACCCTCCAAATTTCCCGTTGTATGATCCAAATTCATACTGGGACGGCTGTGCCAACATCAACTACAGCACTCTCTTCTCTCAAGGCTGTTAAAGCAACCATCCAAATTTCCCGTTGTATGATACAAATTCATACTGGGAAGGCTGTGCCAACATCAACTACGGCACTCTCTTCTCTCAAGGCTGTTAAAGCAACCCTCCAAATTTCCCGTTGTATGATGCAAATTCATACTGGGATGGCTGTGCCAACACAAACTACGGCACTGTCTACTCTCAAGACTGTTACAGCAACCCTCCAGATTTCCCGTTGTATGATACA